>NC_135540.1:19134734-19439626 GCF_045843805.1 Urocitellus parryii | reverse complement strand
TCATCGTGGTACTGTGGTATATTCAGACATGGACATAGCATAATTGGTAGATTTCCCTCCCCAGCACTGCCCCCATGCTCTCCCCTCCTCCCTCTTTCTTGATCCCCTTCCTCTACTCTGTTGGTCTTCCTTCAAACAAAGTAAGTTCTTAATAAGTTTGCCAATCTGTTGTTTTCTCTCTCAACCATCCTTTCTTTTCTACTTTTCTGGTTACAAAACCAGAAAAGATAAAAGATGCTTTAAAACAACTAGTTGAGAATTAAATGTTGAGATCTGAGAAAATAACACATACATATGTATGTGTGTGTGTGTGTGTGTGTGTACGCATGTCTATACATACATGTACTCAGAATAGGTTATCTAGTCTTACAGGTGTGTGTTTATCACCACCATCAACAGAGAACTCACAGAATTCTTACCATTGCACATAATGCTCTGTTACGTGGGAAATAAACACAACAAAGGCATAAGCTTGGTTTCTGCATTTCATTTTAAGGAGCTTATATTCTCAGGCAAGGCCAAAATCCTCTGAAAGAGATGATCATTCTGAAATATCCTAATAGGCAAAAAGATCGTGGACACTGAGGACCTCAGGCATTGCCACAGCACCTCAGGAATGGGTGTGAAAAGTAAGGGCACCTAAAATACAACAGGGGTTCACTTTTCTCTCATGTAGAATGGAGTCTAGGGTATGCAGAAAGCTCAGGGTTTCAGAGGCTCTACAATGTCACCACGCTCCAGGCTCCTTTATGCTTCTGTATCTTTGTCATTGCTCTGCTCAAGGTAATCCCACTTTCGCAAAAATGGCTCTGTGGCTCCAGCTGTCACATCCATATTCTAAGAAGGGAAGAGGAGCAAAAGAACTGCTGGAAGTATTTGAATGCTCCACTTAGCAACATCCCCTGACAGGTCATTGCTTCTCTCACCTATGAAAGAGCTCGAAAATGAAAATTTGCATCTGGTTGCATTGCTTGAGTAGAGGTAGAATGGCTATTAATATCCAATAGAGCAGTTTCTCCCTTAGGAACTTGAGAAAATTCTGTCAAGTAATGCAAAATGAAAGGAAAAATGCGTTGATAACAGAAAAAACACAAATTTCAGAGATTTAAAGTTTCTCACCATCAGCAAAAGAAATATTCTAAAGATCGGCAAGAAAACATGAAGAGGCCCTTAAGGTAGACTACAAAGAGCAAAGAAGCCAAGACTTCAGTCAAACATCTGTCTGTGTTCAGTATCAAAGCACATCTGAACAATCAGGAAAATGGAGACACTGATCCTGGACAAAGAAGGAAATGTTCTTTCTACAAAAACTTAAAGACATTTTCTAAATATGTACATTCATTTTTTTTCCAGATAAAACCCTTTGTTAGGGGATAGACAAACATAAATGGTGGGAACCCAAGGTTGAGAATAATTTTATAAAATGGGCCTAGCCCACTGTGCTGACCCCCACACGTTTTCTTTTCCAAGAAGCCATTTACCTGCAGCCCTGCCTGGCCTCAGTGGACAGGACATGTCACATTCCTCAGCAAACTACTTGTTCACTACAGGAGAAATGGAGACCCAAGATAATGTTAATAAAAGGAACCCTAGTTACCCTAAAGGAGGAGACTTTTGTGATTAGATTCTGAAACTCTGGGAGATGAGGATAGTTCCTCCTAACCATAAAATCTATAAGAATGTCTGGCTAAGAATCCACTTAGAGGGGCTGGAGATGTGGCTCAGCGGTAGCGCGCTCGCCTGGCATGCGTGCGGCCCGGGTTCGATCCTCAGCACCACATACCAACAAAGATGTTGTGTCCGCCGAGAACTAAGAAATAAATATTAAAAATTCTCTCTCTCTCTCCTCTCTCACTCTCTCTTTAAAAAAAAAAAAAAAAAAAGAATCCACTTAGAACTGGTCAGCCTGGGCCAAGGTGACCTAGAGCTGCCATGACAGTGGGGACTTGAAAGTCTGATGTCACCCTATTGTCAGT
The DNA here is from genome assembly GCF_045843805.1 of Urocitellus parryii. Classification (NCBI taxonomy): domain Eukaryota; kingdom Metazoa; phylum Chordata; class Mammalia; order Rodentia; family Sciuridae; genus Urocitellus; species Urocitellus parryii. The sequence goes on along the minus strand of NC_135540.1, from coordinate 19,437,650 downwards.
CAAAAGTCAGGTGGTGGACCTGGTCAGGACTCTCTGGAAGACTTTTTTGGAATCCCCAACAATACTGGAGTTCAAGAGAACACATAGTCCCTCTCCTTCAGAGTGTCCCCTTTCCCTAGTCCCTATCCCTTCCTGTCACTCTGAGTGACATCTCTGCAACCTTTCTGATTTGACCACAAGAGTCAGGTTTCAAGAGGGGACTTGGGGCTGCCTCAGTTTCTTAGAAGGCCCCCAGATTCGTATCACCTCTAGGGCTTAAAGAAATTGCCATGTACTTGGTTTTAAACCTATTCAAAGGAACTAGTCTACAAAAAAGATAATCCCTGAGCCTGAAGACACAACGTATGCACTGAGAATTTTTATGGTAAATGATAATAATAGCAATTATATTCATAACAGCAAACATTCCTATGACATGTATTGTGTGCTCAGGTCTAAGTTTACATACATGAAGTCTTGGTGGAAGTCATACTTAGATATCTGAAGAAGCTTTTCCAATGATACATGTTTTCTTTTGGGGGGCGCGGGGGTACCAGGGATTGAATGCTGGGCCACTTGACCACTGAGCTCCATCCCCTGCCCTATTTTGTATTTTTATTAGAGACAGGGTCTCACTGAGTTGCTTAGAACCTCACTATTGTAGAGGCTGGCTTTGAACTTGTGACCCTCCTGCCTCTGCCTCCCAAGCTGCTGGGATTACAGGCCTGCACCACCGTGCCCAGCCTAGGATACACATTTTCTGATGACATTCTTTTGATTCTTCCTGGGTGATGTTTCGATCAGAAACCTGAGCACAATTCCTAAAACCATAGGCAGGTTTGACCTTAGCGATGCAAGCTGGATAGGATCTTGATGGACACAGAAGTTCAGAAGATGTCAGGACTCAAGGCAATGCTCATAAGCATCTGGGAACACAGACCTCAGCAACTTTTTAAAAACCTTGGCTTCCCAAGCAGTGTTTATGAAGACCTCTGGGCTACTTAATGAAGCTTCGTTCAGTTGTGTCCCCATCGACATCATCAGGGCCAATCCCTTCCTCATTACCAATGGACTAAAACAGAATTCTGTCATAGGTCAGTTTTTATTAAATCCATATTCCACAGCCATGTTCAAAGGCTCAACAAAGAAAGTGAGACTCAGTCAATGTAAGATTTTCATTGGCAACATGGCTAAAAATCATCACTGAATTTTCTTTCTTTGGCAGCACTGTATCTAACAGTGTGCTGATTGACCATGACACAGAAAATTAAATCCATAAGGCTAGGATGTCTTTCAGGAGGCTGGTGGACAGCATGAGACACCATTCTCTCAAGCATCACTCTGAAAATCAAAGCTTTTCCAAACCAGTATTCATGCCAATCTTTTCTTGCCGCTCCAAGGTCTGGACTTGCTAAAGGAATTGATGCAGGGTATTTAGTAATTCATCAAAATCACTTATGCCATTAGTTAACATTAACTAGCAGGAGTGAATTAACAAAAGCCTGTAATGCAGTCAGTCTAACAGCATGGAGACGGAGATTGTTCCCTGGGTGAGACATAGATGGAGAAGGGCTGACAGCAGAAACCACAGTGGCCATTGTCTGTATGGCAAACCATGCTGACACAGCCTAGAAGGGGAAGAAATTAAAATGTCTACAACAGAATTTTAAAGTAGAGAAGCAGACAAATCAATAATAGGGGATGGAGCAATCTGAAAAATTATTATTGCAGATACCCTGGACCCTGCAAAATTGAATGAAAGTATCACCAGCTGTAATAGCTTATGATGATGGTGGCTACAGTTTCAAAACACAGGTCAGCCTTTAGGGGTCCCTGTGGTGGAGTAGCAAACTACTCAAGTCATATTCTATGTCAGATGTTCTATCTTCAAATGGAGAAGACTTGGGAATGACATAGAGAATGCACATATATGCATTGTATATTATTTTAGTAATACAAAGATTGTATATATTATGTGTATGTATAGAGTATGTGTGTATACATCTATGTGCATAGTATCTGTTTACTTTTTAAATAAACATGTTACTTCCAAGGGTTCAAATGCCCTAGCCTGGTGTTCCAGCCTAGACATCATCTTTAATTAATCTACCTATTCAGCCTTATCTTTGATGCACTGTGATTTTGTTTTATATGCTATTGTCTGATGTGCTCTTCCCAGCATGAATTCTCAATCTACTCATACTAGCGGCCTTACTGTCTTCAAAAGGCCACACACACACATACTCTCTGGTCAGAACCTTCCCAATGTTCCGTCCCTGGCTAGAATGCCCTGCCTTCTTCTCTTCATTTCCTCATTCCCTCACTAACCACCCCAAAGACTAACTCTATGAAATAATTTCCCTATGTTGATCATGTTCTGCTGTGATCTCTAAAGAAACCTACTGTCATCACCATTCATCGGCACTAAATCATAAGCTATATTGCATTTTTCTGTAGCAGCAAGCATATCCGTTTCCCCCTCCTCAAAATGAATTCTAACCTTCACGAGGCTGGGGATCCAGTCTTAATTTCTTTTGTACTTTACAGAACACCTAAGATATATCTATGCATGTTCTATCAATCATTTGTCTCAAAAACCAAAAGTTTTTTTTTTTTTTTCCTCCCAAACTGGTAGTTTTGCCAATACTTTTTGCTTCTCTGCTATATAACACTTGGACCTACTACAAGAGTTGATTCAGACCCTTTAGCAATTCATCAAAATCACTTGTGCCATTAGTGAATATTAACCAGCAGGAATGAATTTTGATGCTTTTTATGGTGTTTCTCAAAGCATTTGACTTTATTATTACAATTTAGCTCCAAGTAACTCCCTGAGAATGGCAGAACAGATGTGATTATTTGCATTTTAAAGATGGGAATGTGAAGCTCAGAGATATTAAATGCTTTGTCTAAGGATATGTAACTAGTCTGAGGCCAGACTGGGCGTAGGGCCTGTATTTTCCATTCTCAACATTACTGAAGACTATAATTTGATATAAAATATAATAATCAGTAATATACATCTAGATTTTCTGTACTCAGATTTTGTTGTGAATCAGCAAAGGAAACATTATCAGAGCCAGCATTTTTATAGGAATTGCTGTGTAACACTGTTTGGCCTCCATTATTCACCGACTGTTCAATTTTCTACTATTTATGGTTTCTTGCCCCTGGTTTACAAATGAAACTCAGGGTTGGTGAGCTTTCAAAGTGAAGCTCCTTGGAGAGTTTAGCTGACTGGTGGCATTTAATAGCATTAAAACTGCCACTGACGATTGCTTTTTTTCTATTCATTTCCACAATACAAACAACGTTATTAAAAGTAAACTGTCAGAGATATGCTTACAAGTCGAGTCTCTCAAATCTTGCCCCACTTCCCTTAATACATAGGCATGAGAAGTCAGTGGGCAGAGGGGAGGGGCAGCTGGCTCCCTCAGAATCAGCTGGCTGACTCCTCCTGGTGCTTTGTATCATTACCAAGTCCATCTGTGAAAGCCCTTTCTGTTTGCACTGTCAAAGCCTCATTTTTACCTTCGCCTAATTGACTGAATCAAAAGCAAGGGCTAGCAATGAGACTCGCTCTACTCCTAAGCCCACCCACTCTTTCAGAATCCATTCCTTTCACCCCTTCCAACTCTGGCAAAGGGGTGCAGTAGAGATGCCCCACGGTTCATTGTTCACATCTTGCAGGAGTCTCACTGCTCCGAGCTATCACGGGGAAAACTGCGATGTATTCAAGATTGCCAGATTTAATAAGAGACAGCCAGTTAAATTTGAATTTCAGATAAATGGCATTTCATTTTATTTTTTAGTTATAAGTATATCCTGTGGAATATTTGGGACATACTTATACAAAAAATTTTTTCATGGTTTATCTGAATTCTAATTTCAATGGCCATTCTGAATTCTTATTTGCTTACTCTGGCAATCCTGGGTACCTTATTTAAGATCTGTGAAGCCAGGTTTTTTCACAATGATCCCAGGTAAGCCAGCATTTTGTACAGCAGGTGCTCTAGAAGTGGCATTCCACTCTCACCTGGATGTTGCTTCTGTGTTGGAGGGAGACATTGGAGCAGTATCACAAGATTTTTTGCTATCTTGATCTTCTCAGTGTCCTCAACTGCTGCTCTGTGAGGAGAAGAGAATGATTCCTGTCTCAAAGTAGTCCCACAGAAGTATAATTTCTCACGCAATATTTTAATTGTGATTAAAAATAAGCTAACTCTAGAGCACTGCTTCTGACAATAATTGGATTTGATAATACGTATTACTTAACTCATAAATGTATGAAAAAAAAATGTTTTCCCTAACTCAAAAGACACTTGAACCAATTTTTTAAAACGAAATCTCATAGGAAAATAAGGAGCTTACTATTTAGCAACATAACCCAAGTTTTTTTTTTTTTTTTAACTGAGCTTGAATTCTAAGGAAATTACTGGAAGTGCCACTGAAGAAGTCAACACCTTTGAGAAGTGATTCATGAACAGTGAGCTTTCAAGACCACATAAGCATATTAAATCTGTGTGTTGGTGAGAGGGTGGAAAAGCACTCATTAGACCTACCATTTATAACCAGGTCTATTATAAAGATGTGCTCAGTATCACATGGTGATATTCCAGGGCTTGAGACTTAATCATTTTATCTCAGAAAGATTCGCTTTACATCTTTTCCTGAAATAAGAAAAACAACAAAGCTTCCACATCTTTTTTATTTTTTAAGAGAGAGAGAGAAAGAGAGAGAGAGAGAGAGAGAGAGAGAGAGAGAGAGAGAGAGAGAGAATTTTAATATTTATTTTTTAGTTTTCGGCAGACACAACATCTTTGTTTGTATGTGGTGCTGAGGATCAAACCCGGGCCACATGCATGCCAGGCGAGCGTGCTACCGCTTGAGCCACATCCCCAGCCCCAAAGCTTCTACATCTTTACTAGGCATAACAATATTCCTAAAACAGTTGTAGAGGTGATTTTTAAAATTGGATATATCCTACTCACCAAGTCTAGGTAACCTAAAGAAAACAAACCCTTAAGCTAATGGAATAGATTCATTTAATGAATGTTGGTTGAGTGTTCCTTACACTCCAGACCCTCTTTAGCACTAGGACATAGCTGTGAAGAAAACACATCAAAATGTCCATTTTTAGGGGCTGGGGTTGTGGCTCAGTGATCCAGTGTGCTTGCCTTGCACATGTGAGGCACTGGGTTCAATCCTCAGTACCACATATAAATAAATAAAGGTATTATATCCATCTACAACTAACTAAATAAATAAATGTAAAGTCCATTTCTAGGAACTTGTCATGACTGGGAGAGAATTTTAAAACAGAGTTAGCATTAAGTGCTAAACAAGGGTGGGGGGAAATGAGAATGCTTGGGAAATACAGATTTCTGATTGATTTAATTATTTGACTAAATTTTGTTAATCAGAAAGGCCACTTTAAGACGTCGTGTTGAAAATCTTTCTAAATTATATCCACTGTACTTTCAGCAAATGTTTAGTGACAGCACAGTGATGCCATGCTAATCCCCTCAGTCAGTCTGGCCCTGCTCTCACAAGATGGAAATCCTGAGGGCAGACATCCAGCCTAATGAGCAACCTCCTTTTGCCCTTGAATTTCAAGCCATTGAGCTTTTGTACCCACTTCTTAGGTTAGTTATCTACAGATTTGTTCATAATTCTCTATTATTAACCTAGGTTTTTTAGGCCACTTTCCAACCTCAGTTTCACCAATACCAATCATGAGAACTTTCAGTTGCCATTTGAACAAGAAGAAATCATTTAACACACCAGCCTTCCAGTTCTTTGATGCCCTCATTGCCAAAGACAACTGCTCAACTTGAACAATCCTCTCCTCTTGGCACCATCTTGAGCAATGTCATTGTGAAAAATCTCTCCAAGTCTGAAATCCAAATCTCTAGCATACCTTGCTCTCCTTGGGCTCACTCTTGGATTTCCTACCTTGTGTCCTTGTGAGTGTATTGAAGATTATAAGCTCATGTCATCACGATTTCAACAAATGTTTATTGAGCATCTACTCTGAGCAAAGCCTTGTTGGAGACACAGGATGTGGCAGTAAAAACGAGAAAGGTATTCAATGATTTGCAGTATAGGAGAAGAAAGAGAATGGGTGAGTAATTGCAAGTGTGCTAAACCTTAGACAGTGAAGAGTAGGTGCAGAGTTTACTAAATCAGAGAACCTAAGCATGTTTCTCCGAGACAACTGACACATTGAAGTTGAAACCAAATACTGAGAATCTAGCCAGTCAGCATAAATAAAGATATTACTGCAGAAAAAACAATACACACCAAAGCTCTGTGGCTTGAGATAGTTGCACTTCCAGTGAGTACAAAATGACTGAAGTATTCAAGTCTAGAGTGCCAAAAAATGAAGACTGAGAGAGCAGGAGTAGGAGCTAATGGGGCCATGTTTAAGGATTTTGATCTTGATTTTTACAGCAATAAAAGGTTTTGCCCAATCTAGACCTCCCATCCATTTTATAAATTACTATTTTACCAGTATCTATAACATCTTTGAACCACAAAACTGGAAGAAATTAAAATCTGCCTCCTTTACCTCTTTTTATTAGTTTGGTGCCATTGAGGGAAATCGCATTGCAAAATGATTGGCTGCATTTTAATCTCCTGCTTTCTATACTCGTTGGGAATTTTCCTGCCACTTTCCCATCTCTTGGCTCCTCTTGGGTCTGCCTTCTCATTCCTTGCAGTGGACATTCCAAGTCTCATCCATCCTTTCTGATCTTCTATTTCTTTACCCCTACCCACAGATGTCTCTGTCCCAAGAGGAGCAAGTCAAGTGGGCAGGAATCATACCCATTCCACCTAAACAGGAATTGAATGGGTAGCTTCACTTCCCAGTTATCTCCTTTCCTCCATCCGTGTGTCGTGAGTTATTTCCCTATGTAACACCTATTTCTCGACTTTCCCTTGGGACCATTTTCTCAGAGCTTGCTCCTGCATCTATCCTTCATTTCTCCACATCTTTAGCCTGCCTACCACTCCTATTTTGTTCCTATGTGGCGTAAATAATTGCCTTGTATCCTGCCTCACAGTATCAGGAATCATTTGTTTATATGTCTGTCTTGCCCAGTGGACTATTTGTTCATCCAAGGTAGGGTACTGTTTGGTTCACCTTCTTTCCTGTCAAAGGACATCATCTATCTCTCAGAGGAGGACTTCCTCAACTCTCCAGGCCATTTTGTAACAGAATAGCAGGTGACCGTTTCTTCTATGTTTAAAAGATGGTTTTGAGGTTGTATATACCAATGCACTAAGGACACAATCAAACAAGAAGCAAAGAGGGATTCCTCAGGTCTGGCAGGAAGGATTCATTCAGAAAGTACTTTAGGGGTACGTCTCCATCAGGGGTTCAATGCCAGGACTGGGATGAGCTGCACCTATGGAGGCCTGTGGACATGGTGAAGAGGTGACAAACTGCTGGGGAGCTGTGTACAAGACATGGCTACTTGCTCCCAAAAGTCCTTTGTGCAAAAAACTTTTGAGTATTCAGCACCAACATGGAGGCCAGGGAGAATCAGAAGCTGGGTTGGAAGGTAGTGGGGACACTAAGAAGCCATATCTGTAGCACTGAGAAAGAAGGAAAGGAAAGGAATGCCCATACACCACGCACAGTGGAGCTAGCTGCTCCTACTGCAGAGGCACACGTTAAGTTAAAGATGCCCTATGTCCAATGAGCTGGCTTTAAGTTAATGTCTTTGCTTATGTTCTAAGCCTAGAGCACGGCAAAGAAGGTCTAGTGTCACTTTCAAGGAAGCTCTCCAGGTTGCCTACTACATCACAGCACCCTGTGTCCACCTCTGTCTTAGCCCTCCCTGGGACTGCCGCCTGTGATTAATTAATTCAAAGCCATCATGTAAGCCACAGCCCAGAAACTCATATGGAAATCATATGGACACACTACATCCTTGCATACTAATTTCCTCAATATGAACCTCACAGAGACAGGACCATGTCTTTGGTCTTCATCCTGCTTCGGCCTCTGTTAATATTTATTGAGGTCCATGATTGATCTCTATTTATAGATAAGACTCCTGAGTCACTAGTGTTAAAGGGGAATTCAATGCTTTATTATTTTCTGTTTTTTAGTATTATGCCTTCTGTCTCTAATAGTACCAGGTACCCAGGACGTTCTCCATATAAGGATAAATCATATGTAAACCAAAAATAGTTGCTTGATACATGCTTTGGGGGAGTGATGGTAATTCCTGTTAGTGAAGGTAGTATTGCCCATTAATTTTAGTCTTTAGATTAGGGAGGGAATGTCTGTTGATCTTGTAGTGACTTGGTATTTTTCCCATAGTCTATAATTGGTATTATAGTAGCTGCTTATCTTATGATGGAGTTCAACCTGCCAAGGGAGGACAGATTAACTTTGGGGAGAGGACAAAGGAAAATTAGGAGGAGACAGACTGATGACTGGCTAGAGATGACTGAAGAGAGTAGGATCTGGAAGGAGAAAGACAGGTGGTGGTCTCAGATCCTTCTTGGGAAATATAATCAGATTGATCTACAAGTAGGTAACTTATATTTAACAGTGTTGTTCATAAAGTAATCCCTTTCAATGCCACTATCTTAATTTCCACGACTTAAAGTTCAGCTTCATTTTTTTTTTTTTCACCTACGGGAGGAAAAATTCCTGATCTATGTGCATCCAAGTATGAACAGTTCACACACACGTCCTGTCGTAGGCACACACAGCTTTAGCAACACACACACACACACAATTCTGGCAGAGGTTGTATAAACGAAAAGAGTTGCAAATTACAGAGCACCAGAGCTAACCTCCCATGTGACTGATGCCTATTAATAATGAAAGGAGTCGTTTCCAAATTTATTTCTTAAATCTCATCTGTTTTCAGTAGAGTTTCTGTTGCTTTTGGACTATTTTCTTTGGAATTGTTTACCTTCTCCTGCAATACGGAGACCCCACAGATGCAGAGGCGTGCCATTTTGTCTATGTTGTGTCCATTCTGATTAGAGGGACATGGCCCTGTTTCCAAGAGAAGTCGGTGGGGGTCACAGATAAGCAGTTGGCCAAGATGCAACAGTTGGCCTGATTCTTCCAAGCACTCTCTCTCAGGAAAGATGCTTTGGTGCATCTGCTTAAGAATGTTTAATGTTCTCAGCGATGTGGAAAATACGTGCATGAAAAAAGAAATGAAAGTCATTGCACAAGAAAGAGCGAAAGCTTGTGAGGGAATGCTTTGTTAGCCATGTTCTGGAAGCATGTTTTTTTATTATGTACTGGAAGCAGCTTTTTATTATGTAGTAAAAGTTCTATGTAACAACTTAGCAAATGCAAATTTTATTTAGCCAATTCACAATCCAGCTATAGGTCTTTAATAGGAAGATTCACTCACCTTCTTGCTGAGATATTTTAGGACATGGGCTGCTGACATTGAAATGGTTTCAAAACCTGACGTCCCTGATTGAAAGTGACCTTACAACTCACCATATTAAGTCACAAATGTAAGTGATCTAAGTGAACTTGCCCTCCACCTTGGTGGGTAAGAGTCACAAAAAAATCACCGTGTAACATGGCCCAGTGGGGATTGATGGGTTGTCCTTTCTTGAACTGCAAGAGGTTTCTTGCAGATAAGGGCTTGGAGAAATTCTCTGAACTGTCCTGACTTTAAGCAAAGGGTAAATAGATTCAATTAACTTAAGAATGTCATTCTCCTGGAATAACCAGTGCAAGCTTACTAACAAGTTCCCAAGTTTATCAGACACCAGAGAGGCTGTTCCTGAGGGCAAGCCACTGACCGTCACTTGGTTTTTAATGCCTTCAGGAGCTTCTGGGAAATCACTGGAACCCACTTTGAATATTCCTACCTTTAGGCCAAACTTTACCTAGTCAAGGAGTAACAGAAGGGTCACAATTTCGGTTGCCTCTTGGACTTCTGCAGAGTTGTTTCAAGTTGAGCGCCCTTTTAAAAAAATGCATGTAAAAACACACAACCCTGGCTCCCTCCCTGCTCCCTTCCCCCGCCTGCAAAGAGACTGTTTAACATAATGAGCTGCGGTTTGTTGATGCGATAGGAGTTGCCTGCAAATAGTTGTGTTTAAAATTCCTGTTTCTTATCTTATTTACTGATTGATGGGAACGTGACTTGGAAGACCTTCCTCCCCACCATCCCTCCCGGGCCCAGTGAATCACTTGACACAGGGGACAGTAGACAACAAGTTGTCCTCCTTGTTAAATCCTGTTTGACCAAGTCAGGAGCCGGATGCGCAGCCCCCCAGTAGCGTCTGCATTGTGTCTTATCGGAACCACCTGAAGAGAGCCGGCCACACAGGGTGGCCTTCCTTAATTTAAAATCCGCAGGGAAGGGGAAAAAAAAAAAAAAAAAAAAGTTTTTTTTTTTTTTTTTCAAATTCCAGTTTATGACACAAAGCATGCATGTGACTTTATTTTCTGACTACTTTCCTTTTTAAGTAAGGCTCCCTTGGTTTTAACAAAATAAATAACTAAACAACAACAAAAACGCCGGGTTATTCTCAAGGACATCACATTTTTAAAAAATCAAATGATTTCCTACAGCCAGTCTGTTTGGCAGTGTTTTTTTTTTTTTCTTTCCCCCTTGTTTTTCTTTTTCTGCTCCTTTTTTTTTTTTTTTCCCCCTGTAGATTCTGAAAAGAAATAACCGGCTGTAGGCATCGCCTGTGGCTTGCTGGTCGTGCTCCTTGGGTGGTCCAAGCCGACTTTATGATTTATTCAGCTAATGGGAGGGAGCATGACCCCCAGTGGCCACAGAAAGGGAGCTGCATGTGGGTTTAATGCTTTCACCACAAAAATGTCTGCTATGACTAAGCTCTGCGGCTGAAGTCACTGTCTGAATGGTGCTAAAAAGGAACTTAGGCATTAAGTGTGCACTATTTACTATAGATCGGCTCTTGGGATTAGGCCAAAGGGTTCGTACTCAGTTTCAAAGAATAGCATGGAAGCTGCTAGAAAAATTAGAGCTGTGCGATTTATTTTTACCAGTCTCCCTGGTGAGTTCCTCGGTGAAGGATTTACCTCATAGGCTTTTTTCCCCCTCCCCTCTGTGACTAAAGAGTCATTTAAAACGTGCCAGTTTGTGCATTTTATAGAGTTCTTTTTTTTTTTTTTTTTTTTTTGGTGGAGGTAGCCCTATTTTTTTCCCTTGCTGTTTATCACAGCCATGAATCACTATGTTATTGTTCTTTCATGTTAATTTGAAACGATAAAAGAATGTCTGATGCTGAGAGAGAGGGAGAAAGTGTGTGTGTGAGAGAGAGAGAGAGAGAGGCAGGCGGTAGAATCACTGCCCTGCTGGAGAGGCCTCTTTGATCCAGTGAGCCGTCCCCCTCTCTGACAGCATCATTCTTGGTGCAAAGGAATGAACATATTTTGTTCCATGTTGATTCTTTTACCGTGAGGGAAGGGGATGGGTGGAGGAGGGAAGAGGGAGGCAAGGAGACCTGTTTGCAATTTTGACTAAGATGAATGATCTTTACAGTCAGTCTAATACCTGCTGTTGAAGTTCCAGCACATTTGCTTCTGGTGGACTTTGCAAATGTGCAAAATGGAGAAGCGAAGCCCTTTGAAGTCTGGTGCTCAGGTTCCTGGGTCCAAAATGCGACTAACCCTTTCAGAATGTTCCTTCCAATATGTTTTAAGACTTCAAGGTCCAGAGAGAACAGCCCGCCGGGCCGGTCCAAGTCACTGACTTGCAAACACCACACATATGAAAGCCCTGCATTACTTAGTTGCTTGGCGTTAGCAGCTTCAACCAATTGAAAATTAGTACAATTTAGCTCTGTGCCAGCTGGAGTTCATGACTACATTAATACGGGACCCCTCCTTAGCTTCCCAGCTTCATTTTCAGGTTCTGTTCCAAAGATTTCCTTGTAAAAACATTTTCCTCGTATCCCAGCAAATCAATGTTATTTCTTATAATAAGGGCTAGCCCCTGAGACAGAACTCAGGGCTAAGCTTGATTCCTCTTAAAGCCTTAGTCTTAGTCTTCTATGTCAGACTTAGTCTCCCTTTGTGGTTCTAAATAATCATTCAGCAAGGCAGGGCTTCATTTTCCCCATCTATGAAATGGAAACCTTCATCCAGGGCTGCATCCCACGGAATGACAATGGAGTCCCTAGAGATTAACAAAGTTATGGAAAGAGTGCACTTGACCTTTTGTTTTCCCAGGGCTGAGAAGAGAGGAAGGGTTAGGAAAACCACTTTTCTTAAACTCACTCTATGCCCCCAGCAGGTAGACTAAAAAAAAAAAATGTTTTAAAAAATCTTGAAAACTTTCCCCCTTTCCCACTTTACCTCCTTTCCTATCTCCTTTGCTGCATTTGACAGATCCAAATATAACCTCTGTCCAAAAATGGTAACACATTGGTAGAGCATCTACTGAGGATATAAAATTTCATATAAAACTGAGCAAAATGTAAATTCGATGTAATACCCTGGAGTAGATCTTAGAATGGAAAAAGGAGGTTCGTGGAAAAACTGGTGAAATGGGAGTCAAGCCTGCCATTTAGTTACTACTATGGTACCAGTGGGAATTTCTTAGTTGGGACCCTTATGCCTTGGTTATGTAAGATGTGAATATCAGGAGCCACTGAGGGAGGGACCATGGGAACTCTTTGGACTAACAGCACTTCTGTAAGTCTGATAGGATCTCAAAACAAAATGGATAAAAATAAAATAACAAACACCTATTGTCCAAAGACTGATTTATTTGAAGTCCTGATTGATCACCTCCCCCTTCTCCCTGCTAGCACCCACTCCCACATCCCAGACCGCCTCCCAGAACTGTATGGAAAGCTCATTTGTGTAACACCCAGAGCTTCGGCAACCAAAGCCTCCAACTCTGAGTGTCTTAATTCTCCCTCAACGGTCACAGGTTGCCTACACCAAGCTAGATATTATGCAGAGCAGTTTAGACCCATTCTCTATACTTTGGGGACAGCACCCTCTATGAAAGGAAAAGAGAACCAGGTAATAGGTTAAAAGAAGCAGTATGCAAATGGTGACCAGATTAAAGGTTACATTGTTTTGACACTATGCAGCGCTGGCATTTTTACTCCATTGACCAGTGGATACTGGTGCGATCATTTGAGCAGGTACCATACCTCCCATACTTGACACAAAACAAGCCACATCAGTGCTCCGTAAATGGGGAATGAATGAAGCTCAGCACACATTTCATAGGAGCAGGAATTCCCAGCTGTCACATACAGGGCCAGCCAACTCTGTGACAAAAGTTTAGTTGGCCCTGGGTGTTGTGTTGTTGTTCTTTCCATCGGTCCTTCCAGCCCAAAGCAAGAAGGCAGGGTGAGGGGTGATGGGGGAAGGTACCACCTGGAGTCCCACTGCCTTTCTGGCTGTCTTCAGCCAAGGGTTGTTTTTGGCATTGTATATTCATACTTGGGCAGAGCTCTAGTGAGAGAGAGAAATGTGAGAAGAAGAATTGCAAGGGAATGGGGATAATGAGGACCAAAGGAATCTTTCCCTCTGGTGTGGGTTTCCCACCCTAATTGGTCACCACCCCAAACCACCCGAGTGCAGCACGCTGGGCAGATGGATCGGCAGCAGTGCTGGGCCTGTCGACATCTGTGTGTTTCTGGCACACAGGTGTTTCAGCTTTATTCAGCCAGGAAGCAGCTTTTCCCCCTTCTTTTTTCAGGGGAGGGAGTTTTGGGGAGGTGGGAACACCCACGATTGTTTCTCAGAATAAGAAGGAGGCAGAGGTTGGGGGGTTGGGGGAGGGAGCCCAGCCCACCCACTGCTCATAGATTTGGTCGCTTTCCTGCGGGTCAGCCTTATTCTGCAAGGTGTAAATCAGAGGGCAGATGCATGATCTGGGAAGTTTTCCAGATGCACGTTGCACAAAGACCCATGTGTTCTCATTGTGTGGAAATAGCATGCCATCGGAGGAGTTCTGGGACACCAGACCTGTGTTGGGACATGTCATCCTGTCTGCACGTCTTCCACTTAGCAGAGAATGATGTTGCAGACGCAGTGTGAGAGCTTGGAAGCCAAGGGAGCGGACAGTTAAGCAAAGCAGCCTTGTCCCTAGATGGAGGCTGCAGACAGGTCCAATGGGCTGCCTCAGGAAGCCCAGTGCCAGACAGCGCCTGCCAGATGTGTTTGTGAGGGGCGGGACCCAGACCCACCCAAGGCAAGGGCAGGCAGCTCCAAACAGGCCACTATTGCACCAGGAGATTCTGGGGTCTTTCTCCTCCACTATTAACTGGCAGCAGCACCAAAGAGGCAGCAAATGTTCAAAGTGGCAGTTCCTGCCCTTTCTATCTGCAATTGACCCTGACTCTGTCAGGCCTGTGTGGTTGAGCTATTTGTGCATATTTACTTTTTATTCACTCTCCTTCTCCTCCTTCTTCTTCTTTTTTAACTGAATTTTCTGGGCAGAATCTATCTGTTGAGTAAATTGTTTTCCTGAAAGCAAATCATATATTAGGAGCTTGCATTAACTTTCAGATCATTTGGGTGACATTTGGTTATTTCCTGCCCCAGTCTGGAATTAATATTGCATCCAGAAACCTCTCCAGGGAGGGCTTATTCCTAGGGAACGTACATTTCCAGTTGTGCTAACTTCTCTGGTACTTGAATCCTTTCCTTTTCCCCTTCCTCCTTAGGTTTTGAGTGGCTGCTGCGTGCTGGCACTATTTCCTCTCGCTTCCATCAGATCTTCTCGGATCCGACCCTGTTCTCTCTTGACCATTGCTCTTCCAGGGTTTGTTTGAATTTTTCGCTCTTAATTGCTCTCACTAGGGGGGGAGAAACATATTTTCAGAGACTGCTGAGAATGTGGAAATGTGCATTCCTGCCCCGTTGTCGTGATTATTCTTAGGCTCACATCATGTCACAACCATTTCTTAATAACACAGTCCTTTTCTTCTTTCCTTCCTTCTTGAGTTAATGATTGTTTGGCATCTGGAATGAGCCACCTCAATCCCTTTTAGGAAGCTAACATGTAAAACATAATTAATTAATGAAACAGGGGAATAGAGAATCAAGACAAACAGAACAGGAACTAGGCTCTGGATTCTATAGAGAATATTGCTCTCAGTCCCAAAGGCTCCAGAAATAACCAATAATAATATTGTGAGTTATGGAAATTCCATTCTCTGGAACCTATTTGAGGTCATAATTCAACTAGAAATTATCTTGGTTTTTCCCACTTTATTTGCAATCCTGTTTTCTCCCTCAAAACCACTAAATAAATCCCAGACATTTAACTCTATTAAGAAAAATAAATGTCTTATCCACCTGTTAATAGGATTCAGATAGTAGGACGGTTGAGACCTGAAGGTGTTTTATCCCAGTTTCTAAACTCAGCAATGAAGAGTGAAAATAGAACTGCTTTTTTTGAACCTTAAGAAATTTTAACCTGATACCTTTTAAAATTTTCATCCTTTTCTACAAAGGAAAGGAATTTTTTTTTTTTTCTCCAAGCAAAACAAATGGTACCACCTGGCACCAAAATTAGAATCTTGTTTTAGTCATTACATGTTTTTGTTCTTTGCCAAGGTCTAGATGGCACAGTATAGTAGACGCTTTATTCAAAGCCACAATTAAAGGTACCAATCATTGGACAAGCATTTCAAGAACAAAGAGGAAACAGTTTTTCAGTGGGATGAACTTTATGATGGTCAAATTTTAAAAAGGAAACAAAAATTAAATGAAATTTTTATTATTTGTAATGAATGGATAAGTCCAGCCATAATCTAGTCTATTATTCAGCAAAGAAAGAAACAGCTTTTGCATTTACTTAACAGACATTGACAGTGTATGTTCTCATATGTTATTGCTTTCATTTCCAACTCCGAGTTTATTGTCATCTATAGCATCATTTCAAACACAAAGAAAAGTAACCAGTACATTTCAGCATTTGTAAATGTGATTTTGCAATACAAACAATTTCAAAGTGATTCATGGAGTTCAAGACAGGCAGTAATCCCTAAATTTTTTATTTTTCTGGTTTTGGGGATTAAACCCAGGGGTACTTAACCACTGAGCCAAGACAGGGTCTTGCTAAGTTGCATAGGGCCTCTCAAAGTTGCTAAGGCTGGCCTTGAACTTGTGATCCTCCTGCTTTTGCCTCCATGCTCAGCAGTAATCCCTAATTTTGCTAAAGGGTATGTTTAAGAGAGGCTTTGGAGTTGGAGCTAAAGTCAAATATTTACTTTGTTTCCATTGAGGAGTACTCTTGAACAAATTATTAAACCTTTCTAAGACGGTTCCCTTATCTGTAAAATGGGTTAGTAATGGACTTCCCACATAAGATTATTATGAGGTCTGAGTTTATGAAATGCAAGAAAAAATGCATAGTACAGTGATTTATGTTTGTTACACAGGGGAAAAAAACTATAAATAAAGTATAATTAATGAACTGCACAGTCTGTGAGACTTGCATCCGCTGTATGGCACTAAGTCTATGAGTGAGCAAACTTGGATTGGGTCAGTATCTGTAGCACAAATGCATATTCATAACTTTTTTATTTTTTGCTCTTTTCTACATACCGATGAACTTTCATGAAAGAAAAAAAAATACTTTCTTTATGAAAAATTAGCCTGGAAAAGAAAACTAAGAGCTATTGCAGGAAAAACATGGGGAGACTAAAGAAGCGATGGTTCTAGCTGGGAGATCAAAGGCAGGCGGAATCCTAGCAGAATGAGGATCCATTTGTGAATCAGAGCCATGATGGGAAGACGTACTCACTACCCTGTTGGAGGATGGATAATTTATAGAATTATTTCTGTAACTGCTTCAACCAAGACACAAGCTGTTGGATGAGATGAAACTTGGGGGACATGAAGGGGTACTTGACTTGCGGAATGAGAAACATGTAACTTTCAACAGGACTAAGTTCAGGGAAGTGTATGATGCACTTGTAGTTTTAAATGTACAAACAAGGAAATGAAGGAATCCACTTGAGTTATATCTACCATTAAATCATCAGGTGCCAATTATACATTGATCATTGCTCATATTTTCAAACAACTGTATTTATGACACTGCTGAACACCTCAAAGATGCAACAAGAGTAAGTTCACCTACGGGGGCAATCATTCAACAAGGTGGCTTTTACTTTACATCCTTTATCCATACTTAGTCTTTATAAGGCCTGTCCTAGTTCATTTGAATTGCTGTGGCAAAAATATCATAAACTCAGTAGCTTATAAATAACAGGAATTTATTTCTCAGAGTTCTAGAGAACGGAAAATCCAAGATTGTTGCTCTAACAGCTTTGACATCTGGCAAGGGCCTGCTTTCTGCTTCAAGGGTGGCATCCACTAGTTTTGTCCATACATGGTAGAAAGAGGAGGTACCTCTCCAGGTCTCTTTTGTTAGGGCACTAATAACGTTCATGAGGGTTCCACCTTCCAAAGGCTGCACCTCTGAATATCATCACACTGGCCATCAGATTTCAACATGAATTTCTGGGAGATGGAAACATTCAACACCTGAGAAATTACCTCCAGTTAGCTCCTGGCTTTGCCTATCAGAAAATCTTGGCCCCCGAAAGGTAAAGAGACTTTTCCAAAGCCACAGCAGTTAGTGTGATATCTGATGTTAGAACTGGGGATTCTTGGTTTCATTATTCCAAGTCGACTCTTGGCTTCAGTGTAGCACCCAACTGGCCCCAGTACCATCTCTCTCTGTTCTTGTATTCTGACCCAGTTGCATTTTTCCATTGTGTGGCTAGAACATGACCAAAAACAGTAAATGAGAAGCTAGACAATTTAGTTAATCCCATCCATTTATCAAATTAGCTGGTATACAACCAACTGGAATGCTTTCTTATCATTAGTTTGTTGAAGAAAATGTTTGCCTTGATATTCGATTATTCTGAACTGGTTAATTTCTATTTCCTTGTACATTTAAATTCTGTACCATTTTATGTTTTCAGTGATCAGAATATAGATGTGAGCATTAATTTATTCTATAATAGCTGGTGACCAAAAATTGAGGGCAGTAAAATTATATACAGGGAAGTTCTTGATTCTTGGCAATTTTAGCATTCTTGTGTAGCTAATGCTTTGTCCCTGTTATTAGGTGAAGTTCAAGTCTTTCAGTAGTACTTAGGTCTAAGTTGTTAAAAGAGTATGCACACTTTTGAAACACTTCCACTGGTTACTGTGAATGGTGTTGATGTGAGTGATTTACTGTATGTCTTCATTTCTCCTCTTACAACTTTGTTTTAATACTCATCTATCATACTGGATGGCATATTCCTTCTCTAGACTCCCATCTCCTTTGCAATAGCTGTCACTGTCACACGTGACAAGTCTCTTCCAGATGTGACTCACTGACTTTGCCTTGATTCACTCCGTGCCTTTTCTTTACTATCTTGTTAAGTTCTCCCAAGAGAAATTTTCTTAGTCATGGATAGAAATTCCTTTCTTCTGCTTTTCCTTTTTTGCACCATGACATTCCAGCGGAGCCATACAACAAGCTGCAATTTTTATTTCAAAACCATCAATGAGCTGCGCGAGCCTTTCAGAAGGATTCTCTGCTTCAGTTTTCTCTTAAGAATCTTCTTCTTGTGTAATAAGAATTATAATGCATTCGGCTGTCATGTATTTAAAAAATAAAATCAATTTTTTTTTAAAAAAAAAGAATCTTCCTCTTGCTTACTAATCTGAAGTACCATGTGGGAGATTGAGAAGCATACTCTAATAAAATGGAGACTTATTATGTTTGCTATGTCCTAGCCACACCTCTAAACTGTCTAGTCTACCTAATCTAATCTAATCTAATCTAATCTAATCTAATCTAATCTAATCCTTTTGACAACCTAAGAGACAGTCAGCAACCTTAGCCCTTTTATAGATGAACAACACCTTCAAACATCTAGGTTTCAGCAAGTACTTTTCCGAGGGTCCTTCAATATTAGGAAGCATCAGAATGGAGTCTGACTTGGCAGTAAGACCACCAAAATGTGTGCTTTCCCATTGGCTGGCTGCATCTTTGCTGGGGGTTTGATACCTGTTATGACATCAGTGGTTTTGGTAGAAAAAGTATGTTATTCATGACAACTGCATTACTCGGTGACACATCTATGAAACCTGTTCAAAAGGAATTTAGACTTTAGAAGGTATTTTAAAAGGCTCCAGTTGAAGTTATAAATGACTAAATTATATGAAAGAGTAAAAAAAAATACATGAATTCCATATGGAGTTTCTTGTTCTTTAATAAATTTTATATAAAATTTCTATGTGATGTCATTCCATCCTCATTGCAAACTTATCTTCAAACAGAAGCAAAGAACTAAAAGTAGTGATTTCCAACATTCTCACTGCCATTTTCCGGCATCCGTCCCTAAGAGCCTTTTGTGTTGGAAGTGACTCCCCTCCTCCCATCAAGTCGTGTTATTAAATGGCAGTTCAGGGTCTGGGAATGTAGCTCCGTGGTGCAGCCCTGGCCTAACATGTGCAAGGCCTTGGGTGAAAACAAAACAACAAAACAAAACTTGAAATGTAGGTGTCCAAGTAGCTGAGCAACTGGGACTCGGATTCATCGGATCACATGAGTAGTAGCTCTTGAGTCCAGGTACTGGAGCTTTGTACTATAGAGAGAATCATAATGTAGCTAATGAAACAGAACCTTCTAGTTTGTGATTGACTACAGTGGGACCCGCCTTTTCCCACTTCCTCCTCATGAAATGAAAGTCCCTCCTGGAGGACAAAAATCCAAAGGCTAGGATTTGCCTAGGGACAAGCACAGGGACAGGAGCTGCAGGGCTGTGCCCTGGGGGGTAAAACCCCAGCACAAAGTCACCACCTCTGATTCTGTAATGGACCAGAAGCTCTCTTTTCTCCTTGATGTGGTTCCTTTATGAAAAGCTCAGGGACAGCGGCTGGGCGACGTGCCTGAATACATTATTGTGCCACTACTTAGTTCCTTCTTGGTTCTTTGGTTCTTTCACTAGAAGAAAGGACACTTTTTTCCCCCTTTAACTGGGACTTTCCCCTCTCCTTCTTGTGGTAGGGCAATAAACATGAAGAGACGAATCTTACGAAAGCCAGAGAAGAGGAGATCGGGGCCCAGGATGGATGCGTCTCCTAAGAGGCTGCAGAAAAGCTGTTCCTTATAAACAGAGGAATTGCTGTTATGAAGTACAAAACCACATGGTTCCTTTCTTTAGTTCTGAATGAAGTTGGTTAAGCTTTCAGTGTTAAGTGTTTAAAAAGGCAAGAGAAAGAACATATCGACGTTCAGTGACTTGAAATAGAAGAAATTGAGGACAGTTGTGCCAGTTGGAAAATGTTTAGAATTCGTGAATGAGAGTATGTGTCTTTAGTTAATTTCTGAACTATAATCTCAAAGGAAGTTCACCAAAGAATAATATTACAGCCCATTGAATGTGCGACCTCTTAGCATTGGGGGAAATCATAGCAGCAGCAGCAGCATCTACTTTCCATGCCCAGAGAAAAGAGGATTCACATGATGAGCATTCACTAGTCATTGCTAATAATATAATTAGTGCCTTCAGTGTGTGTCCCGACACGTGGAAAGAAAGGGCCAGGATCTTGATTATCAATCCCATCTCTGTGTTCAATTTCTTAATGGTTTGTGAAATAGAATACACCAAGCGAAAGTGTGTGTCATGATCATCTCCCCACGTTCATTCATTGCTACTGAGAATGTCAGGTACATGGTTTCCCGTGTGGTTTTCTGGGAAAAACTGTGCTTGAGCTCCTTGAGCCTTGAACACAAAATCTCAGTGAAGGAGAGGCTCAGGCAGCAAGTTTCAAGTTTTCCATTTGGATCTCTTCTGATTCCTGCTTGGCCTTCAGAAGGACAGCCCACATGTGGGAGTTCCTTAGGCCCGAACTTACTACAGTGGTCCCACAATTGGCAAAGGTAGACAGCACAGAGACAGAGTGGCCAAAATCAGAAAGATGAGAATTTGATTTCTAGTATAATTTAACATTAATCAATTACTTATTTTTTGGTACTAGGGATTGAACCCAGGGGCACTTAACCACTGAACCACATCCTCAACCCTTTTTATTTTGAGACAAGGTCTCACTAAGTTGTTCAGGTTCTTGCTAAGTTGCTGAGGCTGGCTTTGAACTCACAATCCTCCTGCCTCAGCCTCCTAAGCCACTGGGATTACAGGCATGGGTCATTATGTCCAACTCCAGTTTAATTTTAAATGTTTAAACTTGTTCCTCTTCCCTCTCTTCCTGATTTTTATATATATATATATATATATATATATATATATATATATATATATACACACAATATATATATACACACACAATATATATATATATATATATTATATTATATTATATTATAGTGACCCAACTTTGAGTCTCCTTGGACCCTACATGGGGAGTGATGGGGAGGTATCCATGAGTTCTTGCTAATTCAGAGTGCTATATCTCTTTTGGTTAATTTATTTTTTTTCTGAGATTTATTAATTGATGTATTTAAGATACAATAACTGGATAAATAGCTTCGGTACCATGAACTTTAGCTGAAGTTCTATGAAATGTTAGTGTTAGAAAATTTATTTTTATATTCTATTTTGCTCATTAATGTTCAAAGTCAAACATGTTCTAAATATTCCAGAGTATAGGTATAGCGAAAGTAGGTTTTTCTTTACTGTGCATGAACTTAAGCTTATTAAATTTATAAGGAAGACAATGAGATTTTTTTTTTTTTTTAATATTTATTTTTTAGTTCTCGGCGGACACAACATCTTTGTTTGTATGTGGTGCTGAGGATCGAACCCGGGCCGCACGCATGCCAGGCGAGCACGCTACCGCTTGAGCCACATCCCCAGCCCGACAATGAGATTTTTAAAAAGATAATATCTGTTCAACATGAAGTTATGTGTGAGGCAGAAGACAATTTGCTGGCAGGGGTGGATGGGAAACATCATTTAGTTGGGTACATCTTGGTTTGAGCTGCTAGATGCTCCTAGAGGGCATTTAAAAATTGGCTAAAATAAACAGATGATCCGTGGGCATAAATTTCCTCCTTTGCAAAGTGAAACGATAATAATAATGCCTAATTGTGAGGACTGGATGAAAAAATAGGTATGCACTTAGCACAGTATTTAGCACACAATATTTGCTGAATTAACTCTAGTCGTTATTAGTGTTATCATTGCTACTATGATTAGATTGGCATAAGCAAAGAGACTTGATGAAACAGCTATTAGAATAAAGCCTGAAGAGTAAAGAGTTTCTGGAAAAATTAGGAAGAACACGGGGTGGGGGGGAGGGGAGGACTCTGAAGGGGGTTAAAAACTCCACAAAATGTTCTAAGGCAGTTTGGTGACTCAACTCAGAGAAATTGAGTAAGATGCTAGGTATATTCACCATCAGGTGAAAAACTAGTCCAATGATTTCCTGTGGGCAAGAAAAGAGGCATCAGGGCTTAGTTAGCCAGGTGCTAGGGCGGCTGGTTAGACTGACGTATAGTCCTCACAGTGAGAATCACACACTTTGATTTTAATTCTTCAGGGAGCTGGGATGAAGACAAGACTGAGCTAGGGAAAGGAAACAGTTCATTTTTAACTTGTAACTTGCACAAGTGAAAAATGTTCACCAAGTGAAAAATGTTTACTAAGTGAAACTTTGACCGGGGGAGGAAGTAATTCTCTCCTGGAAACCGGAGAGGTCTAAGGAAGGTTTAAGGAAGAAGAATTCTTAATTACTCCCAGAAAATGCTGGGCACATAGTAGATTTCAAATGGTATTTGTTAGTTGATTGAACAATGGTAGGTATTTTTTAATGCACAAAGGAAGGTATGACTAGACGATAGAGATTATTAGTTGAAGAGATCAGACTTGTACTTCTGGTTATTAAAAAAAAAATAGTAGAGATTTTGGAATTAGAAAATGATGCAATGATTTTCCCAATGTTTAAGGGTGAGAATAGAAGGGAGGGAGCGGAGGCAAATAGAGTTGGATGTCGAGGGCTTTCACTGGTGCATTGGCTGGAGGGATAGTTCCCCTTTGGGGAAGCGTCCTGTGAAGAAAAATAGCCAAAAAAGAGAGTCAAGCTTTTGAGCCCTGTAAGATCCTGGGAAAGCCTATCAGCACTGACGAAAATATGGTCCAAGCGTGAAGTTTTAGAGGATGTGGCAGTAGGGGAAATATCAGGCAGGTGAAATTATTTAGAACTCCAATTCATAATAGGTCTTAGAAAAAAGAAGCAAGAGATTTATTAATCTTGGCCAGTGGTGTTCAAATAGCTGAAAAGAAGACTAAATTTCAAATGAGGAGATAAATCTGACACTGTGTGTGGCATTGAAAAGTCACTTCATTTTTCGTGACCTGGGTTTCCTGATGCATCAAATGTGGGAACTGGGTGCGTCCCCTCTGGGTATCCTCCTGTTCTGAGCTTCCAGGGCCCCAGGGCAGCAGGCCAGCACCTGTTTTCAATTTAAGCTCTTACGTGCGCTTCCTTATTCTTTAAACCTGCCCTTCTAGTAAGCTGCTACATTTATTACTGGGCTTGTGGTCATTTCCTTTTATTCTAAGGAGAATATATATATTCCATGTTTCAGCTCTAGCCTTTCCCTATTACATCCTCACAGCGTTGAAACCATTCTGTGAGAACAGCTGGAAAAGTCATCTCTCAGTTTTGGACACGGTCATGGCCGGGAAGCTATGCTGGTCAGGCTGCCTTAGGAAGCGTCCGCCTGAGACAGTGGCTTCCTCACTTTGATGAGAATTCAAAGTGATGTTTTCTACCAGTGGAAGCTGTTTTAACTTATCTGGAGCAATAAGGAAAGCCTGTGACAGCCCCTTATCCTGGACTTCATTATCTCCACCTTGGGCTTCTTGTCTAACTCTCACCCTGTAGCAGAAGTCCCACCGCAGGACTCCAGGGGTCTGTTTTTCATTACTCCCTCTTTTTCACTTCGTTTCTCTATGTTCAGTTAAACAGCGTTAACTGTCCTCATTATCAGTCATGAAATTAGCCCATGCTTTCACCCAGGCACCTTGGAAAAATGAGGATGGGCGAAGAAGAAGAAGAAGAGGAGGAGGAGGAGGAGGAGGAGGAGGAGGAGGAGGAGGAGGAGGAGGAGGAGGAAGAGGAGGAAGAGGAGGAAGAAGAAGAAGAGGAGGAAGAGGAGGAAGAGGAGGAAGAAGAAGAAGAAGAGGAGGAGGAGGAGGAGGAGGAGGAGGAGGAGGAAGAGGAGGAAGAAGAAGAAGAGGAGGAAGAGGAGGAAGAAGAAGAAGAGGAGGAAGAGGAGGAAGAGGAGGAAGAAGAAGAAGAAGAAGAAGAAGAAGAAGAAGAAGAAGAAGAAGAAGAAGAAGAAGGAGAAGAAGAAGAAGAAGAAGAAGAAGAAGAAGAAGAACCATTAGGCCAGAAGAGGTTCTGGCAAAATTTGGCAGAGGTGGGGGAAATTCTGACCCTATCTTTACATGGCAGAGATGCTTCTTGGTGGTTCAGATAAAAAGAATGAAATGAGCCCTGAGGTACCCACAACTCCTAAAGAAATGGACAAGTGTCCCTCACCCACCTCACATAGATGGAATCCGCATCATGATGGTCACCAGGCAAGATTTCCCTTTGTCGGTTCTGAATGTGCCTGACCCTGGAGGATGGAAATTGAAAAGACTTCATAAGGCAGCTTCATAAGGTCTCTTGCTTATGTGCTCTTTCCCAGGTTCCTGTAACTACCCAATCGGTCGGCACATCATGCTGCAGAAAGACATCAAAACGTCTGCAGAGAATAAATCTCATCTTGGGCATTTACCCAATACTCCCACATCCCCACCATCCTCCCAACCCACAACTCGCTGCTCTTTGATGCTGTGTCTTGCAATTCCAGATCCCCCTGTCTGCCCCAGGGCTTCCTTACCACTCTGATGACCCTTTGAAATTCTAGCTCTGGATTAGTGAAGAGGCCCCTTCTCAGGTCTAATATCCAAAATAATTAACAGTACCTAGCAGAAGCAAGGACCAATTAGAATATTGACTGTAAACAGTCAGAAGAGCAATTCAAAGGGTTGCAGCAAATACCACTCCCTTTCTTCTATTAGATTCTGACCCAAGCTGTTTCAGTTTCCGGATGAAAGATATTTCCTGCTTGAGATACACAGGACAGCTGCTAGGTACTCTTATCTCCTCTGCAACCCCCTACCTACACCTAACCACACTTTTCCATACCTCAACAGATGTGTGTGACAGCATGAACTGAAGACACATTATAGTAAGGCTATCAAGGTGTCCCCTAACTATGTGGCAGGTAGGGGTTCCTCTTTTCCTTGCTACTGATAGGGAAGTGTGTCAGCCAGCCTTCTGTTACTGTGACAAAATACCTGAGAAAATGAACTTGACTCATGGTATCAGAGATTTCAGCCCAGGATCTACTAGCCCCTTTACTTTGGGCCTGTGGCAGAATAGTACATTAGGGCAGAAGGGTCTGCTTATCTTATGATGGTAGAAAAGCAAAGATAGAAGAGGGGGGTCCATTCTGGACCTACTGAAGTAAGGTCAACTATTGCCTCAGATTGCAAATGGGAGTATTAGTTCTCTATTGCTGCTGTAACAAATCATGACAAACTTAACCACCAAACTACATAAAGTTTTATATTATCACACCGTTCTGGGGGTAAGAATTTGAAATCAATTTCACTGAGCTAAAGTCAAGGTATCCACAGGGCCAATTCCATCTAGAAGAAGCTACATGCACCCTTGGCATACTGCCCCTTACCCCATCTTCAAAGTGTGACATTCCAGTTCCTGCTTCCACTATCACATGGCCACCTCCTCTGTCTTCACCTATGTTATATCCCTCTTACAAAAGAGTCATTGTGACCATATTTGCCACACCCAAATCATTCAGAATGATCTCTTCATCTCAAGATCCTTAATTTAGTCAGCTCTGCAAAATCCTTGTAGCCATAAAAGGTTCTGTGATTAGAGGGTGGACCTGTTGGTGGGGGGCATTATCTATCCTACCACATGGAGGATGAGAAGGGGAGAGAACTTAATCTCTTTCTTTTTTTTTTTTCCTTGAACAACTGAAAAGATGTGAAGCTATGTGTAAAGAGGTCCGAAGGGAGGGACAGGTGGTTCATCTGGAACTGTGACTGCTCTCACGTTCAAGTGGAGGTATTGAGGACAAATAGGATGGGTAAGTTGGAGTTCAGCAGGAAGCATGAGTTGCAGGTACACTCATTTTAGCATGAGAAAGTCTTAAAAAGTTAAGCAATCAGAGGGGATTAATACCAGCAAGGAGATGTTTGTGAGAGAGCTTCACTCCAGAAAGTGTAGAAATCCATAGTAAAAGGTCCTGTCAGCTATAGAAGTCCATAGTCAGAGGTCCTGTCAGCTTTAGCCACAGGGTAAAAATGACCCACTGGATTCTGGCCTTTTCCAGCAAAATGAGAGAGGTGGAAGCCTCCAGTGGTCAGGGAGGAAAGGGAGGAGGCAGGAGGCCAAGCAGGGACAGGTTCTGGTTTTCCATGTGAGGTGGTCTCCACACGGACCAGTGTAGAGAGACACAGTGGAGAATAAGGAAATGTTCTTGAGTTCCTTTAAACTCAGAAGATGCACACCATTAGCTATTAAAAAAGATGAAATTATTTCACCCAAACTTACACTTCTTTTCATGTGTCATAAAGTCAAAATAGCAAGTTGTACTTCCATTCGCTCCTAGGCAGGGGAAAGGGGGGCTTAACCCATGGGGTGATGGGAGAGAATGATGGAGTTAACCAAATTAAACAACCCATTGAACGTGGAGAGTGAGGGGGGAGAAGCCAGCCTGGTCTCTCCAGTCGTCAGGAGCTAAAGGGGAGGACGTGGAGTTGTGTCATTTTCCACATGGGGAGGTCCTGATCCAGGTTAATGCTGAGTCGACTGCTGTGAAAACAGCCCTTTGGTATCAGGAACAGTTGGACCAGGAGGAGGACGGCATGTGGGGGCTTAGAAGGGAGAAAGAGGCAGGGAAGGGTTAAAATTCTAAGCCACAGGGGTTGGAGGCAGTGTGGGTAGGGCACAGATGGGACACTAGGTCCATGCCAGAGGATGTTGGCAGAGCAGAGCTCCACCTGCAGGACAGGGGCAGCACTGGTTCCGGGTTGTGCCCCCCCACCACAGGCCTGCACTGCAGCCTCTGCTGGGTAGGGGCAAACTGGGTACTCCACGTTCACCTTGGTGAGACACATGGAACAGGTCCCCAGGAGCCCCAGGAGACCATGGATTTAGTTTTCCACGAGTTCACTTTGAGGACATTCATAGGATGCCAAGCAGGAGGAAGAAATGCACAACTGGGGGACTTCAGAGACTTGAAGGGGTCTCAGTCTCCACATGAGAATGGATAGACTTCTTATGTTAATTTTATTTAATATATTCAGCTTCACAGCAGTGACAGCAAATAAAAATTCATATTACGTGTGTCATCAAATCGAAAAACAGAAAAAGATCCCAGAGTTGGGAAGCCTAGATAATTGTCTAGGTTGCTTCACAAACTGTGAACTTGTGCTGGTTGTTACATTTTGCAGCCTAAGTTTCCTCATCTACCCTCTCTTCCACAGAAGGTTGTAGTAAGGATGAAAGGGGAAAAAAATGTGGAAATAAGAAACTGGATTGCAAAAGTAAAGGGTGGTTACTATTAGTATTTCTCTAGTTTGCTCAAAATGTCAGGGAAAAAAGTCGAACCTTAAAAACAAAACAAAAAACAATCCTGATGATGTTGGATTAGATTTTTCAAATTAAATATCCACCAAATAAATATATTGAAGACCCCACTTGGTGAGTACTGTTTAGAAAATAAAACCCCATGTTTGACCCAGTGGCAAGAATTCCATGTGTTCAGCCCTCCTTTCCTCATTTTTACTTCCCCTCCTAGTTGGTGGGTGGGCTAACTAAACAGAGGTCTTCTACACGGTACTCTTCTGTTTTCTAAACAGAGCGGCTATGCTTGCTTTCTGGTTTATATACAATGTATTGTTGTTTTTATAAGGCACCCTTATAAATACTGAATTCTGAGATGAAGCCTGGCAGGAAATAATTATATGAATTATTTTACATTTGCATTGCATTTTCTATTATTTCTCATTTTGTATTTCTATGTGTTTTTAAATAACGATGTTCAGGCCCCCAAATTATAATAATGGCTTTAACAGATCTATTTATATTTTTTGTCTTATTGGACTAAAAGTTTATGAAAATGAAGAATTTTCTTTGGACTATTAAAGTACACTGTGTGAGCACCCAATGCATTTCATGATCTGATTGTCTAAGAGGTTCTCGAGGAATGTTGAGAGCAGAAAAAATAAAACGATATGATTAATCTGGAATGAATATGATAACTCTCCTACTTAGATAATAAAAATAAGAGAGGTTCATTTGGAGCCTGGGATCTGCATTACTTCAGATTAGAATGTTATTGCTTGCTTATTGCAGCTGTAACCTCATAGAGAGGAAGAATGAGCTGATGACAGAGATCACAATCCCTATTAAAGTCTGAGTAAGGTGACAAGCCAACTGGAAAAATAAAATATCACACAGGAAAAAAATCATGTCTAAAAATATCATTAAACCTTTGTTCATATGTAGGTATACCATTGGCCTTATTAAAAAATAGTTTTAGATTGAGTTTCCTTAAAGTTCTGATATGGTTCGCATAGTTTTGCCAAATGTGAAGGCATCTCCTAGGATAAGTTAAAATACTGGGATCATCAAGGTAGAAAATATGTGTTCAAAACCATCTGCATTCATCTGTTGAAAGGCACCTAGGTTGGTTGCATAGCTTAGTTTCTGTGAATTGAGAGTGAAACTCCACATCATGTACAACCATCAGAATGAGATCCTAGTTAGAATAAGTCGTACTCCATGTATGTATAATATGTCAAAATACACTCTACTATCATGGACATCTAAAAAGAACAACAACAAAAGAAAAAACAACAACAAACCATCTTCATCTTAAAAGTTGTATTTAAAACAGAAAATTTTTGGAAAGACACTTGGTCCAACTGTTAGAAACATGTTCTTAATAGCAGTGAAGGTTTAGATCATACACTAATTGGAAAGCGTTTCACTTCTGGAGTAGAAATCATTTTCCTTTCCCTTAGCAATATGAATTATTAAAGCAACTTGATTCCACAACCCTCGGGTGTTCTGGAGTTTGATGCAATTTCACAAATGAAGCAGGTGATGCAGAAAGAGGAAAGATGGCTAGAGAGCATAAAAGCACATGATTATGATAAATAACATCGAGAAGAGACCATCGAAACTCA
Source organism: Urocitellus parryii (assembly GCF_045843805.1). NCBI lineage: Eukaryota > Metazoa > Chordata > Mammalia > Rodentia > Sciuridae > Urocitellus > Urocitellus parryii. The sequence continues at coordinate 19,408,412 of NC_135540.1, read as the reverse complement.
GAACAAGACAATCAGGCTGCACCAACAGAGGCGATTATCCCAAATTCAGCACACTACTAGAAATTCTTCATGCTATGTTTTGAAAGTCAGGCAGAAAACCTGAAATACATCGAGACGGAAACTGTAAAACAATGGAAGGAATTCCATACGTGTTGGAAGTGAGTTTCATTATTGTTGTTCTGTTTGTTCAAAATTGTGTACCCTGAAAAGAAAGTCATTTAACCAGCGGGATTTCATCTTTACATTGGGCATCTATAAAACCAAAGAGTACACTTGATGAATAAAGACATCTTTTAGTCTTAAAATTCTATCATTTTTGGCAGGATACTTTGAGGTAATAAAATAATAAGGTTTTCCATCCAGGATTCTTGCCGTGGCCTTCCGGCCATAGGGCCACTAGCTTTCGTTATCTAGGACGAGGGTAGATATGGTAAACAGTGAAGTCATCTGAATTCTTATTGTTATTTTTAAACTCACATCAGCCACAATAATCTTGAGACCCAAGGCATTTGATTGCAAGTTTGAACTATTTGGTAGAAGGCTCCAAAAACATTTTGTAGAATATGAGAATCAAAATTTAAACTATGTCTATGTAAATAATGTGGCATCATCTAAGAGCTAGTTCTTTACCAAAAAGAGATAAAGTTGACTTTCTGGGAGGGGAAACTCGGAAGGCATGTGCCTGGGCCTTAGATGGTGATGAATCCCTGGAAGGCCATTGCCCATGGCCCAGAGTTCCAGGCAAGTGAGGGGAGTGCAGAGAAACAGTAACAACCTCAAATTATTTGGGGGCCACTTCAGACCACAGCGAACCATTGACCAGTTTCCCAAGGAGGTTGCAAGCCTCACGGAAAAAGCAACATTCGCCAAGTCTTCTGCCTCACAGAACTCCAAACCTCCCAGCAAGATGTACAACAGAACTCATTCCTCAAGGGGAACTCAGAAGTGACTGAGAGAGGGCAGAAGAATAAAGATCTTTCACAGACAGGGAGAGGAGGATAAAGGATGGCTTATTCTGGGACAAAAAGAGGATTAAAGGGAAACCTGCATTTTGATTTAGATGCTGTAGAGTGGATATTGGGGACAGAAGACAAGCAAGGCCCCTACCTATGGGATACAGTGGCAAAGGAACAATCGTTTCTCACTCCATGAAAACAGGATTCATAAGGATAGTGTCCCCAAGCTCATTTTCCATGAACTTTCAACTGACTTTTTTTTTTTCTCTTTAGATTTACATGTTGAAACAGGAAGCTCCAATGTGATGGTATTTGGAGAGGAGGGCTTGGGAGGAAGTGAGGGTTAGATGTGTCGTGGACATGGAGTACTCATGGTGGGATCAAGCTCCTGGGAGAGAGACCAGAGTGTTGCGCTTGCTCTCTGGCATCTCAAGATGGGATTTCATGCCATACCCAAAGGGACTCTACAAGCTAGGAAGAGAGCCCTCACCAGAAACAGACCCTACTGGCACCCCATTCCTGGACTTCCAGCCTCCAGAACCTCGAGAAAATGAAGTCCTGTTTTTTTAGCCAGCTGGTGGGTCTATGGTGGTATCTTGTTACGGCAACCTGAGCAGACGAAGACACCAAGGCAAGACACTTTTGTGAATGAAGGGAGATTTTGAAATTTATTAAAGTTACATTTAAAAAGAAATTTTTTTTTAGTTGTCAATGGACTTTATTTTGTTTATTTATATGTGGTGCTGAGAATCAAACCCAGGGCCTCACACATGCTAGGCAAGCACTCTACCACTGAGCCAACAATCCCAGCCCCTAAAGTTACATTTTTTGAAGTACTTATTAATAAATGACTTAACTATTTATGTTGATTGACTTATAAAATAACTTTTTTTCCAAAAATATTTTCAAAAATGGCACTATTCCTAAAATAAAATACCAAAAAAATTATTTATCTAAACATAACAAAAGCACAAATCATATTTTTTCTTTACTGATTCATTGAAATTTTATGTCATTTTATAAACAAAAAAGATGTATTATTATTTAAGTGTATTCTTATTCTAAATTTTATTCTTTTTTGAATTTTTCAAATTCTCAAAGTTGCATTTTATTAGAAATGGACACATATTTACTTTTCTCTGTGCTACACGACATTTTGATGGAGAAAATACACTAGGTATAGGTGTCATTGTACCTAGTAAGCGCAGAAAAAATTCTGCAAAGTGGAAAATATTCTTCATCCTAATTTTTATGAAATGTGTACATGTACCGGCTCATATATTTTTATAGATATTGTCTCTTTGTCTCAATTTAGAGCTTTTCTTTTTCCATGAAGTATTTTATAAAGCAAAACACATAAAATAAATTCTCTGTTCATAATTCTTTTTAATGTTTTGCCAAATAGATGCTACAAAATCATAGGACTTTTCAATTTCATTCCATTCCAGTACACGATATAATCCAATTACAAAGATGGAGTTTGATCAAAAGATTTTTTTTCCTCCAAGTCATTTACAGAATTTTAAAATTAAATCTTGCACACAGTTTGAGGTCTCATCATTTAATTTGTTCATCTCCCTGTTTTTGTGGGGATAAATTTGCCTTTGTAATTATTGCAAAACTTGAAGCTTTCTGGTTTCCAATGCATTGATAAAAGATTTCCAACCAATTATCTTTTAAATGAGGAATTGTTCAGAACCAACATAGGCTTATAGATGATTTACAATGTAGTTCTCCTGAATGCAGAAACATTTCTAAAAACTGATTAAAGAGAGAAAACATATAATCTTGCAAAAGGTGGGTTGTTATTTGTGTCTTGTTTTGTTTTGTATTTAAGTTTCATCATAATGTTTTTGTAGTCAGTCACATCACTTAAATGTTGATAAATTTTAATATCAACTATTTCTATTTCAAATGGGAAACTACTGCAGTTTATTACATAGAATTATCACTTACTTGTGTATCACAGCCAATTCCAAGAACTTAGTTCTCTAAGCTTATTTTATATGTTGTGTTCTGCCAAATTTGTGTCCATATTAATACTGCAAAAACAAATAATTGCATATTCAAGGCTGACTCTTTTAAGTGAACTTATAATAGATTCATTTTCAACAAATGATTTTCTTTTTTTTTTTTTTTAATATTTATCTTTTAGTTTTCAGCGGACACAACATCTTTGTATGTGGTGCTGAGGATGGAACCCAGGCCGCACACATGCCAGGGGAGCACGCTACCGCTTGAGCCACATCCCCAGCCCCCATCCACTGATTTTCTAAAAGCTTACTGTGTTAGGTGAATTTGATGGAAGAATTTCAACCAATAATAGAAATAGTGAATCTTCTATGGGTAGCACCAGATTAAATTCTTATAAGATGGCATCCTTTAACAGTTTACAGATTTCTGCAGGACACTTGTGTCCCCCTGAAATACATATGTGGAAACCTAATCTTTAATGGGAAGGTGTTAGGAGGCAAGGCCTTGGTGAGGCCAGGAGTTCACAGATGGGCTTAGTGCCATTGTTTTTTAAAGAGACCCAGGAAGGCTGTCCTGTCCTTCTTCCATGTGGGTGACACAGCAAGAAGGTACTGTCTATGAGCTAGGAAACGGGCCCTCACCAGACAATGGGTCTGCAGGTGCCTGGATTTTGGACTTGCCAGCCTCCAAAGCTATGAGAAATAAATACCTGTTATTTATAAGCTTCCGAGTCTACGGCATTTTATTTATTAACCCAAAGAGATGCAGACATTTTCCTTTGCCTCTCAATCCAACATATTATAACTATTACTTCACTGTTCGCGGGTGTGCACAAGCCATTCAGATCCAAATATGAATAAAATCTATTTAGAAAGGGTTTTTTTGTATGTTTGTTTGTTTGTTTGTACCACAGATTGAACTCAGAGGCATTCAAATACTGGGCCACATCCCCAGCCCTATTTTGTATTTTATTTAGAAACAGGGTTTCACTGAGTTGCCTAGTGCCTCACTTTTGCTGAGGCTGGCTTTGAACTCATGATCCTCCTCTCTCAGCCTCCCAAGCCCCTGGGATTACAGGCATGCACCACCATGCCCAGCTAGAAAGAGTTCCTTGATCCAAATGAAAAGTCATATTTCAGAGTAATATGTAAACACACTTTCTGCAAATGCACTTGTGATATTGGTATGTTTTAGCACCTTTATAAAAATAGTCAATAACTTTTACATTGATGCCGTTTCTTCCCATTTTCATATTAACAGTGATTTTGTGCAATCTACATGTTTGCCATCAATTCTCTTGAAAAAATGGGGCATTGGTAATCAATTGATTATTGTCACTTATTGGTGCTAAAAAACTGATTGCAAAAGAAAAAAATTAACATTTATCAAATTTGTCAGTTTTCAAGTAACTTTACTCTTAATCCTCTTTCTATATCCCTTTTGGCTGGATTTTAAAAACCTAGAATTTCATAGTTGATTCCTGACCAGGCTCTGGTAATAGGGAGAGGAAGCCTTAAAATTTGGAGGATGAAGAAGAAACTTTGCTTTTTGGTTTATTTCCTATAGGCTTCCTATCTGTTTTTGATTTCTGTGAGCAGCATCCTAGCAAGACATCTTCGCCCCACCAACAGCCCAGCAGCAGATGAATCTAGTTTGCAGTTTTTCCAACATTTGGAAAATAAACTAGATTCCTTTCTCCGTCATAGCAGTAATAACTGCTTCCTTCAGGGGTGGGTTCTAGGCTACTTAAATGTAATTTTTGCCTATTAGTTACTTAGTTTTCTTTTCACCTATTAAATGACTCATTTAACATTCTATATCTAGTTACAAATTATTTATGTGAAGTTCTCCCTTTTCAAATCATTGCTATGGTTTCCTTTTCTTAACAGGACCCTGACTGGTAAAATAATTACTAAGAGAGTTAGACTCAGAAAATTGACCTTTAAACATGGGATTTGGAAAATGGATTGACTGTGTTTTTGGACTTGATCTCCATGTTGAGCTTCTGACCAATGTGAAATAGGATGCTATTAATTCATTGCAAGTAGTAGTCATTAATCAGTATGTGGTTAGTTATAATAATATTCCTACTTAAGTAAGTATTTAGAGGTAAAATGACTGCTTTACTTGACCATTATTGCAATAGTGATGATTATAAAGTCTCTAGTGTGGAATGGATTCTTCTGAGTGCAGATGAGTAATTCTAAAATAGAATTTGATAAGTTCAGTTTTAAGTTCTCAGCTCAAATTTGAAAAAACAATTTTTTTCTCTGAAAGCCCTAAAAATTTCTCCTTCTTATTTTTAATAGCAACATAACCAATATTGTTGGAAATTAGACTCAAAATTTAATTGTTTTTTTTTTCTTTGTGGGGCTGAGTACTGGGGATTAAACTCAGGGTCACTCAACCATTGAGCTACATCCCAGCCCTAATTTTTGTATTAGTTTTAATCAGTTATACATGACAGTTGAAAGATTTTTGAGTCATTATACACAAATGGAGCAGAATTTTTCACTTCTCCGGTTGTACATGGTAGAGTCACACAATTTTTGTAATCATGTACCTAGGGTAATGATGTCAATCTCATTCCACCATCATTCCTATCATCTTACCCTCTCTCTTTCCTTTGCCCGATCCAAAGTTCCTCCACTCATCCCATGTCCCTCCATTATGGATTAGCATCCATTTATCAGAGAAAATATTCAGCCCTTGTTTTTTTTTTTTTTTTGGATTGGCCTATTTCACTTAGCATGATGTTCTCTAACTTCATCCATTTACCAGAAAATGCCATAATTTTATTCTCTTTCAATGCTAAATATTATTCCATTGTGTATATATGTCAATTTCTTTATCCATTCATCTACTGAAGAGCATCTAGATTGGTTCCACAGTTTTGTGCTGTTATAAACATTGAAGTGGCTGCATTCCTGTAGTACGCTAATTTTAAGTCCTTTGAGTGTAGACTGAGGAGTGGCATCGTGAGGTCAAATGGTGGTTCCATTCCAAGTTTTTCAAGGAATCTCCATACTGCTTTCCAGATTGATTGCAACAATTTGCAGACCCACCAGCAATGTATGAGTGTGCCTTTTCCCCCACATCCTCGCCAGTACTTATTCTTTTTTGTATTCTTAATAGCTGCCATCCTGACTGGAGTGAGATGAAATCTTAAAGTAGTTTTGATTTGCATTTCTGTAATTGTTAAAGTTGTTGAACATTTTTAATATATTTGTCAATCGATTATGTATCATCCTCTGAGAAGTGTCTGTTCAGATCCTTAGCCCATTTATTTTGATTGGCTTTTTTTTTGGTGTGTGTGTGTGTGTGTGTGTGTGTGTGTGTGTTAAGTTTTTTGAGTTCTTTATTTATCCTGGAGATTAGTGCTTTCTCTGATGTGCATGTGGCAAAAATTTGCTCCCCAAATGTAGACTCTTTCTTCACCTCATTGATTGTTTCTTTTGCCAAAAAGAAGCTTTTTAGTTTGAATCCATCCCATTTATTGATTCCTGATTTTATTTCTTTAGGAGTCTTGTTAAGGAAGTCTAATCTGACATGATGAAGATTTGGGCCTACTTTTTCTTCTATTAGGCATAGGGTCTCTGGTCTACTTCCTAGGTCCTTGATCCACTTTGAGTTGAATTTTGTGCACGGTAAGAGACAGAAGTTTAGTTTCATTTTGATGCATATGGATTTTTTGTTTCCCTAGCACAATTTTTGAAGAGGCTATCTTTTCTCCAATATATGTTTTTAACACCTTTGTTTAGTATGAGATAATTGTATTTATGGGCCACGCCCTATTTTAAATTTTCATTTAGAGATAGGGTCTCACTGAGTTGCTTAGTGCCTTGTCATTGCTGAGGTTGGCTTTGAATTTACGGTCCTCCTGCCTCAGCTTCCCAAGAAGCTGGGATTACAGGCATGTGCCACCATGCCTGCCTCAAAATTTAATAGTGTAGCTAGCAAAATTATTGAATCTCACAGATTTTCCAAGATATGTAATGTAAAAGTTAAAAGCCTGATTAAACCGCAACAGAGACCCCAAAATTTGCAGTAGCATATGTAGTTGGACCCAGAAGAAGCTAGAGATTGGGAACCCCTGAGTCAATCTGGGCCTTTCTGGTCATGGAAATAGCTTGCCTCTGGTGTCTGAAGATAACATCCTTGCTTTTGTTTGAAAAGCCTGCAGTGACTTCACTCTGGGAATCTGTGGTGCCACAGTGATGCCATGTCTCCTTAAGACCCATCCATGCAATCTCCATTGCTATTACCCTTATGTCCAAGGTTGAATTTCATTATGCTCCAAAGAGCAAGTTACCAATTTTGACGTAGAGGCAAATAACTTATATACCAAAAGAATTAGAAATTTTATATTGACAGAAACCTAGGAGAATATACGAGACAATCCATTTTCAAGGTGTGAGACCTAGAAGGACAGAATCTAACATCAGACTGAGTCAAATTGTTTGGTCAAATTGGGTCAAATTGACTTACCAATGATTTCAGGTTCAATGTGTCAACCCTTACTGGAAGATTTATACTATAGTAATTTAGGCAGATGGACAGGAACTATATTTTTCAAAATTCCTTTGCATGAATAGTGCTAGGTTAGACTGGGCCACAAGACATATTTTGTGTGACATTTGTAAGATGGAGATAAATCAGCAGCCTACTCTTTTTATGCTGGGAGATGCTGTGCAGATAGCTGGGGCTATTGTAGCTCTTACACTGTCACTGGGTTGCTGGGTCACCTTGCTGGCATAGGGCAGCAGCCTGGCACAGCTCCTCAAGCTTTGGCTTTATCTTTCCTTCAGCTTCTCTGAATTATGGACTAGTTGCTAGGACAAAGGGCACAGTTTTTTCTGCAGGCCACACTCATGATAAAAGCTGGAAACGTGGAAACAGTAAGAAACAGTATTACTTTGTTGCTTCCATAAAAAACTGTCACAAACTCGAGGTCTTAAAACACAGATTTATTATATTATAGTTCTGCAGGTCAGAAGTGTCAGGTGGACTACATCCTTTTCTGAAGGCTCCAGAAAATGAGCCTCACTCATTCAAGTGGCTGCCTTAGTTCAGTTCTGAGCTATCATAGTACTGAGGTCCTTAGGTCCCTGCTGGCCGCCAGGTGAGAGACACTCCTAGCCTCAAAAGGCTGCCCTGATTCCTTGGCTCATAGTCCCCTTCCTCTATCTTCAAAGCAAAAAACAGTGGGTCAAGTCCCTGCACACTTCATCTCTCCATCTTCTCCCACTACACCTTTCTATCCTAGATCAGCGGATGCACGACTTTAATTCCATCTTGAAAGTTAATTCTCTTTTGCCATGTAATGTGTCACAGTCACAGTTTCCAGGTGTCAGCCTTTTGACATCTTCAGGAGGGCTATTATTGTGCTACCACATAAATCAACATGGATTCCCAGTCATTTTGACAGACTCCAACTTTTTCTTGTTCTTCCCTGCTTCAATGTTCATCTTTCCTTTCTGACTTCCTGCTCTATTTGATTTCAGGACCACTGTCAGAGGCAAAACAGTTACAGGTAAATTATTTGGGCTAAGGTTCCATAATAAATCTCACATTTCATATCATTCTTACTGGTTTTATTTTGCTTATTGAAGCCTGACCGATAAACAAATGCACATGAAAATAACTCTAGCCATTTATTTAAGTGGTTTACTATGCTTTATACTCAGTGATGGTCTATGCTAGAACTTCCCTGGTATAATATAGAATATAGGAATTCAAAGACTTAGGGTAATAGAAATTTTAGAGTGGATTCACTCCACTTGTGCAATCTTCATTTATACTCCTCTATCCCAGCCTATGAAATGGACCAGAAAGATGACTCTTTCAGTAAGACATTGAGAAAAAAAAAATTACTGAGGTGAGCAGCTATCCTTTGAAATAGTTCCTGGTATTTGTCTCATCTAGAAATGATAGTGGAGAATGTTTCTATCAAGATGGATATTCTCATTTCAATCCAAGGAAGCAGAGATCAAAAGTATTAAACGCCAAAGACAAGATGGGTGCATTTCAAATAAAAGGCATTAGGACGTAGTGTGATCAAAATGTTTTGGCTTATAGGAATCTCTGGAGTGAGCTAAAATGTCACAGTTTCCTTGCCAATGATACAGATGTATAACCTTCTACAATATTTCTTTATGTATGTTATAAGGCACATTCCAAATATAGTGATCAAAACTCAATTTGGGTTACTGCAATGAAGATCATGACCTCTCTTCTACTTTTTAAATTTAAGCCAGCTTCCAAATGCAGGCCCTTCTTCTTGATAAGAAAGGAAACTAGAACATTGTTACAAGTACATACCATAAATCATCTTCTTAGGAAACACTACCTATTAAAAAAAATGTGTCTGTCATTGATTACTCTATACCAACTCTAAAATAATGGTAATTTCTTAAAACCTAAACACCACCCTGGTCCTTTAATCACAATAGGGATTTATGATGATCAAGTGACTAAAAGGAATCTTAGCCCAAATGTAGATCTACTACTTCCTCAAAGCTATCCATAGTTCCTGTCTCAGTCTTGATTAGTAATCAGAATAGATATATTTGACAACTGACCGAATTCCTACATTAGCCCTCTGACCCAGGAAGAGCCAAGTGAAAGGCCCTGCACTACTTCTTCCTATCAGTGCAGCAAATCAAAAGTAATATGATATTCCCTGGAGGGAAAAATGTGTGCTACATGATAGATAAAGGTCTATCTACCATGACCTTATTTTACTTGTTTATCTGTTTTGGGAAGAAGGCAGGTAAACCTTAGAAGATGTCTGTAGATTATGGTAAACTTGGGATAACTCCAAATGCCATTATGCTATAGATCTGATGTATTTATTGGAGCAAATTATACAAACTCAGATATGTGATATGAAGCCATTGATTAGGAAGTGTTTTTTTCCCCGAATAACAATGTGTAAAAAACTCAAAGAGTAGTTTTATTTTACCTGACATGGCTAACAATATACCTTAACCATCTTGTCTTAGGGGTTTATCATTTTTTCTACTTTCTACCATAAGATATTCTGAGATCTTGATTATCTTTATATTCCATATAAAATCCCACTGGCCCAGTACAGTGATGACATTATTCTGATTGCATCTAATGAGAAGAAGGCATAAAGTACCCTAGGTGTCTTTGTTAGACATCTGTAACACAAAGGATGAGGGTGGTGATCAGCTCTAAGAAACTTAATCATTTTTCAGTCTCAGTGAAGTTTGCTGAGGTCCAAGATATAAAACAGGTTCATATATCCTCTCCAAAGTGAAAGACAATTAGCTGTACCTTGTACCATCTACCACTGAAAGGAGGCACAATATTCGGTTGGATTTTTAAAATTTAAGTGGGCTATTCTGACTAATTTGCCAATTAATTCATAATTTTAGCAGTTCTGAGTAGAAGCCAGAGCACTTAAGCTGCTGCAATAAGTGCTGACTGAATTGCAAGGTACTTGACCATGTAGGCTTTATAACTCAGCGCTTCCAACATCTGGAACATCTTGTGGCAATAAGGTTGCTGTGTGAGCTTCTGGCAAGGATACATAGGAGGGTCACTTCACGAGCTCTGGGTTTGGAAGCCAACCCATGCTCTTTTCTACAGTTAAGTACTTTTGAGAAACTCCTGGCTTGAAAAGGAACCTGGTAGAGTCTGTGCTCCTAATCATAGGACAAGTGACCCTGTATCCTGAGTTCCTCATCATGAACAGCATAAATTAAAAGGAGTCTCTTCCTCAGAGAATTGAGTTTCAGCTCATGGGAGTCCCTCTTCTAAACATGTTAGCATTTCAATCACTTCCCTTTGTTCTTCCAGCTTTAAGGTAGGCAAATACTTTATGAACCTGTGATCTCTGTATTCTTATCTTTAGTTTTATGTGTTTTTTTATATATCTATTCAGTAACTTGGTTAACAGCTTATATTTAATTAACAATTCTTTATATTTAAATAAATTTCTCTTCAGTTAACTAGTGTGGTATCTATCTCTTGAATGATATACCATATATTAACATATTAAATAATTTGCTTTACTTAGAACACAGAATAAATAGCAAAACAACCAGAGCAACAGAAATCAAAGCACTATGTATTTTATAGCAAGAATGTTCAACCTCTACTCTCTGCACTTATTTTATGGTACTTAATATATATATATTTTCAGTTTCCATTCTGCTTCCATGAGCTGAGTGACTCTGTGAATGCCAAAGAGAGGCCATGGCTAATGCCCAACTGACTGACACCAAGTGACCAGCAGGAGCAGCGGTCAGGATCTTCACTGTCCCTTGAGATACGAATGAGTTCACCTTTCCTAGTTGCTCATGAACCAACACATTTCATCAGTAGGAGTCTCACCTCCTGATTTTTGAGAGAAAAATATTAGTTACTTTGACCTTAGAAAACAAAATAGAAGCAGGTTATCACTGGTCATCTTTCAGAATTATCAAATATAAATTGAAACATCTGTTCACTGTGCACATGCCTTCCACACAATTAGAGGAAAGCAAGGTAAAAACTACGAATTCAAAGGGTATGTCTTCCAAACTGATTCCAGATTATTTCAGTAAAATTATTTTTAACAGTACTCATTGAAATGTAAATTTTTGGAGTTATTGCTAAGCCAAAGGGGAACCTATGATAAAAAAAAATAAGCTAATATCACAGGATATATAATTACTGTAATTGTATATTCTCTTCTTCTCACTTTTATCTGTTCAGTAACAAGGATAAATAACAGAGATAAGAGAATTAAAATGGAGAAGGAATAACTTTGAAGCAACAGACTTTGATTGAAAAGAAACTAAGAAAATTTCATATTAAGGTTTAGTCTGAACTATTAAGATCAAGTTTTGTACCATCTGTGGAAATACAACCCTTAAGAATAAATGTAAAATAGGGGACAAAGAAATTGTCTTAAAAAAGATAGTCATTGAAAGTAAAAACTTGTCATATGAAAAAAGAAGTAGATTAGGTAAAGCTAAAGAGGGAATTTGTGAACTGGAAGATAAATCTTAAAAAAATTACACATAATTTCAGTGCTATGCTAGAGATGTGACTCAGTGATAGAGTGTTTGCCTGGCATGCACAAGAACCTGGGTTTTATTCCCAGCAACACACACACACACACACACACTCATCAACCCATTGGCACAATAGTGCATACCTATAATCTCATCAACTCAAAAGCTTGAGGCAGGAGGACCCCAAGTTCAAGCTTAGCCTCAGAACTTTAGAAAACCCTGCTGGGGATGTAGTTCAGCAGTTAGAATGCCCTTGGTTTAATCTCCAGTAACAAAACAAAATTAAAATTAATAAATAAATAAAAAGAAAGAAAAGTAAATTAAACATAATTTTAAAAACACAAAGAAACAAAAAGATGAAGAATATAAAAGAAAGGTGTGTTTCAGGAGGCTAAGGTAGGAGGATCATGAGTTCAAATCCAGCCTCAGCAAAAGTGAGGCACTAAGTAATTCAGTGAGACCCTGTCTCTAAATAGAATACAATAGTGGATCTGGGGCTGGGGTTTAGCAGTAGAGTGCTCTCCTGGTGTGTGCAGGGCACTGGGTTCAATCCTTGGCACCATATAAAAATGAATAAATAAAATAAAGGTATTGTGTCCAACTACAACTAAAAAAAAATTAAAAAAAAAATACAATAGGGCTAGGGATGTGGCTTAGTGGCCAAGTGTCCCTGAGTTCAATCCCCTATATCCCCCTCCCCCAAAAAAGAAAGACAACAAATACAAAAAAATCCAACTTATGTTCATGTTTAAAAAGAATTCAATAAGGGGAGGAAATTTTAAAAATTCTGAGAAAGATAATATTCAAAGAGATAATAAATAAGCATGAGCCAGGATTGGAAAATACACCAGAGAGGAAAGGTAAATTACCCACACAAAAGGTGTCTGTTTGGTTTATAGAATCTAAATTCTAAGGGAAAATTTTTTTTTAAGGAAAAACTACTTTTTAATTAAGGAATTAAGCACAATGAAATTATCACTCATTAATGAGTAAAATAAAGATATTTTAAATAAACACTAAGAATTTTTATCTCTCATAGACAAACCATTGCTATAATAACAAGCAAACAAATACTAAGAAATATGTTCCAGAAGAAAAAAGATGGATATTAGCATGGAATGCAGATACAAGACACTTAGTATCACATATTCATGTTAAAAACTTAATGATGACCATTAAAATTAAAATTTCAAATGTTTAACTTCTGAAATGCATCTGTAGCATTTTTAGGGGAAATATGGAATGTGTTCAACAACAGAAATAGATCTAAGCTGAATGACTAGTTGTAGGGCTTAAGTATTCAATTATTTCTGTTCTATAAAGTGAGGAGATTGTGCTAAATTTTAAATGAGTTGTTCAAGGTCTTGTCCAGGGTGATTTTATTATCTATACTATATGAGATTATTATATAAAGATTTATGCTTGTGAAAAAAATACTTGGGAATTACAGAGGCCTGGAATTACCAAGAATCTTACAGGTTATCTAATAGTCCAAACTACTATTGATATTTGAATCTCATTCATGGCAAATGCCTACTAACCTTAAATAGTTTACTTGCTATGACTCATAGTTTAACTTAGTTCTTTGCATATTCCTATAGTTTTGGGAGGCAAAAAAAAAAAAAAATGGGAGGAGGGGAATGATAGTGAGGGTTTTCCTCAAGTAAAAGATATAGATTTCTTTCTGAAGGTTAAGTGAGAAAATCCGGAAATGGGCCAGAATATAGGTTTGGAAAGTTGTTGTAGAAATAAAATAAATAGTTAATATATCTACAGGATTTTATGGTAACTAAAGAGAAGCTATTAATATCATTAGTTTAAAAAAAATTGTATTATGGTTGGGTGCAAACCTGTAATCCTAGCAGCTCAGGAAGCTTAGGCAGGAGGATTGCAAGTTCAAAGCCAGTCTCAGCAACTTATTGAGGCCCTAAGCAACTTAGCAAGACCCTGTCTCTAAATAAAAGATAAAAAAAGCTGGAAATGTGGCTCAGTAGTTAAGTGCCCCCCAGGGTTCAATTCCAGTACCCCTCCCCCCACAAAAATGTGTTTATGATGGAAGAGAAATTTCTATCCTTGAAAGTCTAGTCTGAAAGGCACACACTGTCATCCAGTCCCCAGCACCTTCTTCCAAATTATGCAGAACTTTATGAAGGTGTGTCACAGATTGAGAGGTAAAGCCTTAATTCTCTATCAGACCCTGGAAGAAGACAACCCAGGGCATGAGGATTTTAATGATGCAACAGAACTTAGAAAAGATGAGGCATATGATAAAGCATAAATTCAGTCCTAGGTGGGAACCACGGTAGGCCAGGAGTCAGCAGAACATACTTTGTGTGAGAACTTGACTATTGGATCAATGGTTCTACCCAAGATGCACTTATGGTACATTCTCAAACATCTGTGGTACCAAGAGAGAGTTACCTCATATCTCCATTTAACACACTTGGATCTCTCCCAATTCTTATTACAAGTTAAGAAGGGGCATAGATAATTTGAATAAAATTTGTTTCTCAGGAAAACATATGCCTATCAGATCTGATTTTACTGTCTCCAAATATAAAACCAATTTGAGGACTTAATGGGGTCTCTGTTACTTCCCTCTAAAAATAAAACTGTTTATTGTCACTCTTTAATGCATCTTGAATTCAATTGATTTTCTTTCATGACTAGGCCTTTAAGAAAAAAATGAGTTTTTTAAAATTCTAATTTGTTAAATATTACAACAGAATGCATTATAGTTCATATTACACATACAGAGCACAGTTTTTCATATCTCTGGTTGTTCATAAAGTAGAGTCACACCATTCATGTCTTCATACATGTACTTAGGGTAATGATGTCCACCTCATTCCACCATCTTTCCTATCCCCATGTGCCCTCCCTTTCTCTCCCTCCCCATTTCCCCTTTGCCCAATCTAGAGTTCATCTAATCTTCCCATGCCCCACCCCCCATCACATTATGAATCAGTATTCTTAAATCAGAGAAAACATTTGGCATTTGGATTTTGGGGCTTGACTAACTTTACTTAGCTTTATATTCTCTAAACTCCATCCATTTGCCTGCAAATGCCATGATTTTATTCTCTTTTAATGCTGAATAATATTCCATTGTGAATATATATACCACATTTTCTTTATTCATTCATCTACTGAAGGATATCTAGGTTGGTTCCACAGTTTAACTACTGTGAATTGTGCTCCTATAAACATTGATGTGGCTGTGCCCCTGTAGTATGCTGTTTCTAAGTTCTTTGGTTATAGACTGAAGAGTGGGATATGCTGTTCCAGGATCTCCTGGCTTTGAGGGTCTGGGTTGAAAAATCTGCTGAGATATGAATTGGTCTCCCCTTATATGTGATGTGATTCCTCTCTCTTGTGGCCTTTAAGATTCTATCCTTATTCTGTATGCTAGACATTTTCATTATAATGTGCCTTGGTATAGATCTGTTGTAATTTTGTACATTTGTTGTCCTGTAAGCCTCTTGTGTTTGATTTTCCAATTCATTCTTCACATTTGAGATATTTTCTGATATTATTTCATTGAAGATATTGTACATTCCTTTGGTTTGAAACTCTGTGCCTTCCTCTATCCCAATAACTGTTAGATTTTTTATCCCATAATTCGTGGATATTCTGCTCTTGGTTCCTTACAATCTTCACTGTGTGATCAACTCTATTTTCTAGATTGTATACTTTGTCTTCATTATCTGACATTCTGTCTTCCAAGTGATCTAGTCTGTTGGTGATGCTTTCTATTGAGTTTTTTTATTTGGTTGATTGTTCCCTTCATTTCAAGGATTTCTGATTTTTTTTTTTAGAATGTCTACCTTTTTCTTGAAGTGATCTTTTGCTACCTATATTTGCTCCCTTTTCTCTTTGTTGGTGTGGTCAATGTATTTGCTCTCTTGTCTGTTTTTTGGTGTCATTAATGATTACCTCTATTAGGTCTCATATCTCTTAGTTGGAGTGATCAATTTTTGCCACTATTGGCTCATTTAGGTCATTCTTTAATTCACAGATCATTTTAATTATGAACATTCTGAACTCCTTCTCTGACATTGCATCAACTGGGCTGTCCATGGGTTCTGTAATTGTAGTGTCCTGGTTTGTTTAGGGCACTTTCCTCCCTTGTTTTTTCATGTTGTCTATGTGATTTCCTTTTTTGCAGTGGGATCTGAGGTATTACAGTTTCTACCCTATAATCTTATAGTCTCTGTGCAGATTATCTGTACCTCACCTTGGTTTGGGCTTTCAGACCCTGCCGGTGTCCCCGGATGGATGCTATTGCAACTGCAGGTGGTGGCGGCAATAGCAGGAGATAACTCAAGACAGCAGTGGAGGTGCCCCAAGATGGATGCAACAACTTGCAGAGATGGGGCCAAAAGGGTGGGCCTTACACTGGCTTTGGGATGCCTGCTCCAAGATGCAGCTGCTCCCAGGCCTTATCTGTTGTAGAGACTACTGCATGGGGGGATGGCTGCAGTGTCTCAAATGGAAATGGGTTAGACCTGGACTCCCAGGTGTTGGGGGGGGGGGTGGATCCAAGCTTACCCTGGGCCCTGGCTCCCACACAGGTCAGCGAGGTGGGTCTGGGCCAGGCCTGAGCTGCGGCAGCTCTGCCAGTGGCTGGATGGACCCAGGCCTACCCTTGGCCTGAGCTCCCACACAGGTCAGCGAGTTGGGCCTGGAAAAAATGAGTATCTTATAAAACCTCTGTCCTGCCAAGAAGATAGTGGCATGTACACTGAAAAGGGAGTTATATATATTAAGAACAGATAGGATCACATAGGAGCAAATTCTAGCAAAGAAATAAACAATAAACATAGAAAAGAACCAAAGGAACACTGATTTATTTTTCCAAAATTATTCTGGGAAAAGAACTACAAACTGGTCTGAAATCTGGATTTGGTTTGCCATGGAAGGACAACTTTTACCTTGTCCTTGACTAAATCAATGAACTACAATGTTTAAGTAAAAGGCTTTTGTGTATTTTCAAAAGAAATTGACCTTGAAAATTTGTTTTGAACTTGGTAAAATCCTGGTGGTTTGGTTGTGAGCTTTTAGCCAGATTGGCCACAGGCTGCCCAAAATATGCATAGATTATTCCTTCTAACCTGGTTTTTATACTGAGAATACTGGTAGTTTGAAATTTGAAAGTTCTTTTTCCCCACCATCATTTTTGTAAAAACAATGAAAAGTTTCCACCTATCAATACTTGGAGATTCTGTTTCAGTATCTTTTCTTAAGCTTGTCAAAACTAACTTTGCCACATCTGGTTAATTTTTCAGAGTGAAGTAGTTACTTGCCCCTGGACTTAGCTTCCCCCCATTTCTTAACTTGCAGCTGGAGAAAGATGTTGATCCTAAAAAAAAAGTCTGCCTTTTCATCTTCTCTTACTATATCACAATATATGAAACCCAAGGACACAAAAGAAGTATTATAACTACTTTAGGTGCATTCATTATAACTATAAGGAATTTTTAACATCAACAAAAGAATGCAGGATTGTTGTCAATGTGGTTAAAATGATTATCAGTTCATAGCTAATAAAATAAGCAACATATAACAAAAGGGAAGATGTCATTCCATCCTCATGTAGTTATCTAATATGAAAAAGAGCAGTAAAAACATTTTGGAGGCCAGTCGTGGTGGTGCACGCCTGTAATCCCAGCAGCTCAGGAGGCTGAGACGGGAGAATCATGAGTTCAAAGCCTGCCTCAGCAAAAAGCAAGGTACTAAGCAAATCAGTGAGACTCTTTTTCTAAATAAAATACAAAATTTGGCTGGGGATGTGACTCACCAGTTGAGCTGAGTTCAATCCCTTGTACTCAAACAAGAAAAAAAAAAGAAAGAAAGAAAAAATTGGAGATGTTTTCTATTGGGGAAAATTTCTATTAAATTCTTCTTGGAAACTTTCAACACTGTGTTCAAGGTTGAAAGGAATTTTAAATATCATTATTGGCAGCATTTCATTTAAAGGTATCCTTTCTCTTTGGGGAAGGTAGATGGAAGATGTTTTCCTGTAGAGGTGCTTTCTCCCTAAATCTGTCTCTTGGGCAGGGGTGATGATAGCCTGGTCATAGCATTATTTTGCAGACACTGCATACAGTGACATCCAGTGAAGAGTTTGGGTGGTGGACTCCTTTCCTTAAGACATGATATTAAAATGTATGGAAAATGATACCGCTTTTATTTTTACAGGTGTAGGGAGGTTTTTTTTTTTAATCAGCAGGTGAAAAATGATTCCATGACTAATAGGACATCATTTGGTCCCCCACAAAGTCAGCTCTTATGCAAGCTTAGGAAGGGGCAGCTGTGAGGGAAGCAAAAGACCAAGTTCATTTCTGCTTGTGAGAAGGTATCTACAATTAAGAGGTTGGGAGAAGGTATGAGCATTGATAATCTCTGAGGACCTCCAACTGTGGTAATAGCCGAGGACTGTGCAAATCCAATGCGTATGCAGAAGATTCAGTGATCCAGTGTTTGAGCATTTTCATGCACTCGTGCCAACAGCTGTCAGGGGCTCTAGCCTGGTGAACACAGAAGCTAATGCTACACCACAGCATACCATTTCCCCAGGGTCTCAGCTTAGACACTGTCTCTTCTGCCCAGCTTTTCTCCTGATCTTAAATTTATAGAAATGAATGCTTCTATTCCTCTTCTGCCAGTAACGCTGAATATACGCAAAGAACTAATTAATTTAATCATAATTTAGGAGCAGGGAGAGGGTACTTCTGCTCCTAAGCAAACTGATGGGGGCTCCCTGGATGCACAGAGGCTAGATTAGGAAACGCAGCTAGGTCCTGGCATGACTTAGTCCACCTGTGGCAAGCACAGCTCCCTCTTCTCTCAGTTATCATAGCTTTACCTAGGAAGCTGGGAATCCTTTTTATTCTGCAGAATCTTTCAGAGTTTCTGTTCACTAACTTACTGTGGTCCTTGGATCTGAGCCGAGACCTCTGTTTCCAGCTCAGCACCTGATCAGAAGGTAGGCTAGGAAGGGAAATTTCAACCTGGCCATTTAGTAGCTATAAAGGTTTGGTGGGAAAAGGATGAAGGTAATGACTGAAAACGAGGCTTAGGAATCCACAGAGAGCCTCCATTAGCCATGCTCCCTCGCCCCTGGCCCCATGGGTGAGCAACAGTTGACTGGAGTCACACCACTTCCTGGGGTCTGACGGGCTAGAACGTCAGAGGTCAGAGAGGCCCTGTAAGTGCTTTCTCATGCCTATCGGATTTCCCTAATGATCCATTTGCACGCCCCTGGTATTTCAGAACAGGAATGCCTTCTCATGCATATTTTCTAAAAGAGGTGTGAGTGCTAAAATTTCACTTTTCCCTTCCTACTAAAAGTTCAGCTGGTCTCAGGACAGGTCTGGTCTTGCTGTTCCTTCCTGAGCAGTAGACAACTTGCTTCACACTTAATTCTCAGTATTTTTGTCATTGGATTTTGGCCTGGAAGGAGGCTAGTTTTGACAGGAGAATAAATGAGACTGAGCTCAGAGCTCTGCCGAGGCAGCTCTACCTTAGCAGGCAGGAGTGTAGGACCAATGCTGCAGACTGTGGAGATGGAGGAGAGGATGAGGGGGGCTGGGAGACACGGGTGGTGACGATGATTTCAGGCAGGCCTGTACCAAAAGTTGCTTCATTCTCTCTTAATAACTCTGCTATGGTAATTGCAAATGGCCCTTAAAAAATTTAAACTACGATTAACTTGTCTCTACTAGTTAGGTAAAATCCAATATGGGCCTGTCCCAGAGGACTGGCTAAGAGGTTCAGCTCAGTTCTCTTGCTGGTGGACCAGCATACTAGGTGGCTCCCAAAGGCCTCAGAGAGATCTTGGTGACCAGGTGTCTTGGAATGACCACCCTCTAAAACATCAGGGAGTGGCAGGATATCACTGTTATAACGTCACAGGGGTTCGTCTATTTGATGCTTGGGTGTGACATTCAGTTAGCAACCAAAGGATGGGAGAACATCAGCAGTTAGAAAACTAAGAGACAGGAAAAAAATCAAAAAGAAGAAGCGCAGGGCAGTTAGCAAAGTTAGCAACTTATTAAGACCCTCATTAGACTCAGGGCCTCATGCATGCTAGGTAAGCATTCTGTCGCTGAGCTACCCCCTCCAAATAGCTCCCCCATCTTGATTAGCATAATTACCTAAGAAAATTCTCTAAGAACCAGATAAAACTCACCATCATGGACAATCAACTTTTATTGTGTACCTAACACAGCTAGATATTTCAGGTACTGATATGCTGAAAATAGTCATGGTTCTTAAGAAACTCACAATCAAGTACAGGATGAGACATATATACACATGCATACACACACACATATGTATATGGCATATATAAACAGATGTATGTGTGTGCATACATATATATGCATATGTGTTATGCATATATATTGTGATGTCATGCATATATATTATGATTGTGAGTTTCTCTCTCCACACAAACACACACACACGGGTACACATACAGCAACTATATCAATCTTGCATATGAATCAGCACATAATTCCTATTACTTCTCCTCTAGTTTCTTATTTTTTAATTATTTTAAATTATTTTCAAAAGGTTTCTAATGCCTTGGAAATCATGGCCACAATGGGTATCTCCTAAACTAGACTTCAAATATGCTTGCATACCATGGGTAACCTTTTCTTTGGTGGGTGATTTTGGTCTGGGCTATTCTCTTGGAATTGAAACCTTTAATCTTTTTGCACTTTCCTTCATAGGCCTGAGGCCCATGCCATATTCTTCAATGCCAGGGCCCTGGCTCTAGAAGAACAGAACCTCAGATCTCCTTGGTTTCTGAGAAAGGGAGATTAGGCCCTTACAAAACTGCTCAGATTCCCACGGCCTTAGTTAATGAGCTGAGATCACAGTATGAAAGAACAAACAGATCAATTATTGTCTAAGTTAATTTCCACCTCTAAAATATTGGATTTCTATAGAAATGTGATAATAGTTAAATCAATGGTGGAAAAAAGAAAGTCCCAAAAGAAATTGAGAGGGAGATAAATCTCATAGGGCTAGGTCCATGGGAGGCAGTGTCCAGGGGAGGTGTGAGACTTGAGCTTGATTTTCAAGGCCGACTAGATGACGGCAAGTGGGAGCAATTGGGGGAAAGAGAGGTCGCTCCGTAGGCAAGCATATTGTGAGCAAAAGTAGACACACGGCAAGGTGCATAGGTAATTAATGAGCCAACAGGTCTATTGAATCAGACACTGACTGTTAAGAATGGAACTTGGGGTGGGCACTTCATTCCAAACAAAACTTTATTCCCTCAGGCCCTGACAATGGAGAGGACAGTTGTGAAGTCTGCTGCACCCCGTAAGCCAGAGTGGCCCCAGGATGGCATGGAGTGAAATGCTTCCTTGGTGGTGGCACTGAGTTTCTCCAGGTGACTTCACGCCTGGGAACAGGAACCACAGGGAAAGGGAACTCCTGGGCCAAGTGTGACCCAGCAGCTATAGCTTATGAGTGGCAGGTCAGAAGGGAGGATGACCTTGACTGAGAGTGTTGGGGAGTTAGGATTTCCCTGGGGGCTGAATGACATGCCACTGCCCAGGAACCACAATGAACTGCACAGTATCACATACCTTAGGTGCAATCAAACCATAAAACTCTGACAGGATGCCCCGAGAAACTGTGGCAGCCAGGTTGCAGAAGCAGGTAAACACAAATTGATTTTATGGAATAAGCAGGAAGATGGTAAGGAATGGAGGGAGAAAGCTGAAAGGCTGAAATTACCTCTGGAAGAATTGCTAACCAGGTAATTCTAATTCTGCAGATTTAAATAGGAGAGGAAGAGACAAAAACTAGAAAATTTAACTATAGGCAAAACTAAGAATGAGAGTCACAGGGAGCTCAGTTACAGTTATGACTTTCACTTGAAAGGAACAAGATCATCTCATGAGTCAGATATAGACAGCCTATCTCTATTTCCTTAAAGAAGATGGAATTTCTTTGGTTCAAACTCTATATGCCACATTATGTACTCCCATGGGATGTGTTAACCTTGACCCTTGACCTTGACCATGGCTTGGGAGGACACCCATTTCTCATGCAGCAGTTTCAAAGGGCTTTAATGGCCACAGAGTTAAGGGGTATGGAGTCTCCTAATTATCCAGAGATACCAAGGCATCTAGAAACTAGAAGGGCTACAGCACATTAATCTCCATCAGTACAAATATTTAATGTTATTTTAAATTCTAAACACATACATATATAAGCTAAATGTGCAAGGTAATTCACATTACAAAAAGAACTATCACCACACAACAGGAATCACTCATACTCTCAAATCTTCAAATATACTGCCTGGACTACTGAACTTTTCAGAAACACACCTATTATAAAAATAATGTAAATTTGATTTTATCTGCTCTGTTTTTCTGAGTAAAACTTTTATAAAAACATTATCATTTATATGCAAAATCTCAACAGTAATATGTATTCACTACCTCTACTCACATTACTAGTATACTACAAATTATTTTCCATTTTGAATTGTTTTTTACTTTTCTTTCCTCTTTTCAGAAGTGCTGATTTTACTAGGAATCAAGAATCCCATGTATTTAGCATTCTTACTACCCAATCCTTAAACATCCAGTTAGATTTCTTACCCATGATCAAATAATATTGATTGTACCTTATGTACTAATTTTACCATAAAAATGGTAGGGAAAGCTCTAAAAAACCCCAAGCTTTTCAGTTGGAATTAAAATTTATGATGAATTATAATAGTCTATTATAATATTATATGTATACATATACATATAATAGCCTATTTAGCATTTAGTTCCAGTTATAATAACATAATGACACACTTAAAACTTTACTGCAACTCTCCGAGATAGTTGTAATATTATAAGAAGAGATCTTGAAGGCCCAGAGAGGTTAAATCCTTGTCCAAAGTCACAGAGCTCCACAGCGGCAGATCTGGAATTCATACCCCAGGGAGTCTTGCCTTGACCTATCTACATACTTACTCCACTCTTCTGTCTCTAGGACCTTAATTTTTAATGATTTTTTTTTGTAGGTAATATGTTAAGCAGTCACATGGCTCTTGGGAGTCTACTCTGTATAGGAACAAATACCAATAACTTGTGGTTTAGATTATAAAATGAGCCTCTTACATATTCACTGACTTTTGTTAACTGAATTAACATGCTTCTAGTTTCAATTCTATGACATTTCCTAGTATGTTTATATCACATTATTAAATAAAATGGCCAGACATGTAGCCAGGACTGGAACAAGTGAGGTCTAGTTTAGGTCTAGTTTATCTTTCTAGCTGTTTTTTCCAATGTTCTCTATATCTGCATTTCCCTACATCCCTTCAGGCAGAGCCTAAGGACCTTGTTGCCCTGTATTTCCTTCAGTTTGATTGTCTCAAGCCTTCCACATTCCCCAGATAGCATCCTTAAAGCTGATCCCCCCCAAACCAAAGACCAAAATGTTTTCTCTAATAAGTGGATACTGATCCATAATGGGGGCGGGGGGGGGGGGTCAGTGCTCATCCAGAATGGAGGAACTTTAATTGGGCAAAGGGGAGGGAGTGGTGGGAATGGGGCATGGAGGCAGGAAAGATGGCGGAATGAGATGGACATCATTACCCTAGGTACATATATGACTGCACATATGGTGTGACTTTACATTGTGTACAATCAGAGAAATGAAAAGTTGTGTCCCATTTGTGCACAATGAATTGAAATGCATTCTGCTGTCATATATAACTAATTAGAACAAATAAAAAAAATTAAAAAAGACTGACCCCAAGCATGACTAAATGTGGGAGGCAGTTGCAAGGGATTTACCTATCTATCAGTTAAGTTGCAAATCCTATTTTGACTATGCAGAGTTTTCTCTGCATTCCTTCCAGGGTATGACACATGCATTGCATCAAGAATGGCCATGTTCTGGGAGTCCTCCCTCCCAAGATCCTGGCTACCATTTAGCGCTTGTAGAATTCTTTCTACAGTTCTTTCCTTTTACCTGCTCTTTAATTTAGCCTACTCCCAAGGGCTATTTGTATTTTGTGATAGGAAAATCAATTTTGGGTTGGAGCTCATGACACAATCTGACATCAGTACTTACGTAGTCCCTCTCCCAACCCATACCCTTGCACCTTTTATTTTTTTCAGTGTTTCCCATGAGTTGTCTTCTTTCATTTAGCAAAGTTGTGAAGACATCAATCAGCTGGGAATTCCCCTTATCTTATACTCTGATAACTAAAATTCATATTTGGTTCTTATAATGTCTAGGGTTCTTCTTCCAGTAGTCTGCATTTGGTTTAACCTGTGTCTTACCGCTTTTTTTTTCTTTTTTGTTTTAGTTTAGCTTCTGCTATGTTTTATTTGCTTTAGAAGAAAATAAGATGACATGGGTTCCCAATGTGAAATGAGTTCTCTCCCATTCCATGAATGATAAAATTTAAAAATAATCAATTCAGAAGAACAGATCAAGAGATCAGTGAAACAGAGCTGAGGGTCCAGAAACCCTAATATTTATGAAAAGTTGGTTGTTAAAGAAAGTGGCAAAGCAATTTTAGTAGGAAAGGACCAGACCTCTTTCCAACAAATGGTACTAGGACATTTGGATACTCACAAAAAAAGATGGACATATACTTTCTCTCAGACTAGAGACAAAAATCAATTGGAAATAGTTTAGAGTCCAAGATAAACCTAAACATGGCTAATCAATATTAGATAAGGGTGCCAAGAAAATTCAAAATGGAAAAAAGACCTTTTAACAAATGGTGATGAGAAACTGAATATCCACAGGCAAGAGATGACATTAGACCCCTCCCTTTATACAATATATGAAAATTAATAAAAAATGCATCAAATACCCTTGAGTTCAATCCCTGGTGCCAATAAAATAAATAAAAATTAAAACAAGAATTTGTTCAACTACCTAGATGTGATAGTTAAATCTATAAAACTTCCAGAAGAAAGTATACATGTAAATTTCTGTGATTTTCAGTTAGGCAGTGGTTTCTTAGATATAATACCAAAACCAAACACACAATAATGAAAGAATTATACTTTGTCAAAATAAAAACATTTATACTTCAAAGGACACTATTAAGTCTTTTGCAGAAAGAAAACACCCAGAATGGGAAATATATTTGCAAATTATATATCTGATAAAGACCTAGTGTCCAGGATATATAAAGTACTTTTACAACTTGACAATAAAATGCAACCTGATTTTATAAACTTGCAAAGGGTTTGAATAGACGTTTTTCCAAAGAAGGTATATAAATAGTCCAATGAACACATGACAAGATGTTCAGCATCACTAGTTATTAAGGCAATGCAAACCAAAATCACAGTAAGATACTACTTTTCATCTACTATAATATTTACAATTTTTTTTAATAGTAGAAGGACACAATACCTCCATTTTATTTTTATGTGGTGCTGAGGATCAAACCCAGTGCCTCAAACATGCTAGGCAAGCACTCTGACAACTGAGCTACAGCCCCAGCCCTATTTACAAGTTTTTTAAAAAGAACAATCCCAAGTGCTGGTAAGGATTTGGAGAAATTGGAACCCTTACATCCTGATGGTGGGAATAAAAAATGGTGCAATGCCCATTTTGCAAAATAGTTTGGTGTTATCGTAAGACTCAGCAGTTCTAATAGGTATATCACAAGAGAATTAAAAATATCTTTACACAAAAACTCGGGCATGAATATTAATTACTACATTATTCATAATAGAATGGAAAATGAAAACAGGCCAAATGCCCTCCAGCTGATGAATAAGCAAAATATGCTATATTCATACAAAGGAGTTTTATTTGGTCATAAAAATAAATGAAGTACTAATATCCACTTCATGGATGAATCATGAAAACATGCTACAAGAAAGAGGCCAGATATAAAAATCCACATTATTAAATATTTGCATTTATATGGAATATCCAGGCAAATCCACCCAGAGAGACAGAAAGCAAATTGGTGTTTGCCTGGGTGTCATATGGGAACAATGATTTACTTACAGTAAATAGGTACAAAGAGTCATATTGAAATGACAAAAATATTCTAAACTACATTATGATAATGGCTTCATATTACTAAAAATTATTGAATTGAAAACTTAAAATTTAATTGTGTGAAAATTATACCTTAATGTAATTGTAACAAAATAAAAAGCAATTTAACTATTAGGAATCTGTATATAAGACATGCAAGCAAACCCAAAAGTATCTAGAGTTCACTAAAAACTTTTTGTGGGCGTAGGGCCAATGGCTCATCCCTCCTGGGCCAAGAAGCTAAACTTCACTAGGTCTGGAAGGAAATAAGTCAGGCTATGATTAAATTCTGTCACAAACAGAATTTTTCTGGTGTCTCCAAGAAGCATCCTAAGTTATTGCTTCACCCACTAAATGCCGTATATGGATTATTTTATTTAATCCTGAGTAAACACCATGAAGTAGGCATTCATTTTATCATGTCCATTTTTTAGAAGAGGAAACTGAAGAAAGGGAAGTTGAGTAATTTACCAAAACCACACAACAAGCAAGTTGCACAGGAGACTCAAATATAAGGCCATTTGATTCCAGAGCCGCACACTGAACCTTTCTGACATATGACACAGATGCATAGTTATTCAATAAATCATGCTTCAGGACTTTGCAGACAAAACATGATCCGTGGTTCCAGTGATTTTAACATGATGGAATCATCAAGAATTTCCTTGAGAAGACCTCATTTCAGAGCAATTGGACATCTCTCTACATCATTAACAAATATTCACAAAATAGTTTCTAAATCATTTAAAAATATTGTGTACAATGAGATCATGTATTTGGCAGAAGCCATGTTAGGTTCAATGAGGCCTGGCAGAGTCGACTGCATTCAGTGAATGGGGATGCCCAGGCCCCCACAGTGGACACAGTGACCCCATGAGCTTCATTCACCTCCCTGTTGGTATTTCAGGTTACAGTGATTTCTGCTCCCAAATTCTTTACACAGGACAGATGTTTCAAAATTAGAATATTTATAAACTTCCTCATAGGAATGGTAAAATCCATGCCAATACACAGATAACAAATCACACTCTTCAGTGCATTGTAGATCCAAAAGAAATGTATTTTTATAGGCTTATTTGTAAGGGATAATGGAAATGATACAATCTCAGGTCAAACCTTACTAATTATGAACATCTTAACTAGGGATAGTTTACCTAACTTCTCTGAGATTTTCTAATTCAAAAAATAAATAAAATAAGAGAGGGAGAGAGAGAAAAAAAAAGAAGAAAGGAAATATGATCTACTTCACAGTTAGAACAAAGATGAAAATGTACTTTGATCACTATATCCTTGTTTTATCTCAAAAAAAAAACAAAAAACACATGGAGGTTAAAGTATATAAAGCAGGTAACACAGTGGCTAAAGGAGATAATAAGTCCATAACAAACATTGGCTTTCTTCCTTTTTTCAATCATATGATAGAAAATAAGAGGAGGTTTGAAGTCAAAGGACCTGACTCCATAGTCATAGAAAATCTAGATTTCCTGATGAAATCTGTCTCTCCAAAAGCAAACATATACCCTTTCTGAATTAGATTTCAAATTCTCTCTGGTTATTTATTTATTTATTTTATACACACGATGTCCAACACTCAATAAAAAGGTAGGTGTTGTCTGTATGCAAACTAAAATATTTGTGGATAAAATGATACAAGATGAGAGATTCACTTTAAAACAATATAGAAGATAGAGAAGAAGATGGAGGTTTATCTGAACTAAGACTGACCGTGCCTTGGTGATGCTTGAAACTGGGTTATAAGGACATAGCTTTCAAATGTTAGTAGGACTATTTTTGTTATGTGTTTGAATAATTTCATAATAAGAGTTTTTCAAATAACCAAGCTTTTTCCCACCCAAAGCTTTCTTTGTCTTAATGTAAACAAGCTTACTACCCACCCTATACTTAGAAGACCAGGCCTGACTATGTGGCATGTGTTTTATGAATAGAGTTAATACAAAGCTCCATTCCAAAGGTAAAACCATTCAAAAAAAAAAAAAAAAGTTCCTCACATCCAAAACAGAGTTTCTCTCCCGTGGTGTTTCAGAATCAAGCTTTCCTTTCTGACCTGCTCACAGACTTTTTCTATTTGACTTGGTGAGTTTCAGGCTGACTCCACGGGTTTTGGGTGTCTACATTTCTTAGACAAGCCTCACTGAATCTAAGTTCGGACTGCTCTCATGCTCCTTACTAAAAACCAAGTCATGGTTATTTCTGCAGGATACATTTTGGGTATCAAATCTGCTTTTGCTCCAGAATTCTCTTTTGAGTGAAACTTAAATCCTGCCATCATTATTATTAAACATCAATTTTATAACATGAAGCCTGGCCCAAAATGCTGACATCACAATGCATAATTTTGGAAAACTGAATGACACATGGCATTGGGAAAAGTTAACATTAAAAAATAAGTTTTGGGGCTGGGGAGGTGGCTCAAGCAGTAATGCGCTTACCTGGCATGCTCGGGGCGCTGGGTTCGATCCTCAGCACCATATTAAAAAATAAAATAAAATAAAGATGTTGTGTCCACCGAAAACTAAAAAATAAATATAAAAAATTCTTTCTCTCTCTCTCAAAAATAAAATAAAATGTTTTATTGTTCACTAGCAACATGACACAATTACCTATAACTGAGAATTTAGAACCATTTATTTTTCTTCAAAATTGATTTAAAGAAATGAATGTTCCAACATCAAAGGGAAAACTGAATATCCTTAAATCCTAACGTCTCAGTGAGTACTGATGGGTCATCTTTGGCTTCTGGGGCATATTACTGTGTTTAGTGGCTGTGTTCTCCAAGGCTTTTATTTAAGACAAAGATGATGTTATTTGGCTTTTGTTCCTAGGAGAGGAGGATGGAGATCCTTTGCTGGTGTCTGGAGAATTTCAAATCTCATTCTTTCATTTTTTTTCTTTTTCCCCAAAGATCAACTTATCCCCCTGTGCCTTCTTAACCCCTTTCTGTGGACTCCTGAGTGAGCACACAGTGTTGGAACTTGTGTGCCTGCTCAGGCTTCCGAGTATTTAATGCATATTGTAGAACCATTGTGTGTATTTTTCTTGTCCATGGGTCATTTCATTGCCACATACCTAAACAGCTGCAAAGAACTGACACTCAGCATCGGTAATTCACTCTATGTGATGTTTGCATTTGTGTCTCTTTAGTAATTTAAAGGCTAGTTTGGGGGTGAATGTCTATTTTATAAACTTCTCTTCAAATTTAATGTGACTTGTCTGTTGCTTCATCTACTTTTTCTTCATTTATTATAAGGAAATAGACTCTTTAAAATATAGATTACTATGCATTCTTTTAGCTGAGAAATTCTAAGAAACTTATAAAGTATTGACTGACCAGAGGAAAAACATACATTTAAGAAACACAGGTCAGTAGTAAAATAGTACATTTTTTTTTCTTTTTATATTGTGTACTGATTTTTATTGATAGTTGCAGGTAGAACAGTACAGTTCTTCAACTAATTTCAGAGCAAAGAACTTTGAAATATATATATTTTTTTAAAAAAAAAGCTTTCCATTGAATATGTCCTTTCTTAACATATACCCAACCATCAATACTTTATTTTCTGGCCCTATATATGAATTATGGATGGATGTGTGTATGTGTGTATGCACATAAAAAATCATCCTTGGGTTTGACTTTTGTTTAAATCACACTGGGAAGTGTTCATAATGTGAAGCCCCAGAGAGTATTAAGGAAATCAAGTATAGAATTGCCCCAGTCATTTTCTGAGTTTCAGTGCCTTAGCGTACAATTTGAATTCTCTTTGACTAAGTAAAAATCAATTCAATCAAATCATTTGGTGTATTTTTCACTAAATTGAAGAACTTACGTTTCTTTTTTTCTGTTGAAAAAGGGGCACCTCATTCAACTAAATGGACCAAATGGATCACAAACCTACAGAGCGGCTGACAGGATCTGAATCATCTAGAGGGCTCTGCTGGTCAGGGTTAGGCATGAGTGAGCTGCGAGACCTGTCCCTCCCTGGCTCAGTTCTCCTTTGGTTCCAGCTTCTGGGAAGCAGTGATTCTAACTTCACTCTATTATTAGAGGAGGCAAGCATGATTCTACTTGTACACAAATCTAGTTCTCCAACTTTATTCTCACCTAAGTATTTCCTCTGTAAAGCCTCAAAAAAAAAAATTAAAAAGTCCTGCCGAATTATTTATCAACATATACCAAAAATCTTCTTCAGCAAATTGTCTTTGATTCTTTGGCTGGCAACATTGTTCCTTGCCAAATTTAAAAAGCATTCTGGAAAGTTAATTCACAGGCTAAGTGATCAAAGCTGTGTCTTTTCAGTTTTTTTTTTTTTTTTTGGAATTGCCACAATTTCATCATAAAGAAACAATTTCAAATAGAGCCAACTTCCATAGCAAAAATGCTTGTTTGCCCACATACATGTCCAGGTAATTACCAGGGTTAACCGGTAATGTTACTTAAGTAATCATTTTTATATTGTATAATTATGTAATTGTGATTCTATGTAGCATATTATTACAGAGGTTTTTAAAAGTGTCTGGCTGTTGAGTATAGATAGATAAATTCAAGCATGACCAGGCAATTGGAATCATCCAAATTCATGTGGGATATCAACTCCCGGAATTTCTGTTTTCCTTCTCTCTCTGCCTCACTCGTTTCCTTCATTTTTTAAGTTGCTATGATCCAGAATAAAAATATATGCAAGTGTTTTCCACTTAAAAAAAGAGAGAGAAGGGAGATTCTGAATATGTGTGTGTCCACTGACATAAACATGCAAATTAGCAGAAATTTGAAAAATGCTTCTAAACAGTTATTTCCTACTCTATAAAACTCAAAACTTCAGATAAGATTGGCAAGGTCAGAGTAGACTCATGAAGACAGAACTGAGAAATTGAGAACTGAAAATAAAGTGAAGGAATAGTGTAAGTGGAAAGCTCTTGCCCTGTATTTAATCTTTCCTTGTCTTCAGCCAAGAAGTGGGTACTATTCCCAAATCAAAGAGTTTGCACCCTAACAGAACTTCTGTCATCATGTGTGTTTTTCTGTTAAATCTATTTTTCTTTTGCTGGAAGACCCAATTCTCCTACCCACAGGTACCACCAGAAAATGAGAATTTTACTGAGCACGTGCATTCTCTTAGGACAAGATTGTTAGGCATTTGGAAATGATAATGTGACTTGATAAATGATTGACATCCACTCCTTAGTCATTTTTTCCTGTACAATATATGGTTTAATTATACATTTTCATGAAAACATGGTCTCTGAAAGTGTTTTAGGAATGTGCTTAAAACAGTGCCCTGTACCAGTGTTTTAGTGAATTATAGCTAGACTTGTAAACATTCCTAGTTTATATGTTATGTTTTATATAATACAAAATTCGAATCATTGCAACACCTCAAGTTCTCTACATTTCTATTGTGTGGTTTTCACAACTTTTAGGCTCTTTTCCAATTTTTTGATTTAGCAGATGTTTATTATATCAACTTCAATAGGAAAAAAATTTAACTATGGCAAAACTGAAATTTCAGCATATGAAAAGTTGATTCATGAGGCATTTGATTTCTCTTTCTTGTTCACATCTTTGATGACTCAGAAATATCTGTAATGCTCACAGAATAAAGCCCGCGTTTAAGTCTGAGATGTGTCTTTGAACAAACGCTGGGCCAAACACTTAGCACCTCTGGGCTCCCATTTCTTTTCCTGCATATTAGGTCTTAAGTCCCTCCCGACTTCGAGGATGTGCTGGGAGGAAGAAATGACTCAAAGGGTAGAAAGGACTCAGCCCTATGCCTTAAGCATAGTTAGTTTTTAATACATGTTAACTTCAAAATAATGACATTTTAACATGGCAATTTTTTTTCCCTGATTAACTCTTAAACTATTTTTAAGAGCTGAGACATGAATTTTCTGGCCAGTCCCTACGAGCTAATGCCTTCTTATTCTTCTTTCAATCAGCAGAGTCTCTCCTCCTTTATTACTTTACCTGCTGCTGAGGTCCTGTCCCCTACTGCCTATTTGACCATTTTTGTGGATACGAGTTATTTCCTACCTGCTCCAATAAAGTCTTTCCAACAGGTTAAAAAAACAAACAAGCCCCCCCAAAAGTAACTCTTACATGTTCATTGTTCTAATTAGTCAGACAGCTGCAATTTAGTTGTGCTTATATTTGTTTCAAAGTGTGCATGTGTGTATGATATGTGTCTGTATGTCTGTCTAGCTTCTTCTTCTTTTTTTTTTTAATCTAGAAGAGCATGATCTGTAGACCATTTGCAAAAATGCCATTCTGGAGTCTAAACCAAATCTTGGGTGGTCAGCCAATCTACTCGAGTCGCCTTGGAAATGAAAGGAGAATCCAGATAACCGTTTTTGAACTTTAAGAATACATATTTGCACATGTTTCCATCCTTACGTATTGCAGTTGTAAAATCAGGACCCATACTTAAAGGAGAACAATAAATATGTTTATTAACTCTATGGCCCCAGAGCCCCCTATATAGTTTTACTATGAAGGAAATTTTAGGAAGTTTCTTTTGCTTGTAAGAAATAAGAAGAACCATTCAAGTGATTACAGGCATTGAGGGAAAGCAATTATTTGGATCCTTTTGTTCAGGAACCAAGGACAGCCAAACCCAGGAAGAATGGGAGCTCTGGGAACGAGGAGCAGCAGGATCTTCTGTCTCCTGAGTCCCTACTCACATGACTCAGCTGTCTTTGGTCGTGAGGACTGGCTCAAAATTTGCCACACCTCCCTCATCTACATTGCACCATCAAAATTTTTGCCATGTCAGACCACTCTTAGACTATTGGCCACTTTAGCACCTTTCTGAAAACAACACAGTTTCTGTGGTTGTTGTTTTCCCCTTAACAAAATGATTTTAAAAGGAAACTAGAAGTTAATCATAAGTGGGGAAAGGCTGTAGCTTACTACTGCAAGACAGGACACATGAGCATCATGATATCCTCAGCCCAGGGCTCACTTCCATTCTCATCCTGATGGAGCAGAGGAAATTGACAAAGTCCTTTGTCTCCTTTCCCCTATCTATGGATTCCAACCTTGGCTGTGTATTAGAATCACCTAGGTAGTTAAAAAAAAAAATTGAACCACTTATGCCTGAAAGCCACCCTAGGGATTAGCTGTTTTGTAGTGGGGCTTGCACATCTGTATTTTCAAAGCCATCCCCTCCACTCAGGCGATTCTACTGCGCAGCTGAGGCTGAGAAAAACTGCCTGAGAGATGTCCTTCCCCCATTACCTCTACTTTTAATAAACTGCAGAGATAAGTCAAGACTGCAGGCCATAAATAAGATCAGGGAAGACCACATATGCCCTGCCATGGAACAATCCACCGAGTCATCTGACTTGGAGTCAAATGGTGTGTCTCTCAGTTTTAGAAACTCTGGATGCTTTACTTGCTCCAACTATTCTGCTCATTGTTTTTCTATCTCATCACTTGTTTTCTTCCTATTTTCTGCTTCTTCAACTTGTAAAACAACCATAGTTCCAACTTGTCTCATGAATGTTTGCTATACATCTTTGATGTAGATTCCCTGAGCTCTGGAATCCCATTATTCCTGGATTTTCTGGTGTAAAATGCTGAAGGGTAGGGAGTGGATTGGCACACATCATCTTGCAGAATGGTCTGCTCCACTACTGGTGTTGGCATTGCCAGCATGTGGGTCCCACGTGCCCCTGACACACTGCAGAGGGCTGGGAAGCAGGGTCATCTGCTCTCCAGCATTGTTGTCTCTGCAGTGAGACCTGGAGATTCTGAAGGAGTCTTGGCCTCCCCTGGGCATTGATAGTTTGGTCTGGAGAGTATGGCCCAAGGCTGACAGATTCAACATGAGACCTTGAGAATTTCAGTTCTATCCACCCAAATTCTAATTCAGTAATTCCGGCGGGGAGGGCCAGATTTTGAGAGCTTGTGTTTCTTAATGGCTACCAAGGAAAATTTACGAGTCACGTTGTTCTGGGAACCACTGGGTTAAGTGATCTTTGCATTCTTTACTCTAAAATTTTATGGTTCTATAATAACCTCTACAATTGTGATATCAACCTCCCTTTTGGAAAGCAAAGACCACAACTCCTATTTACTGAGATTTGTGAAACACTCTTTACAGGCAATATTAATCATTGCCTGTAAAAACAAAGGGGAATGATGAATATTAAATCTTCCTCTTGGATATTAGCAATGTGTTATTACATTAGAGGCTGAGAAGCCCTGTTGCAAAAAGATCCTTATTTCTTAATCATTGAACTAAATTATTTGCAAAGATGACAACTCAGTCTCAAGAACCCTGGTGACATTCCCTCAAGTAATTTTCTCTACCCTCCAAACAGGGGTTGGAGGCTGTAAATCTACATAATGTTCTGTACAATGTTCTGTAGCTAGCAAATACTTAATAAAAGCTACTGACTGACAAATGACCGGTAGAAGAGAGGCAAAACACTGAAAGTTGGATTCATCAGTTTTGTTAATGGATAGCAGCCTGGGCAAAAGTTTTGATAACGAAGTCAGGACTAATGGTTCCAATGAGGTTTTAATATTAACTAAGTTTTTCTTCATCTTAACTGCCAGTGTATTTGATTAATCGCCACTAGTATCTCCTCCCACCCAATGAGAATAGTAATTTGTTTTTATACCACATGGTGGTAGAACAAAAACAGGGCTTCTAAATATGGACTGTAAGCTATTTATCATCCTCTCCAATCCTATTTGCATTTCAGAATTCCAAGTGCAATAAAATTAATCTTTTAATTAAATCTACCTTCTCCCCAGTGCCTGTAACATAAGTGGTACCTAATAGGTGTTTGATAAATGCATCTCAGAGAATTTTTGTTTCTTTGCTCTCTGGAGTTTCTTCCTTAACCATACCTAAGCCAAATACTACACCCAACTAGGTGAACTGGCATTATTGATGTGAGACAGAGGGAGTCAGTGTTTGCCAGAAGTTGATCTTTGTCTCGGGTGGGTTAATCGCAGCTGAGGTCAAGATGAATAAATCTATGTTCCAGAATGTCTCGGTTACAGTTCAAAACGGAAAGAAAACAAAGGAAGCTAGAGGGGAGAAAGAGGAAGGAAGTGAAAGGCTTTCCAAAAGAAAATACAGATGTTCTAAGTGTCCCATTGTCGTAATTTTGGTTTGTAAAAAGTCCAGTTGGACTTGCTGATGTTTGGTTTTAATCAACAACATGCACTCTCGTGTCAATTCCATGATGTAAAAGAGAAGATACCATCTAGGGGTCAATCTTTTCAAAAAAACATATTTATATGCAAAAAGAAATAGATACTTTTGATACTTTTGTACATGTATACATATATTGTATAGACATGCATACCTATGAATATATTAGGCATTATATATATATCCAAACACAGTTGCTGTAACTTTTGCTCTTTTCTACAGAAAAAGGAATATTTTCTTTTGAAATTTTCCATGCTATTAAACTTCAAAATAAACTAGGACCATGAATAGCTATATTTTTACAAAAGTAACTAGGTAAAAACAGTTTAAATAACTAGATGCTTACAAATTTACTTAGGATATGTTTATAATATAGAGGATTCATTTTCAGTGATATTTCACTGAAACAGTTGCTTACATCATTGGAAATGGGGAAAATGTTGCCACTTGGGTCAGTGCATTCCCATCTGACTCCCCAGATGCATGTGCGCACGTTAACCCTTCCAGGGCCTGCTCAGACTCATTGTTCCTTGATTTCAATTGAATGAAGGTGGAAAAGTGACTTGTCATAAAGCTTCTAGTCTGGGTGTCTAGATAGAATGGTGATAGGCATCACATAAACACAGAAGGGTTGGAATTCAAGTTACCTTTATCTACGCCTCCTTTCATGTACAGTATATGTCATAGACAGACACCAGTGTCTCATTACATGACCACCCACAGAACATTACCCAATGTGACATTCTTCAGGGGAAATTAACAGAAGGGGTTTACCACATCAGTCTCTTCCAAGAATACTGATTCAATAATAGTACTTAAAAAGTGACCAGATGCCCAGGGAAACATCTCTCTTCTGCTGTTTTGGCTGAAGGGCATAATAAATGTCTCACATTCTAAAACTTCATAAAGCAGAAGGAAACACACCCACCCACAAATACACCCATGGACACACACACACATATATGGTTGTCAGCTTATAATCCAACTGGCAATTTCACTTCTCCAGGATTTTCTTCGTTGCAGGCATACATCTACTCCTTCGGTATCTTCAGAGCTTCCTACTGATTATGGTACAAAATGATAGTAAACGCATAAGAGAACTTTTTCTCTTTTAAAAGCCTTAAATTAATTCAGGAGACTCAACAGAATTCAAATGAAGATGATTATTACCAAAGAAATCCCAGACTAGTATTAGGAATCTTCAATATCTAAGTTCGTATTAGGAATCTCAGTATTAAGAATCTTAGATGTCTAAATTTTCATTAATCTATAATTTCCTGAAGAGTTACCACATATGATAACTATCTTTGTGCATATTTCATAATAGTTGTTCTTTCTTTTTTTAAAGGAGAACCTGGCACAGATTTTAATGTATCTTACTTTGTTCTAAAGAAGCAGAACTAATTTGAGGGTTGACATATTTGGTACAGTTAATTGGAATATCCATGGCAGACATGAAAGGCCCCCTTCAATCTCATTTTGTTTTGATATAAATAGTAGATTTTATTGTGACCTGAGAAGGAAACTGCATATATTTTTTTCCCCCAAAGTAGGTACAGAATTTGGTAATTAGGGAGGGTTTGATAAAGATGAAAGGATAGGGAATAATAGGGATAATTCTGTAAAGAGGGTGAGGCCTGGTAAAAAAGGAAGAAGAGGATTAGGTACAGAGTCACCATTTATTGGAATGAATTACAAGCAGTTAGTGAATATTTTTGAGAGAAAGACTGTGTGTGTTGTGTGTTGGTTGGTTTGTTGTTTTTTTTTTTGTGTGTGTGTGTGTGTGTTTGTGTGTGTATGTGCTAGAAAACATCACTGATTATGGGGCTCCAAGCTTGTCAGCTCCCGGAGATACTCAGCTGTGGCTATGTGTAAGAATTGGCATAGCAAACTGAACTACTCAGCTACTTTGAGTCCAGTTACCTTTATACCAACCATAAAGAAGTTCATTTGGTTGGATGGAGTCAATGTGCATTCTCCTTTCCAAATAAGCCTATATTTATGGTCTGACCTTTGTATCTATCACTTGTGTACATTACCAAATAGGAACTATAAAGACAATTTTATTTTCCTCTCAGTTTGCAACTGTTATCAGTTGCCCTAAAAATAATTAGTAATTCCATGAAGACTTTCTCTAGTTCATCAAAATTGAAAATTTCTCAAGCTTTTTATTTCTTTTTAATCTTAAAACTAACTACTTTGGGGGTAGGAGTATGCTAGCAAGAAACTATTTTGGCTGTTTGTTCAGAGTTCTCTTCATGTGAGTTAAGTAATCTTTAGAAGAACAGGAGGTGCTGATAGAATAATTGTGTTTATTCTTCCCACTTCATGATTTCTCTCTTATAAACATTGTTTTGCATTATTGGGCTCCACGTTCCTTTTTCTCATCTGATGTTTTACAAATATTTTTCTAATTGCCTGAGACAGTGTGGTCCAATAAAGTTAAATTGACTTTGGGTTGAACTTGTTTGTCTGATCTCTTGCCAGAGGTTATAGTCACCCACTTGAACTGACTTTCACTCTGTTTCTTGGTCTCTGTCTCTTTTTCTCTCCCTTTTATGTTCTTTTGCACTCATTATGCCCCCCCCTTCTCCCTCTCTCTCTCTCTCTCCCCCCCCCCCTGTAATGCACAACCCCCAAATTAATTCTCAAGATTTCCATAAACAGAAATGATCTCCAAAAGTTCATGCATCCACTATCTTTCTATCTATCATCTATGATCTCTCCTTCCATCTTTCACCTAAATACTTTAGCCATCTAAATCAACAGATCAGAGTTTCAACCCGAGTCACTGGAGGAGATGCATTAAATGCTTAGAAAATAAGAGTGCTTGGAATAACCCGGTTGTTTGACGTCTGGAAACACTTTACAAACAAGCTCCAGGAAAATAACAAAGCAAAATAGTGCTGGTCTGCCACAATGGAACAGATATGGTGTGTGATCAGTTAGCCACAACCCGCAAATAAACACAGACAGGCAATCCAGCAAGCACAAACAGAAACCACATTATTGTCCATCACAGACTGAAGGGTTTAGAGTAAACTTAAAGCCTCATATGTGTGACTTCGAGACTCTGAAAAGAAGGTTAAAAGCTTCAAGGACTCTTCTTGGTTTTGTATAGTAAGCTCCCGAGTTTCCCTTTAACCCCAAAGATCAACATTTATTTTAACATCTACCCACTTTGACCAAAGCCTAAGACTTGGGAGTCCTCATTATTGTAGCTCTCTCTGACTACTTTAGAATAGTGCTGCATAGCATTACAGACTTTGGCCTCCTGCGGAGCAGTGATAGTTTCTTTGTTATATTTTAAGTAATTAGACCTAGGACTGGTCTGCCAAAATGGCATCAAGACACTTTTCCATGCGTTCAACTCATTTTTATATGAAGTTGAAATGAGTATCTCTGGACTAGAGACCCCCTTCTTCCAAGATTAATGATCATTCTCTGCTTTGGGAGGAATTTAAATTAACTTTTAAAAAGGTGTACCTATTGGATCTATCATAACTTTCTTTCGCTCAATCTCGAAAGACAGAGGATCATCATCTCTGCATCATATTCCAACTAGAAAGGTCAGCTGCTGGACTTCCTTTTCCTGTCTCTATACATTCATTTTCACCTGAACCTATTTGCGAAGTGGGGTCCACCATAATTAGGAACAATGAATTATTTTTGTTTTGTCTAAATTTAAGGTAACAATAGTATACTCGTTGTCCCAAAGTGTCATCTTCCCTTTTTAAACCCTTAGTCCCTTCGATTTCTTCTAGGCAGATTCCTGGTTACAAGATTTTTGTTCCCTTTTTCATGGCCTGGGGGGGGGGGGCCAGATTTCTAAATCAGGTTAATGGAGGTGAGATTAATATTATATTAGACGTTAAACAGAAGGAAAACAAATATATTTTGTTTGATATATTAAGATGAGGTCAGACTTTTGATTAGGTAGAAAAGAGGATACAAGGCAACCCATTTCTCTAATTAAAGTTAGTGAAAACTGGCCACCAACTTTTACTTCTCTAAATGATTCTCCTTCAGAAAATGAAGGAAAGAAAATGAAAACTATGGTATAGGCTGAAGGCCAAAAGTGATTCTTTTATTGGAGAATAAACTCTAGAAAAACTACCTTCTGACCACACTTACTGGTATTCTGGTAAGAAATGGCACTGTTCCATTCCTCTTATCCCCACAAATTTAACAGAATGTATCAAAAGAATTCAGTTGGAACCAACCTCGTGCCCATTCTAACAACAACAACAACAACAGAAAAAAAAATAGAAGACATTAACTGTTTTGTCTCATTGTCTCAGATATGGAATTTTAAAAAAGGTTTAAATAGAGTATATGATATGATTACATATAGGCATATAATATGTAACATAATTACCTTATAAGAATGGTTATGTATGATATGTATGTTTTAGATTATGATATTCAATTTATTTTAATGCATCTGTGTCAATTTTACATTGACATAGGTGCATTTGAAAAACCAGCCTCTATCTCAGAGCAAAGCCTGTCCAAGGAAGGGACATGACCTTAGTCCTTGGAAAGACCCACAGAGCACTCCTAAGCACATTCCCACCCTGCTGAGTTGTTTATCTACAAATAACAGGAGAAATCTGCTGCGTCAGGTGTCCCTGACTCAGTCAGACTAGGTGGGGATCCATAGCAGCCCCCTAGCAGCCACCAATCAGCATGAGACAGGGAAATACCTGGGATGCCAGTGGTTTATGGTGGTTGATAACAAGTTGGAAAACCATGTAGTTCAGCATGTACACCCCTCTTGGCTCAAACCAATCAGTTCAAACGAATCTGACCAATCACCCCTACCCAACTTGTTCCCGCCAGTGAATGTGCTAATCATGTTTTAATGTTGTTATTTGATTTTCCCTCGGTGTGTGATGATTTGCTAAGAGATGCTATGATGTATGTGAAGTCCCTGCCTTCTCCAAAGAATGTATAAAACTGCTGCAAACCCTGGGCCCGGGGCCTCTCAGCGTCACCAGTTGCTGTGTGTGCGCGCGGAGGACCCAGCTAGCTCGCAATAAACACCTCTTTGCTGCTTACATCGATCTTGGGTCTCTGGTGGTCTTTGGGGGTCCCGAATTCGAGCATAACACATTAAAATAGTTTGAAAATAGATTTGGAAATTTGAGACTTGTTAGGTTTGGATTGGAGGTCTCCCCCCAAGATTCCCGTGTTAATGCAGGAATGTTCAGTGGTGAAATGATTGGACTATGAGAGTTGTAACCAAATCAATCCATCCTACTTGGAAGGGACTGACATGGGGGTAACTGTGGGTAGGTAGGGTGTGACTGAAGGAGTTGGGCCACTGGGGATGTGCCATGGACAGGTTCAACTTCCCTGTCACCCCTTGCGCGCTCTCTCTCTCTCTCTCTCTCTCTCTCTCTCTCTCTCTCTCTCTCCTTCCTGGCTGTGATAAATGGAGCAGTGCTCCTCCACCACACCTCCCGCCATGATGTGCTGCTTCACCCTGGGCCCAGAGCAATGGCGTTGGTGGTCTATGGACTGAGACCTCTGAACCATGAGCCTCCAATAAACGTTTCCTCCTCTAAGTTGTTCTTGTCAGGTGTTTTAGTGACAGCAGTGAAAGGCTGGCTAACACAGGACTTAATGGATTAAAAGTCAGTGTAGTTCCTGGGTGATGCCACCAGTCTATAGAGAGGAGGAAGAGTCTGACACTCCTCAATCCAATTAGGAGAAATCATAAAGTCTGTGGGGAAGGGCCAGAATTCTACAGAGAAGAGAAAGATTATTTCTTTAATATATTGCTGACTAAAGTAAGTAATGCTTGTGTTTAAAAGATACGATTATTAAATAAATTTCAGTAAGGACCCAGGATGTCTACAATTTTCATTGGTCGGAAGA
Source organism: Urocitellus parryii (assembly GCF_045843805.1). NCBI lineage: Eukaryota > Metazoa > Chordata > Mammalia > Rodentia > Sciuridae > Urocitellus > Urocitellus parryii. Next base: position 19,367,336 of record NC_135540.1, on the reverse strand, counting down.
TTGAAGCAGAAATAGTGCACATTAGCTTATGAGCTGGAGCCAACACCCACCCCTATTCTTCTTCCTTTTTACACAACTTTAAAAGAGGATAAAAGTCAATGTCAGCCTTTATCCTGCTTATATGTGATAAGCTACCATGCTCTAGAAGACTTTCACCAAGGAATGAGAGAAACGTCTTCAAAGAGGAGGGGATGGAGGTGTGGTTGGGTTGTAAATTAAAGAGCCTGGAAGAAGGAATTCTTGAGGGTTGGGCTTAAACCTTAAGTCCAGAAAGCCAAGGTCCACCCTTCTTCAGGAAGTCTGCATCATAAAATGACTATTATTTTTGTTAAAAGGCTAATATTTATTTATTTTGTTATTATTTCTTCATTCTACAAATATTAATTGAAGAGTTGCCATGTGTCAGCCTCCCTTCTAAGTGCTGTGAACAAGATAATGTCCTTGCACATAGGGGCAATTTTTTTTTTCTTCAAAATTCAGTGAAAGCAAATGAAAATTTTATACACACAGATGTGTGGGTGCCTGTAAGATTTCGAATTAAAATACATTTTATAAATGATTCTTACTTAATTGGGACCATTAAAAGGTTACAGGAGAGTGTTGGAAGACGAAGGCAGATATGGCAAGTCAGCTCACACAACATCTATTACAACTGTCTTCTCCTTACCTTCTAGATGAGAGATAATTTTTAAAAATATTTTTTAAGATCCCCTTGAAAGTGATGCAGTTTCCACCAATCATGTGTCCTTATGAAAGACTTGAATTCAAACACAGGTTAAATAGGAGGCAGTGGCCATGAGACACATATTTTGCTACCAAAAATCTAGCAAGTACAGAGGGGCTCTTGAACTAATAGCTATGCCAGGTACACTCCTGGAGGTGCCAGTACAGTCTTCACTTTCTGGTCCCTGGATATGTGGATGTGATTCTGAAGCCACAGTCCTCAGAGTGCCTCCTAGTATCCCAATTGTGACAAACAAACAAAAAAAATTAGCAATTCTTGTGGTACATTTTTTATAATCATTTTGGAGGCTGTGATGGTTAATCTTGACTGTCAACTCCATTAGAATAAGAGATGCCTAGGATTAAGAAACTTCTGCTGTGTCAATGAGGGTGTTTCCACTGATGATTGGCAGTCAGTAAACTCAAACAGAGAGACCTGTCGTGAATGTGGGCAGCACAGTCCAATAGGTTAGGGGCCTGGGTGGAACAAACAATGGAAGGAGGAGGATGCTGAGGCACATGCAAGCTCAGTTCTTCTTGGACAGGTGCTTCAGTTACTGCTGCTATCACCTGAGGACCTCAGACTCCATCTCTTTTGCTCTTCCAAAGGGGACTCTGACCAGCAATTCTCCAGAGTTTCCAAGCCTTCAGTGTTGGACTTGGGCTGCATCATTGATCGCTCTTGTTCTTAGACTCCAGCTTCTTGGACTGAGCAGTTACTTATTCTTCTGGCTCTCTAGCCTAGAGATGGCCTTATGGGATGATCCAGATTCTGATTATGTAAGCCAATCTAATAAATCTCCTTTTATAATCCTACATTGACATACCCTGTTGGTTCTGTTCCTCTACAGAATACTGGCTAATACAGAGGCCTAACATAGAACCTCCTGTCCTGGCGTTATTTTGGGATATGAGGTGTCCCTCAAAAACAAATTGTATTAGGAAATGCAGAAGTGTTCAGAGGTGGAGTAATTAGATTGTGAGAGCTGGAACCTCCTTAGTGGATTAATTCATTGATGGATTAGTAATTTGAATGAACTACTGAACAGAAACAGTAGGCAGGTGGGGCATGGCTAGAGAGAGTAGGTCACTGGGAATGTGAACTTGGACTCTCTCTCTCTCTCTCTCTCTCTCCCCTTCCTGGCTGCCAGAAGCTGAACAGCTTTTCTCTGTCATACCCTTTTGTCACAATGTTCTGTCCATCTCGAGCCCAGCACAATGGAGCATGAACTCAACCTCAGAAACTGTGAGCCCAGAGTAAACTTTTTCTCCTCTCAATTGTTCTTATCAGGTATTTTGGTCTCAGTGATTTCAAAGCTTACTAATACACCTGGCCATTTTAATAATTTGGTCAGTACCTAATGGCTTTTGTTTTAATATAGCAAGAACACATTTTTATGCTTATAATTAAATTCTGACTTATACCAAGAAATTTCTTGAGCTGTGTGGTCAAGCATCATCTCCTGGAGGATAATTTGAACTGAGAGCTCAAGAATTAGGAAGAACCTACCCTAGAAGAGCCTAGAGGAGTGTGTTCAGATAGGGAACAAATCATGACAAAGAATTTTAATATCACAATGTGTGGCAGGAAGATATCAGATGATATTATGCCGTGGAGTGCTTTGATCAGACAGATGTTTTAAGAAGATCCTACTGGCTAATATATGGAGAATGGGTTGGACAGGGAGAAATACAAATATCCCCCCAAAAGCTACTTTGGGAATTCACACAAGAGGAGATGCTATTTATAGAGAATTAGAGTAGACCAAAAAGCTCAGGATGGTAAAGAGGACCTACGTAGGATGTACTTCAAAGTGACGATTGCTGGTAGATTGAGCAACTGGGTGGAATCTGGGGGAAGAATACAGAATAAGGATCAGATTTGGGTGGGGTAATAAAGAGTTCAATTTGGTATGTGTTAAGTTTGATACAGAAACTATTTCAGTTCTCTTTCATTTTGTTACCAGCTACTCCAAAATAGTGTCTTAAAACCACTATTTGTTATTTCTTCCAATTCTGCAGGCTGCTGGATTTTTCTTCGACCAGTCTCCCTGGACCTCACTCATATTACTGTTTTGGGCTGAAGGATCTAAGACCTGGAAGACCTGAGATGAGTTCACTTATGTCTTTGCAGTTGGACTTGCTGTTGGCTGGGCTACCTCAATTGTCCTCTCGCCCTATCATCCTCCAATAGGCTGGAATGTCTTCTCATCTAGTAGAGTGAAGGCTCATGAGTTCAGAGACACTATCTCATTCAAAGAAGAATTTAGGATGGAGCGTGGTACATAGACTGGATTCTTATGTGGAAGTTTGTCAGGCTAGCAGTCTGAGAAAATAGATCTGAGGCTGCAAGTCTTCCAGGGACCAACACTTGGGTCTTGCACTTTTACCCTATTCTGTTGGTCAATAAAAGTCATACCAGATTAGATTCAAGGGAAAGAGAAATGGAATCTAATTCTCATTGAGAAGAGTTACAAATCAAGAGATGATGAGAAAAATTGTTGCCTCTATCTTTAGAAGAAATCTGCTAGAGACATCCTGGTAAAGATATCATGGGGACAATTAAATATGATTCTGAATCTAAAAGGAGGCATTTCAATCTACTTATGTGACTTATTGCTAAGTAGTTAATTATCTAAGGACAGAATACACATTCAATTATTGATCCCTTATATTAGATGTTAGTGCTTGAAGACTACCTTTCCTCCTTCTAAGTCTGCTGATTTTTCAAAATTATATAGGAAAGTCAGATGATAGAAGTATCATCTGACTTTTGTCAGATCATTTGTATCTATTACCTATTACTCTAGAAGAATTTTTTTCTAAAACTTAACAGCCTAAATCAATAAACATTTATTTTCTCAGAGTTTTGATGGGTCAGTAATTTGGATGGTTCTCTGTTACAATCTTTCATGAGGCTGTAATCAAATATTTGACCAGGGCTACAGTCATCTGGAGGCTTGACTCGGGCTAAGGATACATTTTTAAGATGATTTATTCCAGCTGGGCATGATGATACATGCCTGTAATTCCAGCAACTCAGGAGACGGAAGCAGGAAGGCAAGTTCAAGTCCAGCCTGGGCAATTTAGCGACATCCTGTCTCAAAATAAAAAACAAAAAGGCTGGGGATGTAGCTCAGTGATAGAATGCCTCTGCATTCAATCCACAGTACTGCAAATGAAAAAAAAAAAAAAAAAAAAAGACATTCACATGGTAGAAATTCTTAGTCTTTGCCACATGGAGAGCTTTTTCACAGCATGAATTTTTTTCACATGCCAACTGACTTGCCCCAGAGACAGAGCAGGAAGGAGAACAGTGTTTTTTTTAATAACCAAGTCCAACATGGCGTACTGTAACTCTCACCATATTGTTTATTAGAAGCAAGTCACAGTCAAGGAGTGAGGAACTAAGATTTTCCTCTTAAAATGGGGATTTTGAAAAAACTTGAAGAAGTTTGAAAGTCACCAAAACCATAGATGTATATGTGTAGATTTCACTGGGACAAAAAAAAAAAAAAATTTCTTTTTAGTCACTAATGTGTTAGACTCGGTGCAACACAAGGGAAAATCCAAACTAGCTGGAAATTTTGTTTCTCCCATTTTGTGTTCAGAGATATTTCACTTGCTAGAGAGAACAAGATATTTCTATTTTGGAGACTGAAGTGTTATGCTAGTAGAAGAAGAGACAGAGAGGCAGGAACAGTGGGTGGCAGAGCTGGCCGGAGGAGCATCTCCTTATTATCTCTGAAAGCCTCTATTTGTCACTCCAAATAAACACACAATAAAAATATTATTCCTGCTCTGAAAAAGTAACTTCAAGACACATTCCTTAAGTGTCCCTCCTGCTCCCATTTTCTTATCAGACTTCTAAGCCCCTTCAGTGCAGCATTCCAGAGCTGCCTGAGGGTTGGGGGAAGGGAGTGGGCTCTATGCTCTCCCCTGGCTTTAGCAGGGCCAGGGGTCTTTGGCTCCCTGGAGGGCTCTGAGACTGAGTCACAGGCAGTGACTAGCTTCAGAGGAGACACCTACTTCCTATAGATGTTGGAGATGGTACCAAAGAAAGACAAGAGCAAGTCTTGGATGGCACTGTGAGCTACCAAGAATACCCTAAATATTTAACCTCTACTATTCATTTACACCCAGTCTGAGGCAGGGTGCTAAAGGGACAAAAACTTCTGTCCTCAAAAAACTTCTGGCACAGAACAGGAAGCCAGAAGGTGTAAACAGGAAGTGCACTGCATGGTGTAGACCTCTGCCAGATGCCTTTGGCAGGGATCCCCCAAAATCTCTCAGAGGAGATTATATTAGAGTTTTCCTTGAACAATAAAAGAAAAGGGCATCCAGGCAGGAGACCTATCAGGGTGGAACAGAAAAGGAATCAACATGAAAGGAATGAACATTAAATTAATACAATTGGAATTAACTTCAAATGGTATGGGAGGTATCACCAACTTTGGAATCAGACAGTATTGGGTTTCAGGTTTCAGTATTGGCTACATTAGGATTCAGCTGGAAGGAAGGAGTGATATTCATTAGATGCTTTTTGATAAAGATTCATTTCATGTATCTCAATGGCCTTTTGAGATCAGTCCATCAAAATAAAAGGAATGTACATCCAAGTGTTTGTTTTGTGGTACTTATTCGGGTTTACTTTTTTAAAAAGAAAGGTATTAATCCATTATGTGGATCCATGTCCTGAATTCATAGATAGTTTTTATATTTTAGGATGTGTGTACCTGATTTAAATAAACTAACTACCTTGACTGAAATTCTTATTCCTCATTAATGACTAGGATGGCACTTAAGTATATGGACTAGGAGATATACATTCTACTTATGGTTAGTAACAACAAATGTTCTGTGAGCCCAAATCCATGAAAACACAGAACATGAAGAAAATATGGGTGAATGACTTTAAGACATGTAGGGCATGTTCCTGATTGAATCTCCCTAAGAAAAATATTCAAAGCCACCATCATTCCCATAAAAGAAAAAAAAAATGAATAACATAAAGAATTTCAGCCTTCTTAAAAATATATAATTCAATAAAAGAGCATTATAGAAGATTTACCATAATCTTTTTCTTTTTATCAAATTATTTTTATTATTGAATTAGAATAATTTCTTTAAAAGGTCTTTAGGCTCTAAAGATGAAAATTTGAAATAAGGTCCTCTCTTTCTTGTAATCATCTTCCTTCTGATTGACGCTATATATTGTGTTTTGTTTTGTTTTGTTTTTCATAAATAGTCACGTCCCATAACATTAAGGACAAGCAGATGTGAATGGTGAGAACCTGAGGTTAAGAGAATAATTTTGTAAAACGGGCCCCTGTGCTGACCCCCACATGCTTTCTTTTCCAAGAAGCAATTTACCTGCAGCCCTGCCTGGCCTCGGTGGACAAGATATGTCACATTCCTCAGCAAACTTCCTGTTCACTGCAGGAGAAATGCAGGCCCAAGACAATGTTGGTAAGAGGAACCCTAGTTACCCTAAAGGAGGAGACTTTTGTGATCAGATCCTGAAACTCTGGGAGATAAGGATAGTTCCCCCAAACCATAAAATCTATAAGAATGTCTGGTTAAGAATCCAATTAGAACTGGTTAACCTGGGCCAAGGTGACCTAGAGTTGCCATGACAGTGGGGACTTAAAGTCTGATGTCACCCTGCTGTTAGTGAAAAGTCAAGAGGTGCTTGTTTTATACATTTTGAAGCTATTATTACATAAAGCTTCATTATTTTTAGTGGATTATTATTGTTTTACAACTTTTGGAAATCAATTGCCTTTGTCTCATAATGCTTTTCTTATTGAATTCTATTTTGCCTGCTATTAAATATTTCCAAACCTGAAAAAAAAAATGTCAAGAGGTAGACCTGGGCAAGACTCTCTGGAAACTTCTTTGGGATCCCTAGATATCCCAGAAAATATGGGTGAATTATTTTACGATATTCCTGTTACTCTGAGCAACATGTCTGACATCTTTCTGACTTGATTGCAAGAATCAGGATTTGAAGAGGGGGTCTTTGTAGTGCCTCAGTTTCTTGGAAGGCCACAGTTCCATAATAATGTCCCTTAGTTCAGGGGACAGTAAATGATGACCAATGGAAAAATGCAACTCAAGGTAGCCATGAGCTACCAAAACAGTTGGGAAAAAAAAAAAGGTGAAAGAATAATATTTTGTGACACAGGGGAAATTATATAAAATTTAAATATGAGTTCATGAATACAGTTTTATTTGGAGCACAATCATTCTGATTTATTCACATATTATTTCTGACTGCTTTGGTTCTGTTATAGCAGATTTAAGTTGTTAAAATAGAGACGATACAGTCCTCAAAGCCTAAAATTCTTATTAACTGGCCCTTTGCAGATTGGCTGGCCCTGGCCTTAGGTAACAGGTTGAAACGCATTTCCACAGTATTGCATTGCACAGCTCTTATTCTTTATATTATTTTTCTCTATTCAAGTTAAGGATTCAGAGTGTTGGCCTTCCTTCAAGAACAGAGAACCGAAAACATAGAAACAAAATTTCTTAGATCAATATTTCAACTTATGTTTTACTATCTGTTGGCCATTATCCACCAGGGTTGAATCAAACTATTCTCATTGGGGCCTCTGGGTAATATTTTCTCTGATTTTAACAGGAGGGCTAAAATGTGTGCCTGTACTGAACGCCATGGGGGCACTCCTCAGCCCATGAGAATATCAATATAGAGGGTTGCCATGTTTTTTACACCTTTGTAGTCTCAAATCCTGGAGGGCAATACATGAGGTATAATATGAATTGATTCTCAGCATCACTGGCCCCATAGAAAGCTCCTTGCATTTACACATCTGTGTCTGCAACAAGAAAGAGTAATTGTTCCACTCTCTATTGCTGTTTATGAATCAAAAGAACAAAAAGGCAGCAGAATAAACAAAATGTCATGTTCATACAAATCTTGATTATGGTAAAATCATCTGGTTGGCATTGCCTGTGTACAACATCACCAATAAGATTGCCAGCTAGTTAGGGAAGCCTGCGCAGGACCCTTGTCTTGGTTCTTCAAAGCTTGGCAGAGCTTCGTGAGGGTGTACACAAATGCTAGACCTTCCCCAAACAAGGCAAGATTTACTTTCTGAGAAAATATGGGTGAAAGATGAAGCTATGTAGAGAATGTTCCTGATTGCAATTATTAGCCAACTGATGGTTAGGAATCTCCAAAGTCTTAGAAGGTTTCAGAATAACTACAGCACCCAGTATAAGGTATAGACAAAAAATCCTTGCTCCACATCAGAGAGCAGGGTCTCTCAATCTCAAGACTATTGACATTTGGAGCCAGATAATCCTTTGTTGTGGTGTCTTCTGTGTGCACTCTGAGATCCCTGGTCATCTTTCCAGTAGATCCCTGTAGTGCCAGCTCATTTGAGACAACTAAAGTGTCAATAGGCCCATGCCAAGTGTAGCATATGGGGCAATATCACCGCTTGCAAGAACCATGATTAAGAAAATGTGTTTAATTCCACAATGTATACAAAGAAGCCCGGAGGCGCATTAGGGCCTGAGAACAGAGTTAGATTAAAAAGAGTCTGGATATGAAGTTTAGAACATAAAATGATTATCTGAAATCATGGTTCCTGGTTCCTTGCCTAGTCACAGTACCTGGCTCGGTACTGTCATCCTGGAGCAATGGTTCTCAAACTTAGCCTCAGAGTCACCTGGAGGAGTGGTCACAGCACAGGCTGCCAAGCCCCACCTCTGCAGTTTCTCATTCAGGTATTCTGGGATCTAGCCCAAGACTGCATTTCTAACATGTCCCCAGTGATGCCAGAGAGGCTGGGAAATCTTTGATGGACACTGTCTATACCAGTCCTTACCTGGTTTTGAAACTAACAAAACAGTAGAGACACACTTCCAAATTTTCAGTGAGAGGAAAACACAAAGTTAGACTTCGCTGTTTTTTAAGTCACCAACTACTTCTGTTTCTCTCCTTCAAATCCTTCTAATTTGCGTTGATTTCTGATCCATCTAATTGGAACAGAGAAACCCAAATGTACAACTTTTTTGCCTTTTCTTTTTTAAAATAGCTTAAAAAATAGAAGAGATTGTAAAATACATTTTGGCTAAAAGATGCCACCAATTTGATTTAAAAATCCTCAAATCTGACCTGGGAAAAAGAAGAGAAAATAATAATAAATTTGTGATAAAAGGAGCTAATTTGTCATAATAACTATAAAATTTCCAGTTTGGGAAACAACGTGTCCTTTGAAGTGACAGAGAATTTTGAGTGTGTTTTTAAATCAGCATTTTTCAAACATTAGTTTATTGAGGCTTTATTGCATACGAAAATTTATTTTCTTTTGAAAACAATATCATTAGGCACATAATTTTTGGTTTAATAAAAAAAATTTTCGTCTGATAAACCTCTTTTGAATTTCTAAGTTAACTGTTTTGCTTATATTGTCTAGAAAACACTGAATAAAATAATAAAGTATCTATGGGTCAAACGAGTTGCTGTGTCATAAGGAATCATGATAGAAGCCTGTTTGACTCATTTACACTGGAACCAAACTTTAGAGTACGCAGAACAGAATGCAATAGAGCACCAGTTGGAAAGAAACATAAATGTGATATGCTAATCTGACTTTTCTTTCCAGAAGAAACAAACACTGAGTAACAGTGGGTAACACTTTAAACCAGTGGATTTACCAAGCATCAACTCAATGTTTGCCAAAGGCATTTGCAAGACCATGGTGAGCCTAAAATGGAAGGAACTCTGAAGAAATGACCCTATTGCAGAAGAGGAGACATAACCCCTTCTCCTAAATATGAAAAGTGGCTTACACAGTTTTGGCAATAAGAGCAAAAAACCTGCAATTTCTGAAAACTGGGGATGTGTCCAAGGCAGCCGCCATGTTAAGGTGCTATAACCTGGTATCATTAGAAGGGTGGATTGAACCTTGGATTTTTAAAAAAATCTGTGTGTCTTAAGAGGCTTCATTTAAAACATGTATGTGACACCTGTGAGGAACAGAACTTGAAGTCAAGCAGAGCATGGAATAGAATAATTGGCCAAGGAGAAAGAAAATAGAGAGCATGCTTTAGGGGCAAGGAATTGTAATAGAGTATGGGAGTAAGACAAAGTTCCTAGCAAGCAAACAACAGAGTTTGGGTCCTAAGCAACATAACTTTCTGGAAGGTAGAAGTCAAGAGAGTCCCAAAGAAGAAGATGATGAGATTCATTATCCAAAGTGGGACTCTGTGGAGTAAAGTGAATGCTGTTGATAACCTCCCAAAGGTGATAGCTACCAATTGGAAGGTCTTAGAAAAGCCTGGGGTATGTCCCTTTGACTAATAAGTAAAGGAGAGCCCTGGATGTACTTCAGGTGATGATGAGAGTTAAAAACTAAAAAAATAAAAATAAAAAAAATTAAGGCAAACCTTGGTTCATCTTATTGATTTTAGGTCTGGTGATTAAACCTTAAAAATTGTCTGGACCAGTTTTGAATCCTTTGTTTTCCTTTTTAAAAATCAGTATTATTATTTTTCCATGTTATTAAAACTTCTTGGCTCACAGAATACCCCTAGATCAAACAATGTGTAGGAAACCAGTGTGCACAGGGTGAGTGTGACCGTGATACCCACACAGAGTTCAGTAGGATGCGAGGCTCCACCTTTTCCCAGGTGAGGTGATCCATCTCAACCCACATCCTCATGCTTAAGACTAGGGCAACTAGAGTCTCGAGATATTGTTAGGATGGAATTAGATGATGCACAAAAGTGCTTGATACAGGGCTTGATATGCACTCAATAACTTTGTCTAGAGGATCACTTAAACTTACGAAAGACACAAAAATCATTTCCAGATCTTTGTCCTGGTTTGCTCACTTATTCCATGGATATTTATTGTTTCCCCAATACCCCCTAGGTATTCTTCTAGGCAGGCATCAATTGTGAGAAAACAAAAACATCTTGCCTTGAAGTGACAGAGATTCTAGAATAATGAGGAAGAGGAATATCCAATAAGCAAATAATCATACCTAAGTTGTCAAATGTTAAATGGACTACTGCTGTATGGAATTCCTGCTGCAAGAGTTAATTGCCTTGTATTAAGAAAAGGAAGATTTGACTGAGTCTTGGGAAATGAGATAGATAGATTTCTCGGTTCCAGAGAAAACATTTGTTAAAATGGTCATTTTAATGGAAGCTGCAGAACAGAATGGAAGAGTATCAGAGTCGTGGTCCACTTAACAGTGTATTAGCCTAAGAAAGAGGTTGGTTCCCTCCCCTATGACCATCCCCTGCCAAAATTAAGGTGATGATTCTACCACCAACCCTAGAGCCTACTTATGAGTAGCAGTTTGTTTGGGGTTCACTGGACAAAGAAGTTTATGTCTTCAATGTTTATTTATCTATTAGGTAGATGCTCAGATTAAACTCATCTTTCAGGTTCATGGTTAAAGCAAATTTCCTGGTTAGGAAACCATTACTTTATAGCTAATGGTATTTATTCAATTCAAATGTTGGAGTTTAAAGCAATATTTTTATTTAGTAACTGCATTTCCTTGCTCTATGAAAGGTTTATGAATATTGCATGGACAACATACTTAAAGAATCTTCAAATCTTAGACTTAGCATCCGGACAAGTTCTTATGAAATCATGAGACAATATAAATTTTCCTTTGCAACTCTTTTCAGTAAGCTTTCCTTAATTCTATAAATTCATGATGCTTAATATAAATGTACATCTAGGAACAGAGTATAGGAGATTATTTTCTTCAACGTCATGCAAATTTCAGCTCTCTTGACATTTAAACACACAAATGAAAACATTTTAAGGTCAGTGTGGAGACTATGGGGTATGGAAAACAAGGGGAGCAGAAGACACAGGAGTACCCCACCCAGAACTTCACGTCAGTCCATCAGAGTGACATATGCTGGCATCTATCCTGATAAGCGTCTACTTTAGGTACTTTCCAACAGCAAACTAACGACAACAACAATAATAATAATAAATAACCAAGAAACTCAAAGCAATCAATATTTCCTTAAATGCTCAAGAAAATGTGTGACTTGGTGCTATTTCTCTTCACACTCTGCCTAATGAGGGTCCCCAAATGTCAACAAGAAAGCAAGATTTTGAGAAAAGAGTCATTTTTTCTGTACTTCTTAGTTAGAACCCACTTAATGCAATAAGATTTCAATCATCATGAGACTTGAAAGTTTTGCAAATTATGCTTCTCACCTTAAAGAGCACTATAATAGAGTTGATAAACTTCACACTGAGGCAGAATTGGATTTGAGCATTGATTATGAAGTAATGGTATTCTAACTCAGAATTTGCTTAACCATGAGTGTGAACAATGAGATCCATTTGAACATCTACCTAAACATCAAAGACATAAATCTGCTCTTCTCTTCCAATGAACCCAGACCAAACTACCACCTCACTAAGTATTTGACCCTGGGCAAGATACTTTGACCTTCCAACTCTGGAGCAGCTCAAAATGAAGAAAGGCACCTGTCTCCTAAGCTTCCTGAAAGAATTAAAGGAGATGATGTAAGAAGGAGTCTTCGAAATTACAAGCACTTACATATTAAGAGTAATAAAATTAAAAGTAGTCTTTAGTTAAAGTGCTACAAAATATATTTTTATCACAAAAATGCCAGAGTATGATTTCTCTCTCTCTTTCTCTCTCTCTCTCTCTCTCTCTCACTCTCTCTCTCTCTCTCTCACACACACACACACACACACACACCACACAAATGGTTACTGATTTTTCATTCAAGGCAAAAGACTACTTTTGCTTGTTTAACATTGTTTTCCCAGGGACTAATACTGTGCTCACAACCTAGTATATGCTCAAAAATTATTATTGAAGAATTCATGAATAACAGCCCAAGATGAAAGTATTCTTGTTTTATAACTAGTCAGCATCTGTCCACGTGACAAACTATTGATCAAAGAACAAAACCCAATATAATTAGAAAGATGATTTAGTAGTTGGAGATGCAATCATTTCCTTGAAGGAATATGTGATAATGTTTGGTAAATACTTAGAAATGGAGGAATGGGCTAATAAATACTTCATGGCTTTAAATCGTTGTTACAGTGGGTATCATTCTGAGGTAGGTTAAAGGTGAATGAGCGTTTTCTGATGCCTTTCTATTTCCCAGTCAAATACTCACAAGGGTCATAGAGAAACAAAAAAAATTTGCCTTTCCCATTTGGGTCATTGTGTTGATCCACAGTCACCAGCTCTTTGTGGTCTTGTAATCAGTACAAGGCCCTTCAGAACTGACCTGTGCACAGAGCTCTCAGTTCAGCGACTGATGTGTCTGATCCTGCAGTGGAGATTATCACAGGTTGTGGACGGCAGGACTTGCTTTCACATTTAACCTCCATCTTGCTTCAACATGGAGGGCTCTAATTAACTTCAAAGGCCATGCCATGTGTAGAAAAACTCCGATGAAGTGGAACACAGTCTCGCTGTATGTTTGAAGTTTGTAGGAATGTTAATGAGACGAGATCATGATTATCACTATGTAAAAATAGAAAGTCAATGTCAACCTCCAGTCATATATATATACATTTTCATTATTTGCCACAGACAAATTCACCCAAGATATGCAAGGACAAATAAATACAACTCAGTGAGGTATCTCCTAGATTTATTTACAGTGAAAAACACCACATGTTTGATAACCATTCCTTAATTAGGGGAATAGTTTGTAACTTCTCCCTTTGTTTCACATTCAAAAACACATTTGTTTTCCATTATGAAATAGTTTGTAAAGAGCACTGAGCCAGAAATTTAACTGTAAGCAAATTGTGCTTTCACCTCCATCCAACGCTCTTTGATAAAGTATGTTTCACTGGCAATTTTACCTATTGTTTCCAGATAGCATGCAAAAGTGCCCCTTCCCTCTGATTTGCTCTAAAGAAAGTCAGAGTTCAGTGGAGGGGAGTACAGACAGTCAGGTAAGACCCAGGAGCGGTGTGAGGAACTGAGAACACTGATATCACTACACATCCAGAAAGGAGAAGGTAACAGTGAGGCGGACTATAGGTGAGTTTAATTGTCAACTCCATATTTTGTTGCACTGTTTGAACTACTAATGGCCAAAACTTAGACTGTTCATGTTTCTCAGGAAAAAAGAGAACAGAGATGGTAATAATATGGGTAGAGTGGTTTCAGGTTTCAGAACGGGTTTTGATCTCTGAGTTCTGATGCAATTCTTAGAAGACAAATCAGTGTGCCCACTCTGATCCTTGGGAGTCAGCCCACCGGGCACAGCCTGGATGGTGCCCTGAAAATATCCCTGGATCAGGTTGGAAATAGGCGATATTTTTTGAAACACATTTTGGTTTCAATGGAAAAAACACAATGTCATCTTTCTCCATATACAAAACCCTAGAGATTAAAAAAAAAAAAAGACTCTTCTATTTTTCTGTTTTTAAGTAACTACATAGTATATGATCACATTAAAAAAAAAAAAAAAGATAAATCTTAGAGGACCAGAAACATTGAGGAAATCAAAGCCCCAGACTCTACTACAGAGTGGTAAAGAAATGTCAAGAGGACTTGTGCCTGAACTTGACACAAGAAGAGAGTAGAAAAAGACTGAGAAAAAACTAACAAGGGATTAATTGGAGAACTAACTGCACTATCGCACCTGTGGACAGGAAGTTGCAACAGGGCTCTCTGTCCCCAGATTTTAGAAGTGTTTAAGGCAAATCACAGAGCAGTGGTCTGGTGGCTAGTGACACTAGCAAGGAATAGTAACAGTTCAGCTCAGAAAAACTCCATTAGAAGACAATCCACGAAGACTCTATGAAGACACTCCATTAGACAGCAGCCCGCATCAGTCAGTCTCTGGTATCAAAAGCAGCAAAGAACCAAGTCTCCAGAGATCTCTTTTGTCACTCCTCCCAGGCAGGAGGCAAGTAGAGGGATTTTATGATCTAGCAGGAAGTTTCAGTCCCAAAGGTAAATAGAGGACAAACATGTTCTGTTCATTTATTTTAGGAAAAAAAATTAACACATCTTTGGCATTCATTGACTTGGAACATCAGCACTTCAACCTCTTTCTCTGTCATCAGACATCATCCCATATGTCTGTTTCCACTTATAAAAATACCAAGATATCTATCTATTATCTATCTATCTATCTATCTATCTATCTATCTATCTATTGGATTAAGGTACCTCCTTAGTCCAGTATGATCACTTATGAATTTAGCTAATTACATTGCTCCTATTTCCAACAGTCACATTCTGGTTTAGGAATTCAAGGAATTCAACATATCTTTTGAGAGGACAACAATTCAATCCGTAACCTATATACCATATTCATGGAATATGAGTTATTATTGTTAAGATGCATTTATGTCCAAATCAAAGTGTTGATCTAATGCAATCTGGATCAAAATCCAAGCAGGCTTATTTTTTAAGAACATGACAAGTTAAATCTAATATAGGAATTAAAAGGAACTAGAATTTACATAACAATAGTGAAAGAAGAATAAAGTCAGATGGTCCATATTGCCTAATTCTAGATTGAGTATACAGCCGCAGTAATCAAATGTTGCAAAAGGGTAGACAAGTACATAGGAGAACAGAATAGAGAGCCCAGAAAAGTATTTTTTTTTTCCAGCTTCTTCTCTGATGTGACTAATGGACCCGACCAGAACAGCTGTCAAGGAGGAGGACAGGTTTACTTAGGGGCTCACACTCTCAGAGTTCTCATTCCATAGAAGGCCGGCTCCATACCACGGTGCTCAAGGGGAGGCTGAACATCTTGGCAGAAGAGTGTGGCAGAGGGATGAGCCTCACATGATGATCAGGAAGGAGAGAGAGAGAGAGAGAGAGAGAGAGAGAGAGAGCTCCACTTTCCAGATACAAATATATACCATAAAAGCCACATGCCCCAATGCACCCCTCCTCAAGCCACAACCCATCTGCCTGCAGTTAATCCCCTCAGGTAATTAATTCACTGATTGGGTTTAGGCTCTCCTGACCCACTCATTTCTCCTCTGAACCTTCTTGCACTGTCTCACACATGAGCTTTTGGGGGACCCCTCACAGCCACACCCGTCCTGTATCTATCACATATTGGGTGAAATGATTTTTGACAAGGGTACCAAGGGAATCCATGGGAAAGGCAAGTTTTATAACAAATGATGCTGAAACGACTAAATATTTACACGGGAAAAATAATATCTCTTCCTCAGATCATAAATGATATTCACTCAAATAAAGAAGCTGGGCTTCTAAAAGAGAGTGTCTTCCTCACCTTTGGGGTAAGTCATGATTTCTTAGAAAATATATACGGAGCACTAAATATAAAAGAGAATATTGATAAATTAGACTTCATCAGACTTAAAACTTGTCATTATTAAGCCAAGAAAACTACTGAGGAGAAGAAAATATTCACATTAAATATCAATGACTGAAGCCTTGTTTCCTAAATCTATAGAGAAATCCCAAAGTCAATAATAAAATTACCAAAAAAAAAAAATCTTTTCAAATTGAAGAAAAGTACATTAGAAAAATGGCAAAAGACTTGGGAAGACCTTTCACAATTATATATAAACATATAATATCTAAAATATATATAATGTATCCGTATATATATATGTACATATAAATACACACAATTGTGAAGAGTCTTTATATATATATATATATACACACACATGTGTGTGTGTGTGTCTGCATGTGTGTGTGTGTGTATCTAGTAAATAAATATGCTTAACATGATTATTTGCCAGAGAATTTTATGTCAACTACTAATGGCTAAATTTAAAAAGACTGACAACACTAAATTTTGGTGTGTGGACTATCTGGAATTCTTTTATATTAGTGATATGGAAACAAAGTTTTAAACTGCTCTATAAAATTGCCAGTTTCTTAAGCAGTGAAATATACATCTATCCTATGACCCAGCATTCTACTCCCAATTATTTATTGAGAAAAAATGGAACTTATATCCATAGAAAACCTTGTAAATAAAATTTCTCAGCAATTTTACTTATAACTACCAAAATGTAAAAATCACTCAATGGTTTGTCCATTGAAGAATGAATAAGGAAACTATGGAATACTCACGTAATGGAATATTACTTGGCAACATAAAAGGACAAACTACTGGATACTTAAGGATGTAGTTAAATCTCAAACAAGATTGTAAGTAATCCAGGCACAAAAAAATAGATTCAGTGTGTGACTTCATTTATATGAAGTTCTAAGACAAGTAGTAGAAAACAACCAATGAAAGGAAAAAGATTAACGTCTGCTTCTGCATTTGGGAGTGACTGGGAGAGGAACAATGAAACTTTCTGGAGATACAGAAACGTTCTGTAACTTGGTAGAATGTGTGATATGTCGGTGTGTCAAATTTGATCCAGCTATTTACTTGAAGTGTGCATTAACTTCACTGTAGGTAAATTATATCTTAGATTTTTTTTTAATAAGGTCTGGAAATCCACATTAAGCTATTCTCATAAAGATGCCTGGCGACCTTACAACAGTTTCTGGAAGATATTAACAAAGCACGGTCTACTAGCCTGGCTTCAGTGATGCTGACGTACAAAGAGCTCTGAGACCAGAGGAAGGACGTTGTTAAGCTCTCCCTGGAAGAAGAGGACCTAAGAAGATTCTTTGGCAGGAGATCCTCCGGAGCCTGTTAAAGGGCAGCATGGAACTAAAATGGAAGGAGACGTCACTCCCTCTCAAGTTGACGTTTCCTGATGAGCAGTTTCATCTTGGAGGACTGTTTGCCAGCAGTGGCAGCTTCGTGACAGTCATTGTCACCGTGACCTTTGTATTAGTTCTTACTCAGAAGATCAGTCTCAAAAATGTTGCTATGACATGTATCGAAGAACTCTGCTCTTTTCAAAGGGTAGCTTCCAAAAACAACTGATTTCTCTGGACAAATGGATTGTAACCACAATAGAGGACGTGGGGGACAATGAGCACTGACAACAGTCCCCTATTGGGGTCTGTCACTCGGGTAGGCCGATAAAGACTTAGCACTTCCAGCCTTGTTTCATTCACTGACTCTGCAAGCATTCACGGGTCAGGCATCTGATACGTGTTCAGCTTATAGTGATAAATGAGGGTCTAGGAGCCTTAATTTAGAATGAAGAGCCTGGAGTAGGTGGTCTACCAGCTTTGAATATAGGACTGATCCTCTATAGAGACCTAGAGAAAAATGGATGTAAGGTGCTCAGGAAATGAGATTGAAATAGATAACTGACTTAATTCCCAGGAGACTGTGAAAGAACCAGCTTTTCCTTTTCCTATTGTTTTGGCTTGGTTTGGTTTGTCCTGGTCCTGGGGATACTGGCCAGGGCCTCACTGTGCTAGGCAGGTGCTCTGCCACCACCCTATATATGCCCAGCCTTCCCATTGTTTTTCTTCCTTGTCTCCACCTGCTCCCGTGTCCTACGACCATCCCAAGTCAATGCAGTACCATTGCTCATTCCACTGAGACAGGGTCACATTATGACAAGATCAGGATTGGAGTTGAGAGAAAGTAAAGAGATGAAAGTACAATAATGACAGGAAATAGTGTGAGATTTCTCCATTTGTCCTCTCATCTTTTCAGTTCTTATTTCCCATATGATCCTATTATATGCCCCCAGTTTTCTAGAGTAACATATAAAGAGAGTATTAAACAAACAAAACACACATACACACACACACACACACACACACACACACACACACACACACATTGAGTATTAGTATAAGCCCAAGGCAGATGCTTGAAATTAATGGAATCAATATTGGCCACGGGCCTGTTTCTTGGGCAGTAGGCTTGGTGATAGGACTGATAAGCAAAGAAGAAGAAGACTATTTAGGATAGAGAAAACCAAACCTGGTGTGGTGGCACACTCCTGTAATCCCAACAACTCAGGAGGCTGAGGAAGGAGGATCTTAAGTTGGAGGCCAGCCTCAGCAATTTAACAAGTCCCTGTCTAAAAAAATAAAAAGAACTGGGGATATAGTTCAGTGGTGAAGCACTCCTGGGTTCAATTCTCCTGTTCCAAAAAAAAAAAAAAAAAATAGAGCCAACGTTTTTTTTCTGCTCTTACACTTAACTCAAAACTCTTCTTGGGCCAGATGTTTGAGGAGTACCCCCCTCACACACAGACACACCCAGCAGTCCTGCAGCAAACACCAGCTGGAGGTCCTCTAGCTCAATTCAATGTGACGATGTCTACCTGGAGTTAGCATCAGATCCCACTGGTTTGAGGCTCAGTTCTGCAAGGCTGCCCCCACTTCAGATGCCCACCACAAACCCCAGGTTGTGACCTGTGCTTCTGACTATCTGGGTGTAAATTGGGGTTCCAATGACTCTCCTTGGATTTAACTTGTTAGAGGAGCCACAGAACCCCAAAGATACATTTTACTTATGTTTACCATTTATTAGTTGAAGATATTATGAAGAATAGAGATGAAAAAGAAAATACACACACCTTCACTCACCCAAGTTTTGTCCCAAAATATCCTGAAAAAGCATTTGACAAAATTCAATATGAATTTTTGATTTTTTTAAAATAAAGCTCTCAGTAAGCTAGAAATGGAAGTGGACTTTCAATTGCTAGAAGACATGTATAAGAAAACTGCTTCCAACATTAGACAAAACGGAGGAGACTGAGGGCTTTCTCAAGATCTTAAACAATGCAAAAATGCAGGCTTTTGCCATGTTTATCCAGCATGTCCCAGAAGGCCCTGTCTGTAGAATAAAGGAAGAACTGAAATGCATGCAGATCGTAATTGAAGAACTAAAGCTGTCTTTATTCACAGATGATGTGAATTCTCACTAGAATACTACAATAATGCTTTAATAGTGGGTTTAGCGTGACCACAGACATAGAGGTCAATATGTAACAATTAATTGCTTTTCTACACACTAGCAATAATATTTAAAACTGAAAAAAAATTACACAATTTTTGTATATATATATATATATATAATGTGTGTATATGCACCCAAAATAGAGCCTCAAAATAAAAATATATGTGATCAACTTAATTTTGGTAAAGATGTCAAGAACCTTTGTTCTCTGTTTACAGATAATATTTTTTCAGAAAATGATGTTGGTATAATTGGATACTCACATGCAAAAGAAAAATATGTTTACATCATGTTTTATAGAAAAACTAATTGAAAATGACTGTAGTCCCAAATGTAAGAGCTAAAAATAAAACTTCTAGAAGACATCATAGGATAAAATCTTTTTGACCTTGGATTAGGCAAACATTTGTTAAATTCAATACAAAAGAGACAAACCATAAAAGAAAAAAAAATTGGACTTCAAAATTAAACACCTTTGCTCTGTAAAAGCCACTCTCCCCCCCAAAAAATGAAAAGCAATAGATTAGAAAAATAAAATTTTGAAAAACATATTTCCAATTAAGTTGAATCCAAAATATAAGAAGACAAACAACCAAATTAAAGATGAATAATTTGAACAAATGTTTACCAAAGACTGTATTCACCAAAAAAAAAAGATATACAGATACTATTCATCAAAGAAGACATACTGATAATAAACAAATTAAAAGATATTTTAACATTATTAATCATTGGGACAAAATCAAATTAAAATGGTAGTAATATTCTGTTGCCCATCTAGTTAAATGTGTAACATTTTAACTGAAAATATCAAATGCTAAAGAGGATTTGGCATTATCTGCTGATGAGAATCCAAAGCCACTCAGACATTTTAGAAAGCATTAGGCTTTTTCTTTAAAGTTAAGCATATAGTTACCATATGACTAAGCAATTCCACTCCAAGATATTTATCCAAGATAAATAGCAACACATTTTCACAGACTTTTACCTGAATGTTTATAGTAGTTTGTTTATAATAGTCAAAAACTAGAAACAGTTCAAATATGTATGATAAATAGATAGCAACTATGTGGCTAAATCTCCAAATCACTCTGCTAAGTCAGAGAACACAGACCAAAGCATCATCTAACATATGATTTTGCTCATGTGAAATTCTGGGGTAAATAAAACTATAGGGGACAGAATCAGATCAGTGGTTACAAGAGAGTGAGGGTTGGGGGAGGAGATTAACTCTTCTATATGCAACATAAAATCTATCCTGACTTTGGTGGTAGTTAAATGTCTGTATATATTTGTTGAAATTAGTACAATTGTACCATTGTAAAGGATGAATTTTAATGTAAGTAAATTATACCTCAACAAACCTAGTGTTTAAAATAAATAAGTAAGGAACATAGCATGAAGTTTCCTCAAAACATTAAAAATAGCAATATCGGGACTGGGTGTAGCTTAGTGGTAGAGCACTCACCTAGAATGCACAAGACCACTGGTTCTGATTCTCAGCACCGCAATCAATTAATCAATCAATCAAATGGAACTACTAGACTAACAATCCCACTAACTGATTATATCTAATGGATAGGAAATCAGTTTATTGAAGAATTATTTGAACTTCCACACTTTTTGCAGCCTCATTCATTATAAATAAGATACAGGATGGGGAAGTAGGTCAGTGGTAGAGAGCTTGCCTAGCGTGCCTGAGGCCCTGGGTTTAGTCCCAGCTCTGCAACAAACAAACAAACAACAAACAACAAACAAACAAAAAATACATCATAACAAGACATGGAATGAAACTCAGTGCTCATCAATGAACCAATTAATAAGGAAACTGTGGGATATGTACACAATGGAATACTGAATATTTGAACAAATACTGAATACTGAATATCTGATACAAAACAGAAAAAATGGACCTGGAGGACATGTTGTTAAGTGAAATAAGCCAGGCACAGAAAGACAAATATTGTATGAAGTCACTTACATGTGGGATCTAAAAAGCTGAGCTGATGGAAGTAGAGAGTAGAATGGTGGTCACCAGGGATTGGGGCAGGAGAGTGGGGAAGGGGTAGATGCTGGCCAGTGGACACAGTTTCAGTTAGGAGGAGGAATCCGTGCAAGAGAGCTATTTTACATAGTTCAAGAGACCCATGTTTTTCAGGTTGGCTGTACAGATGTCCCTAATAACCTTGGGGGATTTGGCCCAGGACCACCTGCAGATACCCAAATCCACAACCACTGAGTCCCTTATATTAAATGGCATAGTATTTGCATATAGCCTACACACATCCTCCTCTACATTTTAAACATGTCTGTATTACTTATAATACCTACTATAATGTAAATGCTTTGTAAATAGTTGTTATACTATATTGTTTAGGGAATAGTGATAAGAAAAAAGTCTATACAGAGGATTGAATTCAGGGGCACTGGACCACTGAGCCACATCCTCGGCCCTATTTTGTATTTCATTTAGAGACAGGGTCTCACTGAGTTGCTTAGTGCCTCACCATTGCTGAGGCTGGCTTTGAACTTTCGATGCTCCTGTCTCAACTTCCCAAGCCGCTGGGATTACAGGTATGTGTCATTGCACCCAGCTTTTCCAGTATTTTTGATCCACAGTTGGTTGAAGCCAGAAATGTGGAACCTACAGATGCAGGGGGTTGACTGTATTGTCAACAGAGAGATTTTAAGTCAAGAGAATAGATTTTAAGTGTTCTTACCACAAAAACCAATAAGTATGTGAGGTAATACACATGTTAATTAGCTCAATTTAGCATTCCATGGTGTATACATATTTTAAAATATCATGTGTACAGTATAAATGTACAATATATGTATCATTTTTATTTGTCAGTTAAAAATAAATTAACTATGAATAGACAAATGCTGAATAAACACCCTGGAAAATTGATTTACATACAGAAAAGTCTGCAATAAGCACAGTGAAAGCCAATGAAAAATCAAATAGAGAATAAATAATACATACAGATAACAAAGATATAAGAGGATAATAGTATGAGATTTCCCTGAAATGGACAGTGCACAATCTGCAGTGGAAGATATATTCAAAGATATCATAGAAGAAAAGAACCATGTCCGCAGCCTTAGAGGAGTGCTGATTAACATGATGAGGAACTACACGATACACCTATTAGAGCAGCAAAATGAAGAACACTGACCATCCCACGTGGTGGTGAGGGGAGTACAGAATGCTCATATATTGCCGGGAGCATGGCAAAACGGTACAGCCATTCAGAAAAATATTTTCTTAGTTGCTTGTGAGTTTAAATATATTCTTCTCCAATGACTCAGCCATCATATTCTACATAGTTTAAAAAGAAATGACATTTTATATTCAAATATAAGCCTGTTCATGAATTTTGGCTACAAAGGCAGAGATGAGGTTAGTGTTGGGAGTGTTGGAACCGCTTGATTTCCTGATTGTGGTGATGGTTAAAATTCAGAGAACTCTACAGTAAAATAAGTCAAGTTCACTGTATAGTAATTATGAAAATATATTAAAACAATACATAATAAAATGAAAAACACTAAAGAAATATAAAGAGTTTGTAGCAAGGACAAGAAATGTGAGTCCCTGAAGGACTTCTTTCTGCAAGAAGATCACAGTCCTTCCATACTGTGTCTCTTCCACTCACAACAAGCCTAGGAATGTGCCTTGACGGGTAATTTTCAAGTTTCAGCTGGATCTTTACATTGCTAACCCTGAGTAGGTGGCTTGGTGATGAGGAGGCCCCTCAGTAAATGCAGGGAGGCCCCTGAGTAAATCCCAATCAGAAAAGGGACCACCTGGCATCACCCTACTGGATTTCAATCTTGTGCAGTCGTAGGTGCTTACAGAGATTCTATTTCTTTTTCCATAGGGGTCTAGAAGCTAGACTGTAATGTCTGCGTGATTCCACGTGCGTATCTTTGGGAATTCTATGTGCACACATGCCCCTGCGTGGTGTCTGTGGTATACATACATGCTCTGACAACTAGGCAAATTGGTCTCTCTGCACCTACAACTGCTTTGAGGCACTTTGAAGGATCTAGACCTAAAGTGTCAAAGCAGACACCAGGCTATCCCCCTCACTCGCCCCACTCCAACCAGCCTACACGGCTCTACTCCATCTCAGAAACTAAGAATGTATTTCTGGGGATCCTGCATCTTTGAGAGTGTTAGACTAAGGAACAAGAATCAGTCATCAGGTACCCAAATCCCTCTAGGAGAGATGTATATCTAATCCAAAGAAAAGTCCACACATTTTTGGAGAAGTCTGTGGACAGGAAGGAACCAGGATCTGTCTACACGGGATCACCTGAGGAGGGTTAATCTGGGCCCATTTCCTTTGCAAAGGAGCTTAGAACCATCTTATAATTGTCTTACAGCCTATGTGTTAGTTTCCCTTTGTGAGTCCTGAACCCCAGTCCTCGCTGCTGTCTGGGATTCCTCTTCCTATAATAGCTTGGTGTGGCAAGAGAAAAAAAAAAAAAAAAACAAGAGAAAGGGCGGGAGGGCACGAGAGGAAAGGTAGTTCTTCTTGTGCTGATGATAGGTAGTGCAGCCACAGACCTTTGGAGAAGGGTCCAGGAGGACCAGAGGGTCCGCAGTTATGAGGTGTGCAATGGCCCTCAGCAGGGTTGCAACCACAGACAGATGCTCAGTGGCTGTCTTCAGGAGCTGACTTAAAAATAATTTTCATTTCCTAAAATAGTGCAGCATTGTTTTAAGGTACTGTCTGCAGACCTAGGATTCACATTTTATTTATTTATGTATGTAAGTATTTATCACGGTGCTGGGAATCAAATCCAGATCTCAGTGTGCATTCTATCTCTGAGCAGTCTACCCACTGAGCCACACCCCAAGTTCCTATGGGGGATTGTATTTTAAAGGTAAATTCCTGGGCTGTACCTCAGACATATTGAATAAGGACGTGAAACCCAGAAATATGCATTTTAAAAGCAGTCCTCACACAGCTTAAATTTTGAGGATCTTTATCCTCAGGGAGATCCTTTGTCATGAGTGGGCAGCCTGACCTTGGGCTCTATCTTCCTCCTTCTTCTCTCCCTCCTCCTCCTTCTTCTTCTCCTTCCTCCTTTCTTTTATTCTCCTTTCTTTCCCTCTCCCTCCTCATTATTTATGATAATTATTACCATCATTATCAGAGAAATGAAAGAGGTAGGGATTTTTCTCCAACAGGCTAATTTAGTTATGAGTCAAAAATTTAAAAAGAACTATGAAATGTGGTATTGCCTAAGGCCTTCCCTCTACCTTAATTAGCAATGAAAAATCACAGGATTGCATGCCCCCCAAAAGAGAATGCCATCTCTATAATTAGGGATACTGCCTCCAGTGAGCTGCCACCATGGAAGAATTATTTTATATACAAAGTCATGAAGCAAAGGTTCTCCCCAGTGAAAAAGGTCCACATTAGTTATGCCAACCTACTAAATGAACTTCAGCAAAAAATCAGTCCTAATTCAGTGTACATACATTTTATGTTGCCATCATTTCCATAAATTAAATTTCATACTCTGAGTGTATTGTTTTAATACATGAAAACTCATCATCTGGAACATTTCCCAAGTATTTTGGATTGGACTGGATTGGCAAAGCCACTTTTTTTTTTTTAAGCATTGTAAAATTTCTTATCCTCTGAGTGACTCAGGTTATAACTTTGACAATATTCAGGGCAGTTTTACTACATTTTAAATTTGATGTTTCATATTATTTCATGGTTAAATGTACCCTAGGTCCTGACAGAAAAAAAGCAATAAAAAGATGCAACGTTTTATTGAGAGAGGAGAGAAATGTCATTCTCTTCTCAATATTCAGTTTTCCTACATCAATTTCAAAATTCCTCATTATTCTATGCTCTATTTATAAAAACTGCATTCATCTATTGTGTTTTGTTGCCTTAGGAATCTAGTGTATTAAAGAATGCTTTCAATATCCCTTTAGCAAATTTTTTTCACTTTAAAATAATATTCTTATATATTTAAAATTGATTGTGTTAGAGAATATTAGCTTGAAAATATCCATTTTACTTTAAAATTGCATCCTTATAATTTATAATATGGACATATTTATAGATTCCCTTTCGTATACTTTATAAAATACTCAGTAAATTAGCTCTTTATCATAATATCCAAACATCTTATTTATCTCCACTTTATAGATAGAAATATTGAGGTTTAAAGAAGTTAACAACCTGTCAAAGCCCATATAACCAGGAAGTGAGGCAACTGAATCTCAAGTTCATCTCTGTAAAATTCTAAAGCCTTTAGATTTCTCAATCAGCCAGGAATTTCTTAAAGCAGGCAAAACACTGCAAAATGAATAAAGCCATAACAACGTAAATTTATTTCAGTGTATAATTTTGAAATAAATTTCAAAAATTTTAAATAAATTTTAAGTTTTATTAAAAGTTTTCTTAAAACTTAAAATTATTAAATAAATGGTGGCAAGACCACTGAATGTATCTCTACCTTATGCCTCTTTAAGTTTCTCTTAAAAGATGCCCATCCATTTCTATAGTATTGTATTTTTTCACAAAATGTAAGAATATTGTTTTAATAAGTATTTTATAAATTAAGAAATTCACTATTTAAAGATAAGAGAACAGAAGAACTCATTTACAAAGAGTATGACCAGCCTGAACACTGACAGTTACCTTAACTCTCTGCCTCTTTAATCTTTTGAAATTGTTCCAATAGGAATTAGTGCAGTGCTTTTCTTGTAACAAAAATGATAGAATCCACGGGCAGTTTTACCTTAACATAAGTTTATTATATGTTTTGAAACTTCAAGATTATTTTCAGAAGTTCAATGTGGCTTTTGCAGTGGGTCCCTTCCTCTGTAAGGACTCTTAGTGATTGACCTTCCTTGAGGAGGGACCCACTTGGCTTTGACTCCAAGATGGGGGGAATCTCATCCCTATTTGAGTCCTCTCTTCTTCAGATCCCTGCTACATGAGGATTGAGGCAACACTGAGATGAACACACAACTTGAGACTTAAGAGTACCTCTTCATTCCCCAAAGCCCTCCTTATTTATACAAACTCTTTGATGGACTGATTTCATTTATAAATTTAATTTCTACATTTCTAATCATTTTTATATTTCTATGTTACTCCACGGTAGTAAGGTTAAAAACTAAATCACTCACAATCAAGTGAGTGATTTTTTTGTGAGTAATTTTTAACCTAAGTCTAACAGCAAATTCTGTGCATTTTTAGGTGGGCCTCTTAGTCCTTATGAGTATTTTCAGACCTTTGTGTTCTCTGAGTTTATTAAACCCAGAGCATATTTCAAATTCATTCTTTTTATCTAATAAATTTCTGATAGCAGTTTTGGTTTCTGATTTACTCCTTCCTCTGAAATGCCAAGTGATGAAAAATAATCAGTTAAAAGCTCCTGACTCAACTTTTTTGCCCATATAAAGCAATTCACATGGATCAAAGATGAGACGGAGGAAAAGGCAGAAATATTATACAACTTGTTTGAAACACCAACTGCTTTTGTTTCTTCCCAGCAATTTCAGATTTAAATCACAACATGGCTCTTTTGTCCACTTAATCTTTCCTTTGTTAGTTTTAAAGCATTTTTGTTTTATTGTTTTTCAACAAAAAATGGAGTTGATCAGTTTCAATTAGAAGTAGAATTTTATTATAAAACCATGTCAAAAAAATTCCTTTTCTTTTATTGTTTTTTTTTTAACTGGTTTTATTTATGCTGGGTTCTTTAGATTCTAAAGTTTAGGAAATTTAAAAGAAATTATTTGTTACTATCCAAAGGATCAATTCTTTCCATAGAAAACAGAACATATATGTGATAGAGGAAAGATGGAGAATATGAGGAAGGATAGGGCTGAGTTGACATACGGCAAGGTGGTAACAACTTCAAAATGGTGGACAGCCAACCAGGCAGCTCTTGGCTTGAGCCATTTCACATTCTTTTTAAATGGAAAAGCCCAGAAATCCCAGACAGTATAACTCTATGGATCTATGAATGTCATCAGTTTTATAATGTGATTTTTTTTAAACAATGTTTTCTGGTGTTCATTTCTCTTTCACTATCTGTGTTTATGTCTCATTAGGCCATACAGGAAATCCGCTACTTGTTTATATTACTGTGCCTTGGGAAAAGACAAAGAGACAACTTTTTTTTTCCTAAAATGATTACACATTTTTCAGTCTTGTATAAGAACTTCCCAAAAATTATCTTTTCAAAGATTTTGAAAAGTTCTGTCACTTCAAAAGAGTAGTCATTTAGCCAATTTGAATCTTTTTTAAAAAATCTAATTGAAGAAACCAAAGCCATATTGGACAATTTCATTTAATTTTGAAATAGTTTTGTAAGACATTTTCATTTTATACTTTATTCAGTAGAAAACTGCAGCAGAATTTCATCAGGAATAATGTAAAAAAAAAAAAAAGGACAATTTTTCTGATCACTTAGGTACTACTTAAAGCATCTTTCATCTAAGACATTGTCCTCTTTTCCCTAGAATATGGCCTTTTGTTTTTTTTCAAACAGTCCTTGGAAAAATACTACTTCCTGTTATCTCTCTAGCTTTCTTTTACTTGGCTCCAATCATTTAGCCTATCACCAATACTAATAAACAGCTGTATTTAGCACATTTTTGTGTGTTTATTCATTAAATGCATCTTTGTAGCACTTTTTAATTAACTTTTGCATTTGTCTATTTAAAATGTATTTAATACCCTGTAAAGAGAGGGATTTTGTCTTTTTAAAAAAAAACCTTGATAACTTGAGACCTTAAAAAACTTGCCTACATATGGTTTTGTCTTCATCAATTATTGATGGATTAAAAAAGAGAAAAATAATCCATATTCTTCAAGAAGTAGAAATCAATCAAAGGAATACTAGCCACCTTATCCCAAGAGAACTTTGTCATCACCTTTACTCATTGGATTGCTTCCTGATTTTTATCTTCTTAGATAAATAATAGGGAAGAGGATTTTAAGCAAGAAGTCATAGTAACTAGAACAGGCACAAGTCACATGAAGCTAATATAAAATTTAAAGAATTATGTTAGAAATCCATAAGAATTCTAATTTCACACACCCACCCACATAAACACACACACAATGTGTAGCCATCCGTGGGAGTTTATGTAATGTAAATCCTGCTAAAACTTACCCTGTTTTGTTCTCTTCAAGATGGATAATGTGTTAGCAATATAATAGAGGGATTTTGTGCCACGTAAACCAAGAATTCAGAATGCAAACCATTGGACCCACAGGATAGGTTTGTTTTATCTGAACTTGGAAGAAAAGGACCTATGAAAACAAACCAATTTGCTTCCAATCCAAATTATCAACTGGAGAGATTCTTCAACAGAATACCAGAAACAGATGTGAATGCCTTTTCTCCATGACTGCAAGCCAGTAAATGCTTTCTTGCCATTTTATCCCTTTATGATAAAACCTCAAGTTCCCATCTACTCCAGGAGAGAGGAAAACCCCAGAAGAAATACGATACCATTCGGCTCAAAAAAATTTTTTTTCATCTTCTCTGTAGACACTGGATGTGTTACCAGGTCTCTTAACTGTGTGTTTTATACTCACCGTGTTTTTAGGATATTGT
Organism: Urocitellus parryii; assembly: GCF_045843805.1. Lineage (NCBI taxonomy): Eukaryota > Metazoa > Chordata > Mammalia > Rodentia > Sciuridae > Urocitellus > Urocitellus parryii. Next base: position 19,338,152 of record NC_135540.1, on the reverse strand, counting down.
CTCATTAGCACGTCTTTTCATCCGTCTATAAAAGGAACTTGCTCTCTGAGTTTAGAAAAGTTGATACATCAGGGCATCCTTCCATTTTTAAAAGGAAAAGAGCTCATGTATTAATGACCGCATGTATCAAAACGACTGAATTTTCTTTTGACAATGATTTTTTTCCTCCTGTGGACTGTGTTTTCTAGGAGAAATCTAGCATAAGTTCCACTTTGGTCCATAGTAAACGACAAGCAACAACGTTTGGCCTGCTCTCAAATTATTCTCTGGGTTTCTGCATCACCATACCCCACTCAAAACTCAGCACCATTAGCACAACTGGAAACATCTGCTGGACCAGGCTCTCCATTCTGAGGAGAGAGGAGAGCCAAATACTCTCAATACCTCACTGTTAAAAACCCCAAACTTATCACTGTTCTTCCAGTGCAAAGTCAGGAAACTATTTGAGACTCACATAGATTTAGGGAGCTGGCCAATAGGTTCTAGTATTCTTTATAGAAATCTGGATTTTTTATTTTTAAACATGCAGTTCACTTGCATTAACAACTATTTGCCTACTTGGGTGGGCTCTCTCTGAAGATAATTTCACGGAGACATCTCCTCCAAGAGCGCATAGGTTGTAAGTTTCAAATTGGTGCACAATGTCCTAGATCCCTATGAACTTAAACTCAACCACAGATGTTCTGGAATGTGGAAAAGGGCTGTGCTTTAAAAACCCTAGAGGCTAGAATGGTCACAGTTTAAAGCTATAGAGACTTACTTTCAACAAATTTCTTGCCTTGTTTTTAGCAAGTCATTCCTTCCTCACCCCACATACCCAGTCCTTAAAGACAGAGAGAGAAGGAAAGAAATTTTAATCTTTGAGCAATAGAGGACATTTCAATAAAATAGTAAACCTAAACTCATTTGTTGAGAGGATTTTTTTTTTTTTTGAATCTGGTATTTGTCTTAGGTTTGGAGTTCATCATCTTATAGTATCTTTTTTATGCTAGTCAGTTTTCCATTACTGTAACAAATACTTGAGATAATCAACTTATTAGAGAGAAAAGGTTTATTTTGCTTCTCAGCCTTAGAGGTTTCAGTCCATGACTGATTGGATCCATTGCTTTGGGTCTCTGATGGTACATCATAGCAGGAGTATGTGGCACCAGATATGCAGATTAACAGCAAAGATTCAGTGCCACGGAAGGCTTCCCACCAAGATCCCGCTGGTTCCCAGCAAGCCCACGGATGATCCAAACTGACTGCTGCTGAGACTTAGGAAGGAACAGAACTCATGGATCAGTGATTCCAGACTCAAGTTGAAGAGCATCATCAGGGTTCCTGAAGTCCTGGCAAAACTCTGCAATTGTAAAACCCAAGTGTTAGAGGTGAGGTGTCCCCTGAAAGCTTGTGTGTGGGACAATAAAAGAAGGTTTAGAGGTGAAATGATTGGGTTGTAGAAGCCTTAATCGAATTAGTGTGTTGATCCCCTGATAGAGATGGTAACTAGATGGTAACTGTAGACAGTTGGGGTTGGCTAGTAGAGTCTGGTCACTGGGGACATGCCTTTGGGATATATAGCTTGTCTGTGGTGAGAGGTGTCTCTCTCTCTCTGTTTCCTGGTGTCATGTCCCCAGATGCTTTCTTCTGCCACCTCCTTCCGTCATGATAGTCTGGACTACCTCAGTCCCAAAGAAGGAACTGACCATCTATGGACTGAGACCAACTGAGAGCCCCAAATAAACTTGTCCTCCTCTGATTGTTCTTGTCAGGTCTTTTGGTCACAGTGACAAAGAAGTTGACTAAAACATCAAGGAATTTTAGAGCTCATGAGAATGGAAATTACCAAGTCTTATCTCCTCATATTTCACTCAAGAATACAAAATGGAGAACGGACAGAGCCAGTTTCAGAATCTAGGTCTTCTGTTTCCCAGTTCAGGGCAATATCTACCACATCACTGTGCCTATGTGAGTTGGTGGACATTGGGTAGATCAAGCTGATGGTCCTTCTGGCTGAGTCCTGGCTAGTGCAGGGTTTGTGCTACATGGCTCTGTACCTTGAAGTTTCAAGGAAATAGAGTGTCCACAACCCTAACTATATCTGCTTGCTTTCATTTCTTTTATGTCACAGTGGAATATGCCCAATTTACTTCACTTTTGGAAGCCCCAAAAATGCAGTTTCAGGGGGAAAAGTATAGAGTGAATACTGATTAAAGACAAAGCAATCTCAAAAAAAAAAAATTACCCCCAAATTAATTGGCTGATTATGAGTTTGCTGAATAATCTTTAAATACTTTGAGTTGGGCCTGAATCAGTGCAAACAGCTTTCAGCAAAGGCAAAGAAAAATAGTTCAGTTCGTCCATGAGTACATTGCAAATTCCAGTATCTATCTTAAGAACTACCTCTGCTATAGTTTGAAAAGGTCCCTTCAAAAGCAGACTTTGGAAACTTAATCCCCAATGCATCAGGCTTGGCAAATGAACCCTAGTGAGAGGTGATTAGGAGAGGGGGTTTCTGTCCTCATGAATGGAGGAATGCTACCACAGAGGAGTGGCTTCTTACCAAAGGATGACCTCAGGACCCATTCTGTGCTCTCTTGCACAATTGTTCTTTTTCTCTCTCCCTCTTTCCTGTCCATCTTCTTCCATGGGATGATGCAGCAAGAAGGACCCTCACCAGATGCTGATCCCTTGACCTTGGACTTATCAGTCTCTAAAACTATGAGCCAGTAGATTTCTGTTCACTATAAATTACTTCGTCTGTGGTATTCTGTTATAGCAACACAAAACAGACAAAAACGACCTCCAAAGAGGAGATGCAGGCTACACAGGGACAGACTAATTAAAGAGACAGATAATTTAAACCCCCATGTTAACACATAGCCAGGTGTTTATAAAGCCTAAACACAGATGTGACTTCAGGCAAGGTCAAATACCCAGGCAACCATGGAAGTCAGAGCCTGATATTCTAGCTCATAGCCCTCTCCATCCCACACCCACACAGGCTACCTTCAGCCTTGAAGCAAAGAACACTTAAAGAGGTCACTGCTTCTCCAGGTTGGCAGAGGAGTGGTATGTGTTGAATGTCTAGAATTTTATAAACAACAGTGTATTTATCATTCTGGAAAGACTATCCTTGCAACCAAACTGTGCTCATATTTGTTCTTCCATGAGTGATCTTTTCAGGACTAAACCATTTCTATGAATTACTGAATGCAAATGAACCAAAGGCTAAACATCATGAGAATATACATGTAAGTTCTTGCCTACTTCTTTACCCCCTTGTTAGAAGGCAATGACAGCATATAACATCATTTTCCTATGTGCTCTACTATAAATCCTTCTGTCCCACATGGGTGGTCAGGACAACCTATCCTTAGGTAGATTTGTATCAAAGAAAAATATGTGTGGGAAGTAAAAAAAAAAAAAAAGGCTTAAATTATCTGTCTTTTTAATTCAATATGTCATGGAATAATAGGAGTAGACAAACCCTAAAACTTTCCTCTGGTCCTGAGGTTTTCATTAGAAGGAGGCAAACTAGGGAAATATGAGTTTTTGCAAAAATTCCATTTCCCCTGATTTTTAACATCTTACTCTTAGGCAGTAAAAAATGTCATTTCATTGAGGAAATCAGGAAGATTAAAACATAGCAAACCCATTTTTCATGTTACACTTGGCAAAATAAAATACCAATTTTTCTATTTAATAGTGATTTAACTTCTCCTAATTTCCTAATCATAAATGTAATAATAATTTCCCTGCCAAACTCAGAGGTGCTGTATGATTCAATTAAGATCATGAATAGATAAGTAATGCAAATAAATATAAATATTTAACTTAATATATTGTTGTCAATTTTCATTGTTATTATGGAAAATAATTGGCTGTGTACTATAATCAAGAGGAAGCATGTTTGAGTGGAGAAGATGCAGTATGGAATATATTTAACTCCATTAGTAGGATAAGTGTTGTTGAAGTTTTTAATAGGGGCATTATTAATTTAACTTCAATCCAGAAAAGCTTCATGGAGGCCAGCTAATCTGGGAATGTTTTGGATTTATCTACAGAGACAAGGGTGGGGGGTGGGCTTTTCCATTGAGTAGAGTTAACACATGTTAAAAAAAAAAAAAAAAAAAGAAACAGAAGTAAGCAAACTTTCAATGGAGGATGGTGAAGGATCCACCCAGCTAAGGAGAGAAATATTAGGAGAAGTACTCAATGTCAACACATTAGGTGAAGCCAATTTGTGATGGGCAATGGAGGTCAAATTGGGCATTTTTACTTGCTTTGAAAAACAATAAGGATCCAAAGACAATTCTTAAGTTGAGGGGAAAGGAGTGGCATGTAGCAAGAGGTATATCTGCTTTATCATATAGGATGTGGGGTCTCCCAAAAGCATACATTAAGAAACCGTGGAGATCCTGTGAGGTCTCACTTTTTTAGGATGAGAAATGCTTTCAGCAAAAGTATACAGGAATGAATTAACTTGTCAAGAGAACACAAGAGGACTAGAGAATTTCAAAAAGAGATTAGAACATACTTTAAATGGTATGAGAATTTTTTAAAAGGCCGTGAGAACTTGCACAGCTTTTTTCAAGATAAAATTTCTATGCCTTATCATCATGTACAAACTAAGCTAACAAACTCTTGACATTGGGCCTTCAATGTGCTTTTGCAATAAACTTGGATCATATCTTCTACACTGGCATGCATTACTAGTATCTTTCTTACTGGAAGATCATTTGGAGAACAATGACTAAGCAAAAAAACTAAATCGTCATTTTTAAAATTTTCTTTTCATCTCATTTAATCCTTTTTGTTTTGACTGATGAGAAATAGTGGGTACACCAGCAAAAGCATTGGGCTAGGAAGCAGGACACCATAGTCCCTGTCCTCATTCTGCCACTGAGTAGCTGAGATGGAAAATCATTTCATCTCCTTGTGTCAGTTTCCATCTCCTTAAAAAATGATGTGGTTCAACAAGTTAATTTCGAAGTTTTCACTTTTACATTATGGGGTTAAACAAGTTAACTTCCAGGAGTTTTTCCAGCTTTGAGATTCCCTAGTTTCATGACATTGCAGTGAGTTTTTTTCCATGTGGTCTAAGAGTGTCATAGATAAAAGTACTTTGAGGGAAAATTGAATCTGTCTATAAGGCTCTGGGAAACAGGGTTTGTTTTTACACTTTTATGTAACACTATGTTTTACGGGTGAGTTTCAACTTTATTCAGGAGATGAAAGCCATGGAATTAACTATTCTAAATAAAATTAAATACTAAATCACATTTGAGTCTACGGGAAAAAATGCTAAAGGAAGGAAAGAATATTTAAAATAAGGTTCATTTTATAAGTTCCAATCTCTATGAAACCTAGAATTAGAGTCTGTGTTCCAACAAGTTCTGCTTAGAGAATATATTTCCATTAAAGATATAGTGTAAGTGTGGATGAATGGTATATGCACACACAGGTGCACATAAATGTGCAAAATAATTTATATTCCTTTGGGGGGCTAAGGAGGAAGAATGAGAGTATGCTCTGCATATTTTATAGAAAATACAATTGGATAGAGAACCTTTCATACTTGGAAATATGAAGCCTCCTAAACAGGCAAGTAAAGAGAGAATTGTAATCACAAATAGATTTCACTCTACTAAAAAAAAAAAATCAGAAGTTCACATATTGAAGTTATTATATTTTGAGGTCAAATGTCTAATTGATGGTTTGCCTTATTTTTATAGAGAATTTATTATATTTCCCAAATTTAGACTCTTAAGAATGTATCTAATATTTATTGGTTCTTAGAAAATTGTTATAGGGCTATGACCTAACCTAAGATTCTGAGTTTATTGTGGATAACAGACTAAATTAAAAGATGTAATTCTGTTGTTATTTGGTTGGTTCTTGTGGTTATTTAAGGAAAGAAATAGTATGCTAAAATATTTGACTTAGAGCTATAGTTTGTAGGAATTAGAAGGTAAATATCTAATCAGATTTATAATTTTACTATCCTAATATTGGATGCAGTTCTAAGCTGTGCTATTTAAGCTGATTGGGTGGTTTAGATTAGACTCAGAGGGAAGAGCTGCAGGCATCAATGGGAGACACAGAGCGAGGATCAGAGTGTCCACTCCTTCAGCCAGGGCACTATCAGGGGCCACAGGTTATATGTGCTACAAGATATGGACTATCCCAGTCCTCCCAGCAGTAGAGAGGGCCTGGAGACTTCAGTAGGTCACTTTCTGCCTCAAGAAACTTCCTTCACCTATGCCAATGTACTGTACAAAATATTAGCATTTTCTTTCTGCTCCTTTTGAAAAAGATTGGGAAGTACTGGGTTAGCCTATATTTGAGAAATCAAAGGAACAACTTTAAAAGTCCATATGTGGAAGATAACTATAAAATATCAATCAAAGAAACATTTGTTCCACCTCCTTTCAAACACCAGGATGTTCTGTGTTTCTATTGAAATCAGGTCCACGTGCTTTAGGGTTAGACCCCAGGTGCCCACAGACACCAAATGTCACATAGTGGGGGACAGTTGCATCATCACTCAACAGCACAGACACAATAAACCCATCTCCCGAATGCATTTTGCAAATTCACACAGACATCAAGTTAAGCAAGACTTGACTGAATCTACCCCAATTTACATTATGAAATAGCCGTTGGAGGAAGTCAGGAGAGATGGTGGGACTCACACGGAAGTTCAGCCCTCCCATTTTACCATGATCCAGAATGCATCCCTGCTTGTTCCATGGGGTCTGCACACCTGGTCATTTAATAATGGGAGCCCTGATAGGGACTTGTTAGAAGAGCAATCAGGAGGGCAAAGCTTTGAGTTGTTTTCTAATTATGAAGTGGTATCCCGAGAATGTAGAACACTTATTAATAATGATTACATTACAAGAGCAAATTTTCCATTTCTCACATCAGAAAGATTTATGAATCTGTGTGGTCATGCCTTGTAACTGATGTTTCCAATGAAGGATAATCTAATTTCCCAGTGAAAATCATGCTGATGTGACCTAGAGACATTTCTGTTTTGTCACAACAGCATTTAATTTGAGCTGAAATTAGCCAGAATTACACCATGTTCCTGGCAAACAGTATGCTCCCAAAATGTCACCATGGTAACAGTATAATCTATCAACAATCCCCTCTTGCTATTTTTTAAGGTCTCATTCTATTAATAATTCCAAGATGGATGAAACACTTGTTTTGTATCACCAACCTGTTGCTACAAGGTATTTGCAACTGAATTTGAATAGCATATAGGGTTTTAAAAAATATATTTCCTTTTACTTAAGGAAACATTTACTTGTTCCTTAGGCCAGATCAACTTCACAGATGTAGTGAGAGCTTCCAGAGATGTTTTATATGACCAAGGGCTGAAATTCATTTTCTTTTTACTGTTTCTTTCATCACCTTCTAAGAAATCATATGTTCACTCCAAGGAGTTAGGTCTCAACTGACCATGGAAAGGTAATTTTAAAAAATTTGCTTCTTTCGGCTAAGAGAAATCATAGAGGAAACACTGAACGTTCTCATTCTCAAAGAGGTCTTAGTTCTCACTTCAGCAAATGAAGGAGAAATGTCTTTTGATTATGTGTATGAAGCAGTTATAACTGGCCCTTGCTAAGTTTAAAGCCATTCATTTCCTCCCTTCATCAGCCGGAGTTCTGAAATATTTGTGGAGGTTACCACGTGCACAGGGATGGATTTGAAAAATGATAATTAAATTTGTTAAAATGCCCCAGGTTGATGAGGAGAAGAGAGGGAACAGTAAGAGAGGAAATGATATTTCAACACCACTGGTTCTTAGACACATGACAATTGGATTTTGAAGAAAAAAAATAATCTCTTATTGGTTATCTTGAAAAATGAGTCAAAATTATGTGATACTAAACACAGTTTCTAGAGATAAAAAAAATAATGACAATGGAAGATGGAAATGATTTCAAAAAATTGAAGCTGGGTGAAGATCATGTGTGAACACTTTAGCTTTTGTGTCTAATAAGCTTCAGCTTGATGCTGTTAGGGATGAAAAAGATTGTTTTGTATAAAAAGATTACATTTGATAAATCAAGCTCTGGGTACAGCTGATAAATGATGAACTTGCCAAAGATGTTAGCTTTATCTTTATGTTTTTGTCACTGTCAGTAGATTAATGACCTTGAAAGTCAAACATCCCATGTAAAGTCATTTATTTTTCAGTTTGACTTGAACTGCTGAACCATATTGCAATTCTGTGTTGGGATTTTTACTTATAACAACATACTTCTTGTGCTCTGTTGGCCTCATTTGAAATAATTTTTGTTTGTTTCCCTCTGTGTTTGTTATCTTTCTGGTTGCTTGTATCTCGTTCTATTAAGTTTATAGCAAGGCGGACAGTGACCCATATTTTATTTCCTTTAGTACAATCCTTCTTCGTTACTTGATAAACAGTCATTCATAACTTGTGGGAAATTTTGAAACAAACAAACAGTCCTATTTTTTGTTTAAACTCTGATAAGAGAAAGACTTTCTTTGATATAATGTTCATTTATTCAGCAATGGTTTAATAACTCTGCAATGATAGGTCTTATGCATGTCAATGGATAGACATTGTCTGTCCCACTGAGGCAGATATCAAACAAATACATAGCAACATTTCCAGTGATTAATATTAAGATATTATAATTATAATATTATAACTAGAGCCTGGGGCTAGAGAATAAGAGGATGGGTTATAATTTAGTTGGGAGAAATAGGAAAGATCGCCTTAAAATTTAATCTAATGCCTGAAGATTAGTCAAAACTTAACAACAAAAAAAAAGAGTGGGCATGATACTAGTTGGTGAATTGGGCGTGAGGGGGCAGGGGTGTGCATCATAAGGAGGTAAGTCAGATGAGCTCAGAGATGGGCGGGGGTCAGAACCAGCAGGGTCCCCCAAGGCCCATAAAGAAGTATGGGTTTTATTCTAAGGTTGATGGGGCAGAACTGGAGAATCTCCAGAAGAATGTGGGATGTTATCAAAAAATCATTCTGTGTGCTCTCTGAAGAATGGGTCAGAGGAAAGGAAGAATAGACTTAGGAAACTAGTTAGAAATAGTAGTCCAAGAAAGCTATTAGGGTGGGTTTGATTAGAGACCCGACAGTGAAGACAGAAATGGGGAGCAGTGAGATGGGTTTTGTAGATAAATCAATAGGACTTGATGAGACGGTAAATCTGGGAAGAAGGCCACTCTTAGGTGCCTTATAATGGTATGCAGCCTCTGTGATGGCCCTTAATTATCTCCATGTCCTGTAATTCACCCTCACTGTCACAAAGAGGGTTTGTGGTCAGTAGGATGTGGCAGAAGTGATGCAGGTGGTTCCCCAGATCAGGTCACTTGCTATGGGGAAAGCAGACAAGGAAAAGGCCCAAAGATTGGTCCCTGAGGACTCTTGCTAACAGTTCCATCAAGAAATTGCTTCCTACCAAGATCCATGTGAGTGGCCAGCTTCTAGAAGCAAATCTGCCAGCTCTCCTCAGGCTTTCAGATGGTTGGAGCCCCAGCCCATACCTGCTGGCAACGACAGGAGAGGCCCTGAGCCCTTCATCTGCTTCTGAACTACATTGGACAAATGGTGAGATGGTGCATTGCTATTTTAAGTCAATCAATTTTGTGGTAATTTGTCACATAACAATAGATAAGTAATGCATTTGTTTAAACAATTGGAGGTACTGTTTTCTAAACTTCTCAAAACTAGGGATGAAATAGGAAAATATCTATAATTAGGTTTTTCAATTTATTTGAATTAACTTTATTTTAAACTGATAAATAAAAACAAAAATTTTGCATATTAATGGGGTACCATGTGATGACATCATGTAATGTTTAAATCAGGTTAAGCACATCTATCTCCTGAAACGTTTGCCATTTCTTTATGGCGAAAACATTCAAATCCCTTTCTTCCAGCCTTTTGAAATATACAGGACATGATTGCTATCTCGAGTCACCTTCCTGTGCAAGAGCACACCATAACTAACACCTTACCCTTATAAAAAGTTAGATTTGCACATGGAAAACTGTCCTTGAAAACATTCCTTGAAATATTCTAAAGTCAATGCCTCACAGAGAATAGAAGAAAGAAATAGGGAGTTCAGAAATGTGATGTGAGCTAACAATATAAATTGGGGAATTATAAGCCTGTAGGTGATAATTTATAAGGATAAATGCACTCACCAAGGAAGCGTCTAACCTAAGAGTGAAGAGGGCCCAGGGAACCCCAACTTCAGATATTTGTATATTTGCATTTCTTTTGCACCACTTTAGTCCATTTGACCTCTCTCTTATTCCAGCCACGGTCATGGAGGCCAGTCCTCTGTGCTCTTCAACAACCTTGGCATAGTTGAAACCAGACAAGGCCACTTGTGACCCAAACTGGGGCTTCTCTGGTGTGCTGCCTGGGACACTCTCAGAAACAACTCAGCACTCCTGCATGTGACCACATCATTAATCCACATCACGTGACCTTCACAGCAGTCTTATCAGGTGGGGAAGACAGATGTTATTAATATGAAGGACCAGGTAAGGTCATTATGTTCAGAATAGCTAAGTGATGTGTCCAAGTTCATGTGTTAGGTAGGGCTCCATGTGTCCTGAAGCCAGATCATTTACTTCCCAAGCCATTACTTACACCATGGTGGTCCAAAATCAGCTTCACTGAGTACAGACACAGGCCGTCATTTATAATCTAATCACAGGCACATGTTGGCAAGATATAGTTTTAATCCTGGAAGTTTTTTGAGAAATTTTATATAATGAAATGGGATTTTTTTTTTAAAAAAAATTAATGACTAACAATCATAGAGTATTATAAACTGGAACTATTTTTTGGCTCCAAAAAAAGACTCCTAATGAAATGACAGGAAAGCAAAAGGAAACACTTCATTCTTACTGAACACTGAAGACTGAGGCCACGTCAATTTGAGATTGATTTGAGCACTCGATTTTCCTGAAATAATTCTAAGCTAAATAAATCAGAGAGAGAACTTGAAAATCTGGGTTAGAGTAATCGTTGAGAGTTGAGGATGCTCAAATCAATGATGCCCCTTTTCCCTGCCTAGGTTCTAGATGTGTGAAAGAGGAGCCAGATGGAAAAGAAACAGCCAACTTTAAGCAGGAACTAGATTAAAGAACATGACTGATAAATGCAGTCAGTGGGTTTTTGCCATTCAGTACCCCACAGTCCAGACCTAGGCCTTGTGAAAATATATATCAGCCACACCCGGGTTGTTGTGCACCAGACTGTTCAGACAGGAAAGAAAAGTGAGGAAATCCCTGTATGCACAGCATTTTAATGTACTTTCCTTCCTTATTAAGAAATGTTAATTAATAGATGTTTCCTACCAATCAAAGGGAGGAGGGGATAAGGAAAAGAAATTAGCAGGGGTGAAACAAAAAGCCAGAAGTATAACTCTGTTAAATGGCATTGCTCTTTAAACTAATGACAACTGAGGGTCCCAGGCTTGTCCACATCAGCTAGAGCTTTATCCTACAACGAGAATGTTGGGGTAGAAACAAATACGTGACTGGACAGAAATAAGTTACATGCAGAATCCTACGTAGCCTGTAAAGGATGTATGATTTTGGATGCACACAATGGCACACAGAGAAACACAGAATTGGTGAACTGGGAGCCTCCTGGGTATATATAATTCATTTTCTACCTGGTGGCGTGGCTTCCCATCAAACCCAGCATACCAGGTGTTTCTTTTTTCATGACATTAAACATCATCGGGACATGATATCAAAATTTTCAATCCCATGAAACACATCAGAAAGAACCATGTTTGCAAAACTCTTCCTTCAGGTAATGAGTCCTGATACTCCAAAACAAACAAGGATTTCGTCTCTACTAAACATGGGTTTCTCGGAACAAGAACTTGATTTTTTTTTTCCTTGACAGTAAGAAGTTCAGTCTTTTACCTGATTCTAGAAAATACAGTGTTCCTCGAAACAAACACGACATAAAATTTTAAAAATGACTGAAGCAAATGTAAAGGAAATAACAGAACACATAGTCAAAATAAAGAAAATCAAAGGAAAAATCCACTTTTCATTTTTCCTAAGTAATAGTAAAGCCTATATGGACTGAAAACAGTCTATCATTTTATCTATGCAACAAAACACAAAAGAAATAAACTATTTCTTCCTGTAGAATTTACATTGTTGTTACTCAAACTTCATGAGCAAAATTCAAGTCCAAAGAATACAGACTAATTAGTATCATTTTCTGAGGCTAATGACATATTCAAGTCCTCTAAATTTTTAGTAACAAAATTGAGACTGTGCTTAATAGTTTTAATTTTACTTTCAATGACTGTATAGCAAAGTACCCTGTACAGATTATGAAGGTTAATTTAGTTTAAAGACTAGAAGAAACACACACAGTTGGATGCCTAAATGCAAATGAAGGAAAAGTACCAGTATAAATTTCTAAACCAGTAAAAAATGGGATTATTGTTGAGAATATGTCCCTGGGACTTTTTCCTGCCTTTAGAATCTGCCTAGCTACTAAGCAACACCCCCAGCTCTTTTTATATTTTATGTTTGAGATAGGGTCTCCCTAAGTTGCTGAGAGCCTCACTAAGTTGCTAAACCTGGATTTGAACTTGTGATCCTCCTGCCTCAGCCTCCCGAACTGCTGAGATTACAGGTATGTGCCACCATGTCAGGCCTTCCTTTTCATCTTTTTCTTTTCTTTTCTTTCTTTCTTTCTTTTTTTTTTGCTATTACATTTTTTATTTGTCTGCTTATTACATTTTAAAAAAAATTTTATTCTAATTTGTTATATATGACAGCAGAATGCATTACAATTCATGTTACACATAGAGAGCACAATTTTTCCTATCTCTGATTGTGGGACTTAAAAACAGCACACTACAGGGACACAGCCACATCAGTGTTTACAGCAGCACAATTCACAATAGCTAAACTGTGGAACCAACCTAGATGCCCTTCATTAGATGAATGGATAAAGAAAATGTGATATATATATATATATACACAATGGAATATTACTCAGCAATAAAAAAGAATAAAATCATGGCATTTGCAAGTAAATTGATAGAGTTGGAGAATATCATGCTAAGTGAAGTTAGCCAATCCCCAAAAACCAAATGCTGAACATTTTCTCTGATATAAGGATCTAATTCATAGTAGGGTTGGGAGGAGGAGCTTGGGAATTCTAGATGAACTCTAGACAGGGCAAAGGGAAGGGAGAGGAAGGGATGGGGCAAGGAGTATAAAAAAGATGGTGAAATAAAATGGACACTATTACCCTAAGTACATGTATGAAGAATCGAATGGTGTGAATATACTTTATATACTTCCTTTTCAATTTTAACACTCAATGATAGAATGTATTTCAAGTCTGACATTGTTCATTGGCAAAAGAAAAGATTTCAAAATCTGTTAATTAACCACATTGTGTTTAAACAAAAAAAACTTCCCTTGCCCATGAACACCTACAGGGTTGCTTTTTGCTGTTGCTGATGGATGGGTGCTACTTTCCCTACTCCTGTCTTACTGGTAAGAAATGCCCTTCCCTGAATGCTGTTTTCTAGTGACTACCTGATAGAGACAAAGGTATGCCTTTGGGGTTTTTACAGTTGCTCTCTGGTCTAACAAATAATTAGGAGTCAATATGATGGGACAGAATGTTTTACAGGAACCATGTTGGAGACTACTTGGGTAAACTGGGCACTTGTCTTTGAGTGCCGAAGCTGATTGCTTGTGCCCAGTTTCAGGGCAAGCCTCGACACAGAGTGTTTGGTCACTGAGAGTCAACGGGTGGCCTACTCCTGTTCTTGCAGCTGATGTGGCCCTGGCACATGTGATTACGTGTGTGATGATAGTCCACATTGAGTGGGCTCACAATTCCTGCTTTCTGAATAGTAGTTTATTGTGCATTTTCATCATGTAAAAAGATTCAATCTGAGCTCCAGCAATAAGACATTTTATAACCTGTGAGGATTTCAAATAAATCAAAAACTCAGCCAAACCCTACACATACCCTGCATTTGCCTGCGTTCTGAAGGAAATCTGAAAACCCTTTTAATCATAGTCCTTGACCTTAAAAAATAATCAACCCAGTCTGGAAGAAAGATGCATATGTAAATGAAGTCATGAGCAATAGAATTGCTAAATTTTGTACATTTTGTTGATCTCATTAATTTCTTAAATTTATCAAACAGCTTTTATGTATCTGTACTAAGCAAGTCACATAATGCAATGGTTTGGATGACTTTCCCCCCGTGGCCCATGTGTTAAAGGATTAGTCACTAAACCTTGGTGCTATTAGAAAGAAGTAGAACTTCTCAGGGCTGAGGTGCTGTGATGAGGTTGTGACACCTTTCATAGGTAGGGGATCGTGGAAGGCCTTACGTCCTTTGGGGGATGCCCTTGCAACGAATAGTGGAATTTAGTCTCTTCCTTCCTCTCTGTTTCACATCCCATGCATGAGCTGGGTGTTTTCTATACCACATGTTCCCACCATGATGTATTTTCCCCTCCACACACATACACACCACAAGCCTAAAAATAATGGGTCTACCCAAATGCAGACTAAATCTCCAAAACCATGAGCCAAAATAAGCCTTTTTTCATTATAAGTTCATTATCTCAGGTATTTTTTTATATTTAACAGAAAGCTAACACACATGCAATATCTCATTGACTCCTCATACCGACTCTCTGAGATAGATTTTATTATTGGCTTTGTATAATGGCCATGTTACTAAATGTGATCTCTAGATTCAATGCAATATCCATCAAAATACGAATGACATTCTTAATAATATTGGAAAAGGCAGTCTTAAAATTCACATGGAAGAATAAAAGACCCAGAATAGCCAAAGAAACTCTGAGAAAAAAAAATATGCTGGAAGAATCACAATACCTCATTCTAAATTATACTACAGAACCATAGTTTCAAAAACAACATGGTATCAGCATAAAAACAGACACATCAATGAGTAAAGTAGAATAAAAGACACAGAGGCAAATTCACACAGTCATCTGATCCTTGACAAAGGTGCAAAATAAAAATATGGGAGAAAAGATAGTCTTTTTAATATGTGGTGCTGGGAAAACTGGATATCCGTATGTAGAAAAATGAAACTAGATTCCTATCTCTCATCATGCACACACATGCACACACACACAGACACACACAAAAAAAAACTCAAAATGGATCAAAGACCTAGGAATTAGAACAGAAACTTTGCAACTGTTGGAAAAAACCCTAGGGAAAATATTCCAACACTCCAACATATAGGTGCAGGCAACAACATCCTCATTAGGACTCTTAAAGCTCAGGAAATAAAACCAAGAATTAATAAGAGGGACAGTTTTCAACTCAAAAGCTTGTGCACAGCAAAGGAGAAAAACAAAGAGCATGAAGATAGAGCTTATGGAATGGAAGAAAAACAAACAACCCAATCAATAAATGGATGAATGAACTAAATAGTCACTTCTCGGAAGAAGAAATGTCTAACAAATATATGAAGCAAAGTTCAACATCTGTAGCAATCAGAGAAATGTAAATCAAAAATACACCGAGATTTTATCTCACTTCAGTTAGAATGGTAATCATCAAGCATACAAATAATAATAAATGCCAGCAAGGTTCTGAGATGAAAGAAATACCTATACACTCTTGGTGGGATTATAAATTAGTACCAACACTGTGGAAATCAGTATGGAGCTTCCTCAAAAGATGAGGCGTGGAAGCACTAGATGAGCCGGGTATACTCCTCTTCGATATTTATCCAAAAGAATTGAAGTCGGCATTCTACAGCAACACATGCACACCCATGTTTACGGTGGTGCAGTTCACGATAGCCTAGGTGTCCCTTGACAGATAGGTGAAGAAAGTGTGGTATATGTGCATAATGGAGTTTTATTTAGCTATAAAGAATAAACTTATGTCATTTACAGGAAAATGGAGGGACTTGAGAACGTTGGGTTCAGTGAAATAAACCAGACCCAGAAAGTCACTGGTTGCATGTTCTCTCCCATGTGGGGAAGTTAAAGAGAAGAAAAGGGGGAGAAGTGAGGATCTCATGAAAATAGAAGGGAGACCAGTAGAATAGAGGAAGGAGACCAGGGGTGAGGAAGGAGGGAAGAGAAAGGGGAAGGGCTAGGGAATGAAATTAACCCAATTGTGTTTTGTGTAGTACGACTATGTCACAATGAATCCTCAATTACACTCAATTACAATGCACCAAGAAGAACAACTTAAATACATCTGCCCAGTGTCAGTCAGCTACTAAACATAAAGCTAAGACCAGAACACAGGCGTCTTCAGCCTATCTGCTCAGATCCTCAGCAACTGGCAGGAGAAAAGCAGGTTCTGGAGCTAAACAAAACCCAAAGAGTTCGTGTTCTGAATTCAAGTTCATGTTCTGGAGAAGCCAATGCCAGGCCAGAGTGTACTAAGGTACAATTCTAAGCTGTTTTGGTCAAAAGTCATAATAACTCCTGAGGAGGCAATACTGAGCCTGCTAAGGGAGATCATCGATCCCCAAAACATGTGGAAAGGAGCGAGACAGAAGCCAGGAACGGCAGGGTATTTTCACGGAGTGTATTTTTCTCAGGATCCCAGGGCTGTGGTACAAACAGGCCACTAGGAACTCATACTGGACGGTCACTCAGTGAATGAGACTCAAAGCAGTACTAACCCTGGGGGATGACCACTGGAGGTCATGGCTGTTTCTCTCCCAACAGAGCAGTAGGTGTAAAATGTACCTGGTGTGGATAACAGTCCTTTCCATATGTGGCTGAGCTCCTTACGATGACCAAAGTCCTCTTGGGACTTGGGGCTTTCCAAAGCCCCAGTAAGGCAGACCATCTTCACAAACTGCTCTGGAGGAAGGTGCCCGAGGGAACCCCAGGTCTGTGTGCCAGGTCCCTCTCTCTATATCATGACTGACCTGAGCCTATGGATGCTGTGTTTTATGTCACATTAGAAACCCCCAAATAGCCAAAGGACTAAATGCCTTTTAAGTCACAATCTCTTATCTCTCAACCTTCCTTTAGCAAGTCACAGCTATTTTTGTACAATCTAATTCCCATCACTTTGAGACATTCACTTATTTTATACTGCAAATTAGTGAGATCATTTAGGATAATGCTTTTTATCCACTAATCCCAGTGATGGTCCTCTGAGCATGTTCAGGGTTTAAGGAGATCTTTTCTTCTTTGCAAGGGATTATCCTTTACATCCTGTTTGCTTGTCGATTGTGCTTCAGAGATGCTGTGGCAGGTGGGGTTCAGTAGCTAATCCTACCTGAATGCTAGAAATACCTGTGCGGGTTCCAGCGTCTGTCATCACAGATCCTTATCAATGGGTGGCACTGACAATGGAGTGCTTTCAGTAGACATGGTCAGAGAAGAGAGAAGACCCAGTTTAGAAGACAAGGAACCTGCAGGTCATTCCCAGCCTACTGGCTCAGTATTTTCCTGGGAATCAGGGGCTTACCTGTGCTCAGATTCCTCAACCTCGAAGTCAGATGACAATAACAATTAATGTATTTCAGTTTGTAAGTCTCTTCCTGACCTAGAAAATTGAAGTGATTTGTCCAAGGTGAAGAGTTCCTTAACACCCAGGCAGGGAAGGGGTCTCGGGACTCCTGTCTTGCAGCACAGTGCTCTATTGACAACACTGTCACCGTGATGCTACCGCCAGACCTAGTTAGAGGAAAAAAATTGAAACAGTTTTAGCTTGCTTTGGCTGAATATTCAACTCAACATTTTATGAAATTACAGATCAATGTTTCTTTTAAAGTCAAATGTTTAAAAAAAAAGTATAAATAATCTGCTTCAAGGTTGCAAGAAAGCTTTGTAAACTTGAACTTCATCCTTGTTTAGAAGCTGACTCAAGCTGGATTTTACTCACACTCCTATTGCAGCTCAAAAGGAAAATGGTTCCTGAGTTAGCCTCTTAACACTTACACTTCACACTGGTCCGTGGGTCCTGCAATTTCAGATAGTCATTCAGTTCTGAAGTATAAAACAATACTCCAAATATAGGAAAGCATTCATCAGAGTTGGTGCAGCCATTGTTCGATACTGGCTCCCACTGAACCACGCCTCTTTATATGCTTGCTCTCCCATGGTCCCATCCCATGCTGACTCAGAGCTGGCCTATGTGGTTTGCTTTTGGCAACAGAACTCTGGCAAATGGGAGCCAAGCAGAGGCTTTTAAAATGCCTCTGAATTGGCATTTGCCTTTTCTCATGAAGAAGTCCAGGCTAGCATGCTGGAGACACAGGACTCAACAAACCAGCACCAACTTCCTAAGAGAGGCAGATGGGACCAGTCAGCTCCCATCCAACTCACCAAATGACCTTAAACCCTAGTTGGTTTCTTGACAAGAAAAGACAAGCCATTCCGGCTGAGCCCTGTCCAAGCTGCTCAATCATGGAGTACTTTTTACCTTAAGGGGCCAGTTTCAAAGTCTTTTGTTATATAACAAGATTGCTTACAGCTGACTCACAGTTCTACCAGCAGTTAGAGCACCTTGATGCCTTAACACCATGAATTTGTTGCTTGTGAAGTCTGAGTCCATTGTTAAGTTGATGGTGGTGGAAGGAATCTCTATTCCACGCAGCCATTCAGGGATGCAGGCTCCTTTCTTGGTGTAATTTAGGTCTATGAAGTCCTATCCATTTCTGTGGCAGATGAGAAACAGAAAGAATCATACATAGAATATATGTCTAGGGCAGGTCTGAAATAGGCATGGAATTTCCACTTTCATCCTGCCAGTTGGGATATGGTAAAGGAGATTAGAAAATGCTGTTCATCTGTGTGCCCTGAAAAAAAAAAAGAGAGAGAGAATGCATGTTAGTAGGACTGAATGCTCAATAGCAAAAGCAGAAATGTCTTATTCCACTGTGTGTGTTCCCTCGTGTCCAGCACAATGCCCTGCCTGTAGCACACACTAAATGAATGAAATAGTTGATGAAACTAAAGCATCATTTTAGATAAGGCCTGAGAACCATGCGTGGAAGACATTTGTCTCATCTTGTAAATTTTTGAAGCACTAATTTTATGACAAAGCCCTTGCCAATTCAAAAGCCAAGGCAAGAAATAGAGGTCAATGTTTGTTGTGGCTGGCTTAATAATACTGAAGGGATGACATAATAGCTTTGTTTTATTCTGAAATCTGTAAGGATACCAAATTCAAAAGGACAAATTGGAAGTATTTTTAAAGCTAAATCTCTGAACCCCTAGTCTTCTTGCATATGTGTGTGTATACATGGGTGTGTGTACATATTTGACATTAACGCACTATTTAAAGAAGTTACCGGTAACCAGTAACATATGCAATTTTACATGAAATATCTTATAAGTAATATAGTTTCATTAATGTAGTAATATAAATTTCACAGCAAGTGGTATGGTATGTAAGTACTGTGAATTAAAAAAGATAATGTTGTTGGATGGGAGTAAGATGTATGTGGAACAGAGTCTTGGGTTGTAGTCTTTTTCTTATTATTAATCATTTAAATCTGGAGGTAGTTTATTTCTCTTAGTTCCCTATCAGCTATAGAATCCTTTAATTCTCTATCATAGTGCATATATTAGAGGTATCCATTTTTCTCTACCAACTCATTAAATCAAATAAATATAAATCAAGCCTGCTTAAGCTAATTTCAAAAATTATTTCTTTTTTGATTAATTTTACCTGAGAAAGGAGAGTGTGAGTAAATAGACTTAAGGTAAAGTCTCTAAACAGCAAGCATCCAGGTGGGGAAGGTTCTAGGGACTCCAGGCAGCACATGGTGAATAACTGGGGCACCTATTCCACCATAAGATAGGATTCCAGGGGACACTGGAAGCCTTCCTTTGCTCCCTAATAGCATCTTCACAGTGAGCCAATTATGATACATTCATATTTTTCAAGGTGTGGTCTCTCCAAGCATCCCATTGTGAATGCACACAAGAGGGCTTGAGTTAATTATCATCACTTTGGGTGGCAGAGCACTGTTAGATTATCAAGTCCATTAGTAGGAGCTTCAGAGAAAGGAATGTGTTAGGTAGAGGGAGAAGACAAGGTATGTTATGGTAGTGTGCACTGCAGGTCACAGGTGTGATGGGCCACCAGGGAGCAGGAAGAAAACCCTAGGCCACAAAGCCAGAGTACCAGGAACCCTGTGCTCCTGACTGACCCCTGCACAGAAAGCAGAACACGAAGGACCAGGGAGCGAGTAGGAGGAGCCCACATATGAGATGCTCTTGGGCAAGTGGGAAGCAGGAAAAAAGATAATGTTGCTGGCTGGGAGTAAGGTGTATGTGGAGCAGAGATGAGATAGGACACAGAGAGTGGGATGAAGGGAGTGGAGGTGGCTGGACTTATTCACCCATGCACTTGTCCTGCATGCAGATGGTACACCTTTCCCGCCAATATTGCCCTTTGTTGTGGTTTGGATGTGAATTGTCCCCCAAATGTTCCTGTGTTCATGCAGGAGATGAGATGATTAGATTATGAGAATCACAACCTAATCTGTGGATTGATATATTTGATTGATTAATGATTCAAGTGGATTACTGGCTAGGAACTGTAGGCAGGTGGTGTGTGAATGGACGAAGTGGGTCACTGGGTGTGTCTTGGGGATGACATATTTTGTCCCTGGCTCTTCCTACTCTCCCTGTGCTTCCTGGTTTCCATGAGCTGAGTAGATTTCCTCTACCAGCCCCTTGTGCCATGATATTCCACCTCATCTTGGGCCCGTAGCAGTGGAGTAAGCCCACCATGGACTGAACCTCTCAAACCATGAGCCCAAATAAACTTTTCCTCTGGAAGTTGTTCTGGTCACATAGTTTGGTCACAGCAACAGAAAGCTGAACTGCTTGAGAGAGTCCTTGTTCAACTTACTGCTAGACCATACCTATCACATTAACTTGTCAATTCAGCGGAGCAAAAGTCATCCAGTGAATTCAAGGAAAAGAATTGTTTGCATCATGGTTATGTGGTTTGCATAAAGGTTTTACCTTTGATTGGTCACTTTGAAGTTGGTGGAAACAGTGATGATCCACTTCTGAAAACATTTGATGTTTGGAACTGTTTGGATGGTAGTGGCATTACTCCCTCACCTCCTCACTGTTCAGTGCTCTTTTCAAAAGAACTCTACAGAACAGATTAATGGGACGTTGGGCTTCCGTAATTCTCCGGTTACTCTAACGGGATTGGGGTAAATTTAAAGAGAAAAAAATGCAAACCAGCTTGAGGCAGCGTTGCCCAATTTGATCAAAACTAAATGCAACCACCATGGGTTCGAGTTTGGTGGTCCAAAACATTGGAATGTTTCAAAGACATCTAAAATGCAATGCCAGTGTTGTTTTATTTGGTTTGGGGTTTTCTATCCCTTTATGTTAAACAGGAGTTTGGAGAAATTTGCACAAAAGACTCCCTGTCTATTTTCATGGATACCTACATACTAAGTAGCCAGTGTTACTGATAAATGAAAACATCAAACAGGCCGTGAACAAAGTCTTCACTCACCTACCTCATGAACTTAGAGGAAGCTGGGGATGAATCACATCTGATCTTTATTTAGCATCCTACCGAACAACAGCCATTCTCTCAGGAACTCTGAGCCTCAGAACTGCACATAAAACAGACATTCACCTGCTGTGTGTCCCGTATGATACTAGTGATGAGTCGTTTTTGCACCAAGATCACTCTCTTTGAGTCTGGACCAGGGGTTGAATTTAACACCATGCCGATCTTCTTAAGGAAGATAAAGGAATTACATGCTGCCTTTGAACCCTGGAGAGATATTACACTATAATCCAGGACGAGGGGATTTTCAGTTCAGAATCCAGATCTGCAAATTATGCCTTCACAATTCACCAAAACATATTCTTCTAATAAACTATTTTTAAATGTTTTGTTTGTTTAGCGCATAAAGCAAAATACAGTCTTGTCAGTCAAGACAGACTTCAAACTGCCTGGTCCTGTTAGAAACGTTTCATTAATAACATGTGTTTACCATCGCAAGGAGCAGGCTTCGTGTGCTAAGATTTTGTTTGTCAGTCATTCATTGGAACCCCACTGTTAATAGCATACAATGGTTTGTGGTTATGCCACAATTTAACCCAGGTTTAAAAATACAAACTAGAGCCCTGGTGGTCTAAAGGAACAAGACTGAGTGAAGGCATTGGCTCAACCTGCTTTGTGGGCTGGTGGCTTGGAATGCTTTACAAACTAATCAAATTTATTGACTATGATCCTGAGGAGGGGGGAAAATCCCATGCCGGGGTGTGCATCCTGGGTTGACTGCAGTTTGGTGAGGTTCTGAATGTCTAAAGGGAGAAACAAGGCAACTATTTGGCATTCCTTTCCCCAAAGACAAATTAGAAACAGATATCACAGAATATGAGTTTTTTTTTTCCAGCAGCCTAATAAGAAAAAGAGGTTTCCTCTATAGTTTTAATTCTACTGTATGTTAAGGATAAGTAAACAGAATTAATATTGCACCAGGCAGAATAGGCAGTGAAAATTCTATTGATTCAGTAGTTTGAGCAGCAAGAGTTCTGAATGCAAGAGATAAAAGAGAACTGGTTTTACATGTAATATCAGCTTCCATGATAGACCTGTGTGAAGGGTATTTGGCATCAAACACTGCTAGCTACATATGCATTTATTGTGTGTGTATATATATATATATATATATATATATATATATATATATAACCCAAGGGGAAATTTTACATTTTGCACAGATCTGTGTATAAAATGTTGAGTAAGAATACAAGAAAGCAAAGCATCTACAATAATGGGTAGAAAGGACTTTTGTGTTTAATTAAGCACCTCAGTTGTGCAGAAACACAGTGAACCACAAAGAATAGTTGCTATAGAATGTGTTTATGAAATCTCATAGTCATGGAAATAACACCGTGATCCTAAACATTTGTGAAATCGTATATCACATGTGCTTAAAACCAATTTTCCAGTTGCTAGCAATTTATGCTTTAAAAATATTTATATTTCAAAATAAAACAGATCATATTTGGAGAAAATTTAACCCATAAGAATATTGTTTAGGCTGCCAGGAAATTATCTCCTTACACATTCCTAGAGGGAGATTTGACCTTTAAAACTTTTTAATTATTTGTTCACTTTTTATATCAGAAAACAGAACATTTCTAGAGAGGAGAATTTAGTATTAAATGAGTCATTTTTCCAAGTTCTGAGTAATTGGACATGTAGCATCATAAGAGACAATATCTGTTAAACTCATATCTTACATTTGAAAAGTTAAAGTTGACATTCACTTAAACCATTATAAATTACACATATACAACATGATAGGAATAAAGGCCTTAAGAGGAGTGGAACCATTCTACCTTTGAGGGGATTGTGAATTCCCAAAATACATACTTATTAGTTCCTAAATAAATTCTTGAAAGTAGGACAGAAAAATATTTTATTCTATTATTTTTATATGATTCTCAGATATAATTTTTCTAATATTTCCCATGATATTTTTGTAGTTGTAATGGGACATTGCCTATAACCATTTTTATGTAATTAACTACAATGGAAATACAAAAAAGGTTCAAATAGTGTTTAGATAACTGGACCCTTCCCCAGGAAAGACAGTAGGCCGTGCACACCTGGATGATGAACTTGAAGGTCACTGGATGTATCAAGCAGCTGAATGATCTTTTATATTCAGGCTGAAGGAAAACCTTCTAGAACTTTGCCCTCTGCTTCAACCCTCACCAGACCACAATACAGTTAGCTTTAATCCTAACTTCTAGCTCTTCTAACTGGTCTACTATAAAAGAGCATTTTGAGGTTGTAAAAATGTTTAATAATATGACAAGAATTTATTTTGTGTTATGAGGAATATAATCATTTCACCAAATCACTCTAGAGCCAAGATTTTAAAATATGCCTTATATATAAGATTTCACATAGTAAATTCCATTTTTTTCGGAGTAATGTGTTCTTCATTCATGTTATTAATCAGAGAGCTGTGTAATATGCTTTGTTTGTTTTTTCCAACATAGATCTTATGCTGGATTTAATTCTAAGCATTGAATTCTATATGTTAAAATAATACCGTCTCATATCCTGACTTTTAAAAAATAAAAATATCACCATTATAGGATCATACAACTCCAGGGTCCTAGGAGATTCTTACAGGCAAATTTACAATTTAAAATATTAAACTTAATTGACATCTTCCCAGTGTTACTGGAAACTGGAAACTGATTTTTCAATTTATTATTTTCAGAAGAAAATAGTTTGAAGGAGTCTGTGGCTAGTGTCAACTTTTCAGTAAAAACTACAGTGTCTTGACTTTTCTAACCATCTTTACTAAGCTTTTTTCATGGTTCAAATATTCACATGGGAATTCTTTGGTGGTAATACAATTTTTAAAAGGTTACTCCTGTTATTCCTATGACACTCTGGGGGTAACTTGATTTCCCAGTGTAATGAGTAGAAAGAGGAAAAAGAAAAGTGGCTTCAAGAAGCTTGAAAGGCAGCTCTACAGTGCTGGGAATCCCAGTCCTCTTCCATTCATGGTACCACGTCACTTCCCTTTAACACTTAGTCTAGTATCATTCTTGCCTTAAAGCTGTGTCTAATTAAAATTAAAGTATATGTGCATCAAACTTCAATATTAAAGAACAAAAAGGCCAACCCACAAAGTAGTAAAAGATAATGTGTGTATATGTGTGTGTATTCATATAGGATTATATATATGTGTGTATATATATATATATTATATATATATCAAAGGACTGTTATCTACAGCCTATAAAGAACTTTTCATAGAGAAAAGGGTAAAAGGGCTGAATAGTGACTTTATAAAGGATGGTATCCACCTGGTCAAGATACATATTTCTGTATTCTCAAATTCATTAGTCAACAAGGAAATGCAAATTAAATCATAATATAATATAACTCCAGTCCAATCAAAACAATGAAGACAAAAATTTTCCAATTGTTGGCAAAGATATAAAGCAACTCAACTCCTACACACCTGGTAAACCATATTGGAAAACTTTTGACAGTATTGATTAATTCTTTCTAGTATGCATATGTATATATTCAACAAAAACACTTGTTTGCCACAAGACTTAACCAGAATATGCATCATTGTATTGTGTGCATAGCTCCAAACCAACTGGTTATTGTGCAGATATCTGTCAAAGGTAGAGCATAGAAATAAACTGTGGCATATTTATTCAATGGAATTTTTATACTGTAGCAAGAATGAATGGCCTACAAGTAGATGCAATGATAGGGTAACTCTTACCAACAAAGCACTTAGGAAAAGATGTCGGACACAAAAAAAGTATCTACTCTTTAATTCCATTCATAAAAATTCTAAAACAAGGCAGAACTAAGTGGTGCTGTTAGAAATCATAATAGCAATTAATTTTGTGAGTAAAAAGGAGCATGGGAGGGTTTCCAGTGTGTGTGGGTTTTGCTGTGTAAGTGCTATAGGTCTCTTCAGTTTGAAAAATACATCAAGGTATATACAATACACACACACACATATAATATATATGTTTATATGTACATCATGTGTGAATATGTGCATATATACATATACGTGTATTTACACAATACAAATATATACATAAAATTTTTATATCAACTAATTTTTAAATACCTTATCTCTTCAGTTCATATTGCTTAGGAAAACAATTATGATATATCTTCTACATATCAAAGTAATAATCATGAAAGATGAGTTTAATTACTGACAAAATGAAACACATGGACTTCTGTTTCATTCCTTCTCTATCCAGCTTGCCTCCTTCCTTCCTTTAATTATTTAATCAGTGACTTTAAGCATACTTTGTGTAATTTGGAGAGACGACATTGTACTTGCCCCTCTATCTAGGTTAGTGTGATTAAGCTGTCTGGCCTACACTGGCTGCTTCTAAAGCCAGGGAAGTAATGACATTTAATCCTTGTGGTGGAGGATAGTACAGAGAAGCAGCAGAACTGGAGGGTAAATATTTCTGTGTCCACTCCTTGATCAGGAGACAAGAATAAAACTCATATCCTATAAAAAGTCCCTCACATCTTAACACAGGGAATCCACCAAACTAAATTTTATAATGGACCTACTCAATCTGCAAAAAGATAAGCAAGAAATCACTGAGAGACAAGCATGAAGATAAAGAAGAAGTAATCTACTTCTTTTCAAGTGTTAATACAGCCATTGCAGCGAAACCAATTGTCACTGAATCTGACAAGCAATTCCACAGGAACCCAAACAGCTGAGTCCTGAAAATCTCAGTTGCCTTTCAGGGAAAGGCAGTTGTAGGTTCTTAATCCCCTGAAGCACAAGACACAAAGACAGGCAGATAAGAGTTGGTTTGACCTGATTAGAAATTCCCCACTACCTTTAAAAGTCTTTATTCACAAACTCCTCTTACTTGGCTCTTTTCAGTCACTAACCAGGGACCTGTTTCTACATCTAAAAGGCAAAATAGTAGTGATTCTCATTTAAAGAGTTATTTTCAAAAGAGTACTTTAAATCTAGAAGTTGAAAACTGGAAAAATAAGAAGTATCTCTGAAGTTTCTTCTCATTCATAGACTGCACAACTATTTCAAAATTTCCACCAAATCCTCTTCTACAATTTTCCTAGGCTGTTGTAATAAAATAGATGACACATATATGAAAACAAACAAATCCCCAAATTATAAAGGCTTGACCCAATATTTTTAAAAAATTTTTTAGGCGCTGATAGACTTTTATTTTATTCATTTGTTTATATGTAGTGCAAAGAATCGAACCCAGTGCCTCACACAAGCTAGGCAAGTGCTCTACCACTGAGCCCCAATACAACCCCAGCCCCAGTCATTGATTTTCTATTTATTTAACATACTGGTGTTTCACCTAGAGATAGCATATGATTTTCTTCCACCTAGTGATTCAGAGATCCAGCTTCCTTCCACCAACAGTATCCACCATGATAGGAGCTCATTTCTACTCTCTGAGAAAAAGAAAAAGGAAATATTGTGGAAAACTTACTTACTACTTCAAAAGTCATCCCTGAAATGAACCATACAACTGTTGTCCATTCTGAGAACAAATCGTAGGGCTGCCCCACGATGAAAAGAGAAGAGTTTGGGATATAACCCTTCTCAGCTAAGCAGACGCCTCCAAGCACTAATGCCCCATTTTAGGAGAGTAAATGTGGCCATCTGTGCTACTACCATCTCCACCCAACGCCAATGATGAAAGTTAGCAATAGACACGGTGATGGTCAGCTCAGGCTTGATTATTTCAGGTACACATGGACAGCCAAGGGCATTAGGCAAAGGGAGATGTTAAAAGAGAGAGTTGAGGCTGAGTGTGATTTTTTTCCTTCTACTTCAGATTAAGTAAAATATTCATAGTAACACAGTATCAAACTGAATCCAATAAGTATTTATAGATTATCCTTTAAATGCTGGCCACCAAGTCATCCCTGAAATGCAGGGAAGAGTAAACAAAACACACAAAGTTCCTGCCACCACAAAGCATGCACAGGAAGGTAGATATGGAGTGTTGTGTTGAAATAAATGCTACGGAGAAAATTAAGGCCAGTGAGGGAACTGTGAGCAACAAAAGTCATATTTTCAGAGGGGAGGCCAGGAAAGCCCTTTCTCGGGAGGAGAGGTAGTAACTGATTAGAATACAAAGGGAAAAAGCAAGATCCTCTGGTAAAAGCAAATTTGATCTTTCCAAGAACAGCCGAGTAGCGGATTCCATTTCAACCGTGGTGCATGGGCCATTTCTTCCAGTACTGCTCAGGAAAGAAGCCTGGGAAGAGTAAAGAGAATGGGGTTTGGTGTACAAAGACATGTTTCAAAGATGGGAGGCCACAACTCACAGTTATTTTTGGCAAATCACTAATATATCTGACCTCTAACTTTTTCATTAGCAAAATGATACCTACTTCACTGAATTGTTGTAAAGTTGATGTGAGATAATGCCCACAAGTTACTGCTATAGCATAATATGTTGCAAACATTCAATAAATATGGATTATTTCTTCTTTTACACATAGTGCAAGGGTAGTGAGTGGGAGAAAACTCCTTTCTCTCTTTCCATTCTTCCTCATCATGATGAACACATGCCTTGTCTTCTATGAGCTTACAAATTTCTTTTCCCATCTCAGAGAATCTGCCTTCTTCACCATGATGAAGATGACAATGATAAGAGAGTACTTAATCATTTCAAAAAAAAAAAAGGTAGCACTTGCTGGGCATGGCAGCACATGCCTGTAATCCCAATGGCTTGGGAGGCTGAGGCAGGAGGATTTCGAGTTCTAAGCCAGCCTCAGCAACTTAGCAGGGCCCTAAGTAACTTAGGGAGACCCTGTCTCTAAATAAAATTTTAAAAAGGACTAGGAAGTGGCTCAGTGGTTAAGTCCCCCTGATTTTAATCCCTGGTCTCCCACCCCCAAATAAAAAGAAGAGAAAAAAGATAGCATAATATCAAAGACATTGATAGAGTCGCCCACCCATATGCAGGCTCTTTCTTTTATAACTCATCTGCGTTTATATATTTAATGATTTGGTTGGACAAAGCCAGAGGTTTGTGGTTAAACTTGAAGATCCAGAGCTTGAAAGTTAAACTTCTGAGTTAGCCACCTCTCCATCTTCTTCTACGTGTGCTCATTATTCATTCATCTAATTTAAGCTCTCATCTAATTTAAACTCTGGGGCAGGTTGTCAGCATTTGGGGAGGTATGGGGGAAAGTGAGCTCTGTGAAGTTCTTTTTCGTCTCAGACTAATCTTTACATTGGCCTCATGACTTGAGCATGGCCAAGAAGTTTCTGCATTCCTTGGCACGTTGAGTTGGTCTGATTCAGTACAAATCCAGACATAAAAGCCCTCTAGGCTTCCACTCAAATAGGCTTATATTAGTCCACAAACTAGAGTCTGAATTACTTTTTGTGCATCACTTTAAATGAAATTTTGAGTACACATATCCTCTCTTTCAGGATGCATCCACTATCATAGCTTACACTGCACTAAATTTGACTTTTGACTTAGTTTGTTTTTTTGTGGTGGTGGTGGTGCTGGGGATTGAACCCCAGAGCCTTGTGCACAAGAGGCAAGCACTCTATCAACTGAGCTATATCCCCAGTCCCTAACTTAGTCTTTTAACAGCACGATCTTCAAGGCATTTCTTCCTCTCTTGTAAGTCCTCAGATTTCTAAGGCCCAACTCAGTACTATCCATCTTCCAGGAAGTACCCAGAAACTCAAGGGTACACCACAAATTATTAAACATTTAACTATTTTATGTGTACCCATAGTCCCCTACAGCCTGGAGGTGCAAATCTCTTCCCAGTGGCAGTAGTTTTCTCACACAGGTAGCATTTTGAGAAGGGGTTATCAAGTTCTTTAGATAAGACTTTATAATTACTCAGTCCTCTTACTTGCTTGGAGTTAAATCATTTCTTCCTTTTTCCACGGACCAACTTTCTGTACATCCAGGTCTCAGACACTAAGAAATGCTCTGGTGATACTTCTTGAGAACAAACACATTATCTAAGAATGTCACCATCATGGGGACTTTTGGATTTTGAAAAATTGAAAGAATACCAGAACTTTCCTGGCCTCTGGAACAGCAAGAATCCCTTCTCAAAAGACAAAAGTGAAGTTGTTTCCTAGAGAACAGATCACGTTTCAGTAGCCTGCAAAGCCCTGCCCAGCTGCCTTCCTCTCTCTGCCCTGACAACTCCCCTCGAGCTCTGCCCCTTCTCTCAGCATCTTGCTCCAAGTAAATCCATGCAAAGATGTTTTCAGGAACATCTGCACTCTCTCATGCGGGAAGACAAGCAGGGCGGACATCCTGCAGAAGGAAATACCAGTAAACATTAAAACCCCAGGAAGGTCTTTGGTTGGGGTATCTACAGACACTGCTCAGGACTAAATGAAATGCAAATATGGTCCCCTCTAGGTAGCAGGCTGTAAATGCTGCAGAAAACTTCTCTACAACTTTTTACATCTCCAGATGCCAACCTCTGGTGTGTTGGGGCAGGGCCTAGATTTCATGGTGCAAGTAAAAAATAAACATTTGCACCAACTTTTCTTTCCAAAAACACCGTCCAATCCTTCATGAATCTTGGGCTGTTGTACAGTTGACTAAGAAAGCACTATGCTTTAAATACTTATTAAGCATTTAGTAAATATCTGATGAAAATTGATGAATTTTAGAGTTAGAAAGTTACCTTCGAGCATATTGAGCCTAGGCACAAAGC
Organism: Urocitellus parryii; assembly: GCF_045843805.1. Classification (NCBI taxonomy): domain Eukaryota; kingdom Metazoa; phylum Chordata; class Mammalia; order Rodentia; family Sciuridae; genus Urocitellus; species Urocitellus parryii. Next base: position 19,307,899 of record NC_135540.1, on the reverse strand, counting down.
GCCCTTTTATAAAGCGAGAAAATTGAAAAACCAAAATAACTTAAGGGCCATCCACCAGAAGCTTAGTTATGATACTTAAATTCCTACAAAATGCTTATGCTGGGGGAACATATGGAACAGCTCAAAAGGAAATCAAACTATAATCTCTTGATCCTTGGCTTAACTGATTGTATTAAATTAGTACACTACTTCAGTGTTTTTTAGGCAAGGACTTGAGTTTTATTGAACATCTTCACACCAAATGCAGAAATAATTAATATTAAAAGCTCCATGTGTTTTCTGAGCTTCTTTCACATTTGTGAAGACTGTAAAGAGTCAAATAAATGTTAAGCCAAAATTGTTGCAAAATATCACAGACTAAAAAGAGGAAAATAAAAAAAAATCATAGCCATACAACAGAGATGAACACAGTTAATATTCTGAGTACATATTCAGTTAATATTCTGGTTTTTTTTTCCTATTTTATCATTGTTTTACATTGTCTTCTTTCTCTGAATTTTTGAAGAAAGTAACTTTGTATGCCCTTTATTTCACTCAGTTGTTTCATCTTCAGCAATGCCCTACCTGCCATAGATGTCCTTGGATGATCCCTGCCTCCTGACATCCATCTTAGTCTCCTCCCTCATGGTATCAGGATTGGTCTAAGTGATCAATGGCATTTGACAGAAATGGCAGATGTCACTTCCAAGATTAGATTAGCAATGTCTGTGGCTTCCGTATGGATTCTCTCCCTCTCATTGTTCACTCTGGGGAAGCAAGGTGTCGTGCTGTGAGGATCCGTATGACAGGGACCACCTGGGGAGAAACCAAGGCCTCCAACCAGCAGCCAGAAGGTCTTCCAATAACCACATGCAGGAGCCTGGAAATGAACTTTCCCAGCCCCAGACAAACCTTTGGAAGACAACAACCCCAGGCCAACAGCTCAAGGAAAATCTCATTAGGCTCCTGGAGCCAGAACAACTAGATAAACCACTCCCAGATTCCCCATCCTGAGAAACTGGGCAAGATAATGTGCGTTTGCTGTTTCAAGCTGATGTTTTGGTGTGATTAATTATGGCAGCCAAGGAAAAACTAAAAGACTCACATTTTGAAAGATTCTTCAAGAAAACCAGGTTTCATGGTTGAATAATAGGCTGTTTATAGGTATATTATGATTTATTTTACTACCTTGATGGATTTTTTCAGGTGATGTCAATATTTTGCTCCTTTAATTTGTTGAGGGATACATCACTGTGTGCATTTTTACATCTATGATTTGTTTTTAACCTTTCCATCGTAAAATTATTAAATAAAGTATCAATATTTGTCAGTGTTCTTGACATTTATTACCATATTTTCCCCTAAATTTATTGTGCAAATAATGAGTAAGCTCAGAAAGTTAAATTTTATTGATCATAAAAGACTGATCTATGTCAAAATTGAATTGAGTCTGTTTATAGTGCCAATCGTTCTTGGTGCACAGTGCTCTGTATTTGATTTCCTTTTATCTCAAATGCAATAAAATAAGTAAGTCTTCCTATCCACTTGCTTATTGGTTATGATTCAGCCTGCCCCTCTACATCTGTTCTCTTCCTGATTTTTCTCATCTCAGGGAATAGCACCCCAGTTCACCTAGACAGAAGCCTGGGAGGCACCTTAGCCCACCCCTGTATCTCACCCCTACAAATACTCTGCCCCTTTTCCTCCACCTCCCTCCCCTTTCCAGCCTCATGGTTACTGCCTTACTGCAAATCTTGGTCAACTCTCCAAACACTGCCCTCTCTGGCTTATTTTTTAAATCTTCTTTCACCCATGGCTTCATTTTGCCCTAATGGATTTATTCTTAAAAGACCTTATGATAATTTGATTCTATTCTTTTATAATCACTGTTTTTTTTTAAATTTGTTCCTTTTAGTATACATGACAGTGGAGTAATTTTAAAATATTATACAAAATGGACTCTAACTTCCCATTCTTGTGATTGTACATGAGGTGGAATTACACTGTGTATTCATAGATGAACGTAGAAAAGTTATGTCTGATTCATTCCACTGTCTTTCATATTCCTGTACCCCCTCCTTTCCCTTCATTCCCCTTTATCTGATCCAATCAACTTCTACTCCCTCCTTTATTATGCATTAGCATCCACATATCAGGGAGAACATTCAGCTTTTAGATTTGGGGTATTGGCTTATTTCACTTAGCATGATAGTCTCCAGGTCCATCTATTTGCCAGCAAATGCCATAGTTTCATTCTTCTCAATGGATGAGTAATATTCCATTGTGTATATGTACCACATTTTCTTTATTCATTTTTCTGTTGAAGGGCACCCAGTTTGGTTCCATAGCTTAGCTATTGTGAATTGAGCTGCTATAAACATCAATGTGGCCACATCTATAGTATGCTATAATCACTATTATCATCAATTTTTATGACTTCTTTACTGAACATTATACTGTTAATATTTTATGTACCAAAGACATTTTTATTAAAAAATGTCTGGATAAATTATACCTGTTGACTGTGAAGTCATGGAATTTGATAACCATGTCCATGAACCATCCAAGATGATATTGTGATTGGGAATGTCAATCTCAGTGATGTCAAGACAGAATCTTCCCTAAGGGAGAAGACTCATTCCATTCTTTCTTCTATCTCTCCCAGGGGTTTTGGATCCCCAGGGAACTCCTCACCTCCCAGGTAGATGTCACACAAGCACAGGCAGCAACAAAACAAACACAGTAAGAAAAGTAGCACATTAAAGATAACGCACCACTTTGCCATGTCTTTTCAGAGTTTCATGCTTTGCAACATTTTGGTGCTCAGAGGAAGAAAGATGACACATACTGTAAATAATAAAGTTTATTCTTTGTTATTATAAAATTTTTCTTGGAGAGAAAATATATACTGTCTTAAATTTTACTTTGTTTATCTGTTAGAATTCTCATATCAATGTTAGTTATCTATTTCATTGTCTGAAGCTTTCAGAGAACTGAATGTAGATCAAGTGCAGGTGTAAATGTATTTTACAGATATTTATTGGAATGCAGCAGATTTAATATAGTGACTGTAGCTGATCAGTTTACAATAAAATTAAAGTACAGTTTTAAATGATGCCTTCTCCAGAGGTAAAAACAAATAGTTTGTTTAGGTTTTATGGGCACAAAGATAATTGTCACAGTTCAAATGATGAGACTTCTGTGCCGAGGTTGTTTCTATTTAATCTAACATGACTCTCATTTCAGGAGACATTTGAAGAGCATATTAGAATACAATTCCCTTTTTGTTTGGTTGTTGTTATCTAAACCATCATTTTTCACTTTCAGTTAAAGATAGAACAGAACATTCTTCTGGACAGCCCCCCCACATTCCTAACATAGTTCCATAAAGGGCGCTTGATAGGCAATTTTTGTTAATATTTTATTAAACATATTATTTATCCATAGCTACTTCTTGGGTCACAATGCCAAAACCTTTACATGCATTTTCTTATTTCATCTTCCTTCCAAGGCCCTGATGAAGAAATTGAAGCTTGTCATTTCAGCAAGCTAACCAAAGTTACTAAGGAAGAGGCCGGAATGGGCTGGTTTTCATAGCAAGATCCCAGCTCCTTCTGTTCTTCTCTGTGACTCGTTGCTCAGTCATCCCATATCAGATTGACTTGTGACCTTGATTCTTCTAAGATAGCTTCTCAGACTCTGAACAAGTCTCTGTACATCAGGGCCCTGATGTATGAGGAAACACCCCTCCAGAGCATTAAGTTGGATTGGGTTAGTTCTAATTGCTTCCTGCTCACAGGAGAGGCCTCTTGGTTCTGTGCTCTAGTGACTTCTAAACCAGTTTCTATTTTTAGTGCCCTTCAGGGGTATACAACACTGCTTCTCCCAAGGGACTAAATTCTCAAGGCCTAATCCTCCAGGGGTATCAGTTTTTGCCAGGATCCACTCATTGAAACTTTTCTGACACCTAAGTGGAAACTTCAGGAATACCTCCTGCTCCTCAAAAGTGTGCCTCCTCCCCAAGAAACACCTTTTCCAAGCTTTTTTAAGGGTATGTGTCTAGCCATGAGTGTCAAATAAAAGTGTCCTTGAAACTAAATTACATTCTGACATGATTTTCCATTCCTTAAAGTGGTGACAAGTATAATCTATACTCACTCATCCTTCTTCTTCTTTCTCTTGCTCTTCCTACCCCAATTCCCAACTCAATGTATTTTCTTATCTACTTCTGGAGCATTTTGGTGTCTAAAGAAAGGAAAATGGTAGCTATTCCAAATACTATAGTTCTTTGTTAATAATATTTTCTCCCCTTGCAGGAAAATGAATGCTCTCTCAAATTCGTCTTTGAATTATCTGGTAGAACTTCTATATACATTTTCAGACCATTTGTTTTGTTGGCTAAATTTCTCCCCAAAGAAATAAGTGCATATCAGCTATAAGTTTGATCTGGGCACGGTGGAACGTGCCTGGAATCCCAGGGATTTAGGAGGCTAGATAGGAGGTTCATGAGTTCAAAGCCAGCCTCAGCAACTTAGTGAGCCCTAAGAAATTCAGCAAGATTTAGCCTCTAAATAAAATACTTTTTAAAAGGGCTGGGGCTGTGGCTCAGTGATTAAGCACTCCTCAGTGGTTCAATCCCCAGTATCAAAAGCAGCAAAAATAACAACAACAACAACAACAACAACAAAAACTCTAGGTTTAAAATAATAACGTTAACAAGTGGAAATTTGATTAACAGTAGTTAACAGAGCACTTTTTTTTTTTTTTTTTTTTTACAAATTATTAGTCATTTAACTGCCTAACAAACTTCTGTGGAAGGAAAACAACTCCTATTAAATATTTTCATGATATCTATATTATGTTGGTGTTTTACATTTAGACTCTTGCTTAATTTTCATCACAGCCTTTCCAGGTACATATTATCTCCATTTAATAAATGATGAAATTGGGGGCTGGGGATGTGGCTCAAGCGGTTGCGTGCTCGCCTGGTATGCGTGCGGCCCGGGTTCAATCCTCAGCACCACATACAAACAAAGATGTTGTGTCCGCTGAAAAAATAAATAATTAAATATTAAAATTCTCTCTTTCTCCCTCTCTCTTTAAAATAAATAAATAATGAAATAATGAAATTGAGAGTCAGAGATGTTAAGTATAGGGAAGGGCATGGGGAAGTACTGGGGAATGAAATGTGCCAAATTAGGCCACGTCCATGTAGAAATATACCACAATAAGTTCCACTTATATATAAAATAATAATGCAATAATTAAAATAATAATAATAATAGAAGGGATATTAGTAAAGTAGAGGAAGTAGATAAGGGGAAGAGAAAAGGAGTGGAAAAGAGAAAGTTGTAGGGAAGAATGAACAAATTATGCTATGTGCTTCTATGAATATGGCATAATGAATCCCACTTTCATGTATAATTATAATTCACCAACTTTGGCGGGTACCAGGGACTCAGGGGCACTTGACCACTAAGCCACAACCCCAGCCCTATTTTGTATTTTATTGAGAGACAGGGTGTCACTGAATTGCTTAGCATCTTGCTTTTGGTGAGGTTGGCTTTGAACTCATGATCCTCCTGCCTCAGCCTTCCGAGCTGCTGGGATTACAGGCGTGCACAAACATGCCCGGATTATAATTCACCAATTTGAAAAAAGATGTTACATTTCTCATCTAGTATCACACATTCTTAAGATTCCAACTAAGAGTGTAGAGATTGAAAAATCTAGGAGCGGCCCTTGACATTCCAACCTGCTAACATGGTTAACATGGCTCCCAAGTCATTCCAAGGGACAAATCAAAGCCATGGGTGTCTCAGCCAGGTCTCGTTCTACTAGCAACAATTTTCATGGAACAGAATGAGCATAGAAGCTTACATATTTTTATCCGTATCACCACTACATCTCTAAATTCTCTTCTTTAAAGATTCTTCCTAACTTGCTCAATAATGCATAAACAAACAAATTTCTTTCTCTTTTTCTTACAGATATTCGAAGGAAGAGAAAGAACTGGAGCAGGAATGAGAACTTTTGTCTCCAGAGATATGAAGAGTTTTCATTTTACTCCAAAACCTTTTTTTAAGCCCACAGTTGGTAACCATACCAAGTTGGTGCATGCTTCACTGGTCAGATTATATGTCTAATATAATTATAACTACATTGATTTGTAATTTGACAGGATCAGGCTTTCCTTGAAGAGATTTTAGCCCTTCTAGGTGACCTGAAAGGTAACTCATAATTCTTTGCTTCTTTCTGGAATAAGGATGAGGTAGTAACATGAATTGTCCCAGGACACCCTGCAAATGATCTAGCATACATAAATTTGCAGCTTTCTGTAGTAAAGGAAAGTTCCATTTTACACACTTAAGATGATAATGAGGTGAATGGAAGAGATAAATGGTATTCGAGTAGACCAAATGTTAAAACTTCTCAATTAATAAATTTTCTTTATCAATATCCTTTAAAGACAAATTTGTATAAACAATGCATAACTGATTCTATTTTTCCAGGTGATAAGTTCATAATACACTTATCATGTATATATGTGTACATTTGTATATGAATCTCTTTGTTAAATATGACTGCCTTTATGAAAATAAGAAAGTAGTTTCATAATGCAAGGTATAATAGTAAAATTAAAATTAGTGAGTGTTTGAGATATGGATCTGAATCACCTTATAAATATAAATGCAAACCCCAGTTTCTAGTAGAATTTGAAATTCAGAGTCTATGAAATTTCATAAAGGACCTAAATTTAGATATAAGATCTCAAATATTAGAATTCCTATGTAAATGTTTTCTTTAGGTTAACAGCTATTTTGTGGTAATAGTTTCTAGTACGTCATTAACTAGAATATATAGTTTTGCATCTAACTAAATTTTTCACACAAATCCTACAACAGGTTCTCAAGATGTGTTCAACTGTGTCTCCTAAGATTCAGTGGAAAATGGGACTGTTATTTACAACTTAATAAATAACCCACTGATGTGAAGTGTTTTAAGTACAGCAACGTGCTACTTTAAACAAAGTAATGAAAATATATAACTCTGTCTAGTTGTTTTTACTTCTTTCAAGATTCAGATTTTCCTTGACTGCCTGTCTGATTTAACTTATAAATAAAAACAAAAAGGAAAGAAAAAAAAAACATATGAAAAATGTGAACCTTAGATACTTCAAAGTTAACTGAGATCAAAATCAAATGAAGCCCACTGACTAAGCAACAAGACTGGATGCAAAGTGTGTCATATACTGGCACATAGTAGCTTGGTGTATGGCTTGTACCAAAGTCTTAAGCTTGGATTTGTCACTGGGAGTTCTCACGGAAAAGAATGACTTGCTTGGTTTCTTCAGGAGATCACACAAGCACAGGCTCATCCACATAACCTGGTAACTAATCTCATTATTGGTAACACAATATTGGAAATGTGAGTGGCTTCTTGCCTCTTGCAGCCTGTTTTATTGTAACGGATGACAAATGTACACATTCTACACAGTACATCTTGCTCAATTACAGAAACTTCATCTTTTAATATGAATCATACTCCCCTGGAATATCAGCATGCTAGGAACATGGAAACGAGTTTCTATATTTTTTCTGGCTCTGCTTGATGAGCCCTTTGAAGTGAGGTGACTTTTTTGAATGTTTGCAAAGTCCAATCTGGTTTTTGAATCTTTCCTGCTTCTTCATAATTGGGGGCTAATGTTGAGTTACAGAGAAAAAAAAATGCAGAATCGCCAACATGCAAAAAAAGTAGTGTGGTCTGTTAGTCGAATGATCTAATGGGCGTTCTTGAACGTTCTGCTTCACTGAAGCCCTCCTTCACCACACGTTACCAGTAAAGGCACGATGCTTTTTCCTTGAAATGGCCCATGCTGTTTCATTTGAAACGGTGTGTGCTGCTGCTGGGTGTTTTGTGGTTCTGTCTCAACAAAGTTACTCAGAACTCACATTCAGCAGATATCAGCCAATGGGCCCTTTGGTATCGGAGCAGGAAATAAATCACATTCTCCAGAAACACCCATCTGTTTTGAATGGTCCCATAGATAGATGGCTGTCTGTTACAGGGAATATTTAATATGAGGGGGGAAAAGCTAGTCCAAACAGTTTACTCTCTTTAAGTCTAAGCGGCAAGAGATATTCCAGTAAATGCTTAAAAGTGCATTAACAGGAGAAGCCAGAAACATCCCTCTGATTTAAAAAAAAAAAAAAAAAAAAAGAAAAAAAAAGAAAAACCCCATAATCTCTATGACTTTGGTGACCTCTAGCGATCAAAATGGAAAACAAACGTGATAAGTACGTAATTTTTTTTGGTAATTTTTCTATCCCGTCTTTAAATAAAACAACAGTAACTAGCTTATAAATATATTAATATATCTATGTATCTCAATACATTCTCAAGTTTAAATATTTAATAATAAAAAGAAGAGAACAATCTTGCTTAAAAGTATACCCTTTTAGTTTTATTTCTACACATTAGCACATAGGATCCTATAACATCAAAAGTAGGTCATTTCCACAATAAGATCATACAAGACATAATATCTTTCAAGTTGTTGTGTTTTTAACAGTATATTGTGAATAATTTTCTGTGTTATTGTATATTTTTCTACCAAATTATTTTTACCTACTACCTAAAATTACATCATAACTTATTTACATCTTTATTATTGATTATTTAGGTTGTTTTACTTTTTCTATTCCTTTTCATAGTAAATCTTTGCCCACTTCCAGCATTATGGCTTTGAAGTAAAGTCTTAGAAATGAGATTTCTGCACAATGTTATACATGTATCAAAACATCACAAGGTACCTCATTGATTAAAATGTACAACTCTGTATTTTTAAGTATCAGTTAAAAATAAATTTAATAAAACAGAAACAAAAATATATCCTCTGTATTAGATAATAAGTGAGAACCATCTCTATAACTAAAAAAAGAGAAAGAAATAAAATTTCTGGTTCAAAAATATGGAAAATGCAATGATTTCCAACACATGCCATTAAATTGCCAGGTAATGCTAGAGTAGAAATAATCGCCTAGATACCATCTCAGCATCTCCCAGGGAAGCACACGGCAAGCAGGAAAAGCTTTGGCAGCCCATACACAGCTCTCCTTGAAGGGCCTGGGGCTAAAGAGGTTACCAAGAATAATAAAAAATGCTATAATATGCAAGCTGCATAATAACCACTGTAGTTAATTGAAGCGTAAGCCATTTGCAAAAAAGAAATTATTGAAGAGTTATCAAATTCCAAGGAACTTGATTTTGTAAATACATACAACATATGGTTCCCACATCAGCAACAGCCCCTCATTGTACATAAAGCCTCCATTCACTAGCTATCAGCTGAGAGTTGCATATGGAGAGTGTTTGCCCAAGGCTTAGTTATTTTTCTACGGTTTTTGCGTTCACTGGTTAATGCACAGTTCCCCTTTTCTCATCTTAATTGCATAAATAACACCTGGCAAAGTTTGCAATATAGGGGTGAGAGGGAGAAGAGAACTACTGGGCATCTGCTTTTGCAATTGTCAAAGTAAAGCTAGCTCATTCTGAAATGCTTTGTGTGTATAAACTGGATTTCCTGGCTCTATTGTTTTATGAGTTTACACTGCAGGTGACGTATTATATTTAACACCTCCCCTTTCTCCTGTGTATATGTATCAGACTAGGGTGGCTGGGTAGTTCTTAAGAAGCATATTCATGTTCTCTTTTTTTCTTAATAACAGATACAGAAAGTAATGATCAATTTCAGGTGCTTTAAACCTAGGGTGGATAGCAAGGGCAAGTGGGTGGGAGGGGCTAAGAAGATGGAAAGCCATTTATATAGACCATGTCTCAAGTAGGAGAGTTATTTAGTGAAGTTCAAGGACGTGGCCTAAAATCAAGATGACTTGCCCTTGCTGTCCAGCCACACTCTCAGGGTACTGTGGACCCCTGCCCCGCCCCCAACAGCTACAAATAGCCTCTCCCTGGCTACTCTCCCAAGATTAACAAAAGCAGGAACATGACCTTCACATAGAGAAAGACTACCTAGCTTATTTTTTAGTCTTCTCCCAAAAGCAAGAAGAAGATCTGAACACCATGAAATATCCATGCCTAGATGAGAAGATCCAGGCTGAACCTCAGCCTTACACCGCCAACCACAATCTCACCTGTGAGGCTCTGATTCTATGTCTCCTTCTCTTCGATGACCAGTGTCTTCTATTGCATTTATATTGGTTAGGGAAGGAGGGTGGCAAGCAAAATAAATCAATGCTGGCTATTAGAAGACAAAATCAAAATAAAGAAATAAATGAAAGAATAGCTCAGGGGTTCCAGATGATACAAAAGGTTCATCTTTCCAGAGCCTTGGAAAAACCAACTCAAGCCACATTCTGTGTTAAAACCCCCCTTTTCAAAATGCCCTGTGGGGTGCACATAGGTATCTACTTCAACCCTGCTCACTCAAGGGAAACTTCACATAGAGCCAGGGGGATTTTTTTTTTCTATTGCATAGTATGTATTATCGGAGGGAGACATTTATTCATGCTTTAAAGTTCTCCCCAGCTAAGTGATTACGTCAACTAGGGGTCTCACTGCCCGCCTAGGTCTTCTTAGAGAATATCTTTTAGCTTATTGCTGGATTCTAGTGTTTTTCTTTTTTACTAGACATGATATTTTGCAGAATCCTTGAAAAAAATCTAGAAATATTAGACAGAAAACCCCCTCAAATTCCGTAGGAGCTATTGAAGTATTATGTTTCTGAAATCTTTCTTTCTTTCCTATGACATAATGTTGTCAACTCTTTAAACCTGTGTCTTGCCTCTGTTACACCCTGTATTAAAGACAGTCTATTAGATACATTACTTTATGACTCATTTATCAAATCGGAGATAAGGCCAGCAACGTAGAAATTAACTGGGTATTTGAAAGACTCTTCTATCATTTCTTATTCTGAGACCCTTGACCTATAAGAAACAATATAAAAATTTTCAAGTAATTGTTTTCTATTTCCTTGCTATATCCAGGATCTGGGGACAATGCCCAAACCAAAAGGGTGCTGCCTTCTGTTTTGTCACCCTCTTTGAAGGTGACAAGTCACTGAAGACTAATACCATCCCCTGACATAATTTAGGGCTGAAGGATAAGTGAGTCTCTTCTACCTAGATAGATTGGAGGGAAGAAAAGAAAACAGCAGGATTTTCCAGGAAGAGACCACTGAGGTTCACATGTCACCTAGGGGAGGGTGTGGCAGAACTTCAGAGCACACTAAGGACAGTGCTAAACATCACCACTCGATTAGCCAGGCACAAAGGGGCCCCTTCAGTCATTTGAAACCAAATTATCTGCAGTGGCTTCAGCGAGGGCGGTCACCACAGTCTTTCCTTGTGTCATGGAGACTTGCAAAGTGGCTTATTTTGGTCCTTGGCCAGTTCAACTTGGCCTCAGCCTCTGCTTCATTCCATTCATGGGTCCCTAATTGAACACATCAGGGCCTGTCCCAACTTTTTTGGTTACAAGTATCCCCAACCCACTTCAAAACAGTTTCCTGGAAAAAGAAAATTTGTTGGAAGGGTAGGCTACCACCCAGATTCCAGGCATCAGAAAGGGTGGGAACCCGGCAGTTTCATGAAGCTCAGGAGATTTTTATTGATATCCACCTGAAAATTCCATTAATAGAGTTTAGCTTCTGAATTCCAGCTTCCTGTTTTGTTCCAGGAAACAGATGGGCTCAAATTGTACCTGGTATTTATTCTAGCACGCACCCATCAGCAACAGTCAAAATTAAAGGTCACATAATATATGACCACTGAGGGGGAAGGAAGTACAACAAGAAAATGGGTAGATTCTGGGCAAAAGATCTTTTAGAAGACCCCTGGAGGCTATAAAAACCTGGTACTTATTTGACACGATATAGCCTAGGTCAACCCCTTGTTTCCAGTTCCTGAGACAAGGAAGAGAGAACTTCTGATCCTGTTCATTCAGCCTGGAGACACTGCATACCTGGCTTTCCCCTGACTCCTGTCAATTAGAATACAGTGAATGCTTCTATTCACTCTGTGTCTAGGTGGGTGGGTGACTGCCACATCACTACCTCCAGTCTAGATTACTCTTCTGAGTGCCAAAGTCAGTCATCCATCTTCCTCCTTTATCTCTTCATTCATGTGCTTCAGAGAGATTCAAATCCAACAAGTCCAAAATAAAATTCATGATTTTCCTTCAGAAACTTGGTTTGCTTCCAGAATTTCTCATCTGTATAATCAGGACTACTATTTACTTAGTAAAAAAAAAAAAATTAGAGGATGCAAACTTTAGATTCCCTATGTTGGTCAGCTTTCTGTTACTGTGACAAAATACCTGAGATAAGCAACTTTAAAGATGAACGGTTTCTTTAGGCCTATGGTTTCCAGATTTCAATGCCTGATTCCTTGACCCTCTTGCCTTTGTGCCTGTGGTGGCATTATGACAGGCAACATTATGTTGACAGGTACATTTTGACAGGTACATTATGACAGGCAACCTATGGCAGAAGAGGCTGCTCATCTCATAGAAGCAGAAAGCACAGAGAGAAAGAGAAGACGGAATCAGGGCCCCAATGTCCCTTTCAAGGCCATGCCTACCATGATCTAATGTCCTCCCAGTAAGCCGCATCTCTTAAAGGTCCCCACTGCCTCCCCGTAATACCTTGGGATAGCTGTCAAGTCTTTAACACATGGCTTTTGAGTGACATTTAAGATCCAAACCATAACACTCCCTCTCTCTTTCCCTTTATCCACTTAAATACAAGATGATCCGATATTAAGTGCTAAAGTTGCTCAATCAGTTCAACTGACTCTGCAAAGTCATATCGGATTTACTCCCATCTCAACTTCTACAGGCTTCTTTCTGTTATTGTCCCCAATCTCTCTTCTCCAACTTGTAGACAGCTTGGCTCTGCCCAGCTGCATGGCTGTCAGTGGCTCACTGGTTGTCATGACTTTTCCCACTTCTCATTCTTTGATCCATAGCCATAGTGAGCTAATTTTTCTCCTCCAAACAGCATGTACCTGCCTGAGGACCCCGAGAGAGGCATCTGTCATTCAAAGCCTCTTCGCGCACCCCTGAACACAGCAGCGTCCTCATTCCAGTATTTGACCTACCCCTGCTGCTCTGAACAATGCTAACCGACTTTTTGTCAGATGATCTCATTCAGCAGAAGGGAGTGCAGCTTACAAAGAATAAACCTGGGCTTGGATGACGAACGGCCTGGGTTCAAATCCTGGCTGTACCACATGCTGTGGGAATGGTCCCTACCACATAGAATGATGAGGAGGGATAATGTGTATCCCATAAGAAGTACTGAGGACAATGCCTGACGTGTGGTTAATACTCAGTGACATTTCTTTACTTATGTGTTTGTCAGCAGCAAAAGTAACAGAGCCCACAAAGTGACAATGTGGCAAGCATTCCCTGCATTATAATCTAAATCTAAATGTATTACAATCTCTGGGCTCAGCAGAGTTTCAGGGTCTGGAGAGGCTCATTTGTATTTGTTGCCACCAGTTTCTGCCTTCTGACCCCAAAGCTGCAGTCAAGAAAAGTGGAACTAGGAAGGACATTGGGATCTATAGTCCTAGAATTTAATGAAACATCACCAATTTCTTTGGGTCAGTTTTTAAAACAACTGGCAGCCTGTCATTAAAAAAATGACCCTTAACTATTTGCTGATTGATCACTGGAAACACGATATAACTACTCCTCTTTGGCATGTTGAGGAAAAGGGCAGGAATATCATCAGGAAAATTCCATCCCTTGCATCATAGAGAAGTCATAGGGAGGTTGCAGAATGACATGGGGGACGTTTCTCCTTTCCCTGGGGAGATTTCTCTTTATTTGTCTCCCATGGGAACTGAGTAGATTGTGAGCAGAAGGACTTTTGGGGAGTGGGGCCAGAGACTGGGGAGACAAACCCCCAGAGAGCATTTGGTGAGTAACTGGAGCAGCACATCAGCTTAGGGACCAGAGCCCCAGCCACAAAGCCTACTCTCCTCAGGGACACTTGCTGAGTATTGGAATGGCACAGTAGGCTGGGAGGCGAAGTTGGAAAACCAGCAAATCCTACTAGAGGGAAGGGATCTGCCGTATATCATGATGATCTCTTCCCCACGACATCGCCATTGATGCTGCATGGCGGCAGGGGGTGGGGTGGGGTGGGGAAGCTGGATGACCTACATGTGGAGCAAAAATCATTAGCCACTCAGAGACATAGAAAAGTCTGGCAAGTAGTCAAGATTTTTAAAAGTAGAAGCTGATAGTTGTACAACACTGTGAATACATGTAGTGTTGTTGATCTGTACACCTAAAGATTGTCAGAATGGTAATTTTCATTATACACATTTTATCATAATGAAAACATGAGAATAAAATAAAAAGCTGAATTATAGGTATCTAGATATTGGAATCAAAGACATTAAAATAGCTATAATGTATATGTTCAAAAAGGAGAGTAAAAGGAATCTAGGACAAATACAAAGAATTTCAAGTCTTAATTGGAACCTATAAAGTTCAATCTTCAATATCAAAAACTTCATGATATAACTTTAATAGCAGCTTAGACATAGTGGATAAGATTACTGGAGATCATTAAGAAGTACCCAAACTAAAAAAACTATATGTAACAGTTTTAAAAGTTCTAAAATGTGTATAATTGAAGTCCCAAAAGACCTTACTTGAAAATATTTGAAAGGATAATGGTCAAAAATTTTTTGATGAACATGTCAACTTACAAATTTAAAGAGACTCAACAAATCCCAAAGAAAATTGTCAGCAGACACATCATAATCATGCTCCTGAAAATTTAAAACAAAAAGAGAAATATTAAAGACAACCAGAGGACAAGAACACACCTGGCCTTCCATGGAGGAGCCAAAAGACTGAGTTATGTTTCAATCCAAATTGTGGAAGCCAGAAAATAAAGCACCAATGTCTCGTGCCTAATGAAAAAAACTGAAAACCTAGTAATCTATACCTACTTAGGATATCCTTCAAAAATTCAAGAAAAGTAATCTGTATATTTAAAATGATAACATACTAGGTATAGCTTGTCTTATTCTAGGAATGGGTGGTTGTTTCAGAATTCAAAAGTAAATTTATGAAATTCAATCAAGTAAATAAATAAAAGCGAAAATCACATAATAGTTGCAATAGCTTCAGAAAAAAGCATTTGATAAAAGTTAATCTTTCATGAAAAAATGCTAAGATTAGAACTTCCTTGCTTGATAAAAGTCATCTACTAGCATCACTTTATGTGGGAGGCCGCCACATCGTGTGACCAGCATCTTCCTTTCCTGATTGGTGAGGCTCTGTCGGTCACTTCCCATGATCTGGCCACATCAAAGTGGCCAGAGACAGTGGCCCCAACCTTGAAAGTCGTAAAAATGTTGCCAAACGTGTCTTCATGCATGGACGTGCCTTCCTACAGCCCCAGCGGTCAAGTTATCGTACCTGTCCTTATAACCCCGCCCCTCTTGATCTTTATTGGATAGAAATTTCTAAAGAATGAGAGTCCCCCAAATAAAAGACCACTCCCATTTGGAGAGCTTGAGGCCTAGGGCAGAGGAGCCCTCCTGGGGCTTGAATTAAAGGTAAATTGTGTGTCTGTGTTTTATTTTATGCCTTAGGAAATTCACTCCAGCGACCCTAGTTTAGCTGCCCACGCTGGTCTGGGGCAGCAACTTTATTAAACATTTTACTGGCAGTCCTAGTGTTACGGAGCTGGGGCCTTCTAAGAAACTGAGGCAGCGTGAAGACCTCCTTTCAAACCCCAATTCTTGAGATCAAGTCAGAAAGATTTCAGACATGTCACTCAGAGTAACAGGAATGAGTTGATTGCAAGGATAGGAAAAGGGAAAGGGGACACTCTCAAGGGAGAGAATGAGTCCTCTCAGAGAGGAAAGGGACAATGTGCCTCTCCTGCATTCCAATTTTATAGGGGATCCCAAAGAAGTTTCCAGAGAGTCCCACCCAGGTCCACCTCTTGGCTTTTGATTAGCAGTAGGGTGACATCAGATTCTCAAATCCCCACTGTAATGACAACTCTAGGCCCATGCTGATTGGTTCTAATTGGATTCTTAACCATAAATCATATAAATATATATATCTCCTTATATCCCAGAGTCTCAGGATCTGATCACAAAAGTTTCCTGGGTTCCTCCCATCAACATTATATCGAGCCTGCATTTCTCCTGCGGTACACAGGAGGTTCGCTGAGGAATGTCATATATTCTTTCCACTTAAGCCAGGCAGGGCTGCAGGTAAATTCCTTCTTGGGAAAAAAAAAAAAAAGTGGGGTCAGCACAGTGGGCACATTTGATAGAACTATTCTCTTCACCTCATGTTCCCACCATCCTCATCTGTCTGTTCTCTTAACACTAGGTGATGCAAAGCAGGCAACTACATGTGTATGTATAGGTGTGTGTGAGTGTGTGTGTGTGTGGGGGGGGGTGGGTGTGTGTGTTACATGATGTAAACTGGAAATATTGCAGATTGATAAGATTATGTATAGTGAACAAACCAAAAAATCCATTAAAATTATTAGGATTAATAAGAGAATTTTAACAAGGTTGCTAGAAACAAAATTAAAATCATCATGTTTCTTTCTATATACCTTTAACAAACATTTGAAAATTTAATGTTAAGCTCTTACAACAGCATAAGTTTAACAAAAAATGAGCAAAACTTCTATTCAAATAATTATAAAGCAATGATGAGAAAACTTAAAGAGGATCAAAATAAAAGGAGAAAGGTACTATTTGTAGATTGGAAAATTAATATTGTTTACGATTTCAATTCTTCCCCCAAAGATTTAAGGATTTAATGCAATTCTTTAATAGATTCCTTTGATGGAAATTGGCAAACTGACTTCTAAAGTTAATATGTGAAAGGACGACTTTGTCCCCTCCAAATAAAATATGTAAAATAATTAAGGCTATGTCAAAAAAGAAAAGCAAAAGAAGGAGTCTGACTCTACAGTAAGGTATGAAATCCAAACACTCCCATATGGGCACAAGAGCAGAGAAATAGAGCAGAACAAGAGTCAAGAAGACCCACCTGTTACAGGTCACCTGCTTTGCAACCATTAGCAATTCAGTGGGGAAAACAAAGGGTGTTAAATTAGCTTGATAAACACGGGAATATAAAAGAAAAATATGAAAAAGCAACCTGAGTGAGTCTCTCAGGCCTTATATTAAGGAGGGAAAATGCCAGACACAAAAGGTTCATACTGTATCCTTCAATTCCCACAAAGTTTAAAAAGAAGCAGTGGTGTTAACAGAGGCGAGGGTTAAATGGCAAGGAGCAAGAGAGAAATTGCTGGGAGTACTAGAAATGTTCTGTTTTCTGATCTGAGTGATTGTATGTTGCTGAAGTTTCCGTCCTTGTCCCCAAGGCCAGTCCGATAACAAGGATACAGTTTTGAGAAAAAGGAAAAAAAAAAAAAAGGTTTATTGCTTTGCTAGCAAAGGAGAAACACAGGGGACTCCTGTCCTAAAGGATCTGATTCTTCCCATCAAGGGGAACAGGAGGCTTTTAAAGAGATTATTTAAAGGCTATATTTAACTCTGTTGAAGTTGTAATTCACTTGTTAATTTGGAAGATAGATAGTCATTTCTGAGCTCACTTGGTACCACCCCCAAGTCTGAATTACTTCATTCCTATGGTGGGTGTGTACTCAAGGACAGATACATTTGCCTAAAATGGGGAAGAAAAGTAATTGTGTTTCACCTGAGATTACTTCCAGGGAGAGATTAGGGAGGAGAAGCCAGAGAGGAAGAGAAAGAAATATATCCATTTTTAAAATAAGTTGTATGGAGGAGCAGCAAGGGCTGTATTCAAAGCATAAAGTCTACCACTGTTACATTTCCCCAATGTAGATTTCTACATTCCATTTCTATGGAAAAATGGGAGACGACATCTCCAAACTGCTTCCTGCTGAAAGGGGGCAAAGTTGGGGGAAGTAACCCAAAGTCCTTGTTCTCTATCAGGTGGTGCAATGGACAGTTAAGGGTATTCAGCATCAGAGCAGTTCAGAGGTCCACTGTGACTGATGGCAGGTGACCGGACAAAGGATACATGGTCAGGGATCATGCTAAGCCAACAGTAAATAAGAGAGCAAAGCATTACTTTTTTTTGTGAACAATTAGCACAAAAAGCAATTAGTATTTCAGTTAGTGTCTGAAAACCATGAGGACGATAACTCTTAATCTTGATTATCAGCTAAAAATAGATCAAGTTTATCAATGCAGGAGGTTAGGAAGATGTGTAGATCCATGAGATCAGACTCAAATTCACTCAGGCCAAATTTGCAACTCTGGAGTCCTCTGAAATCATTATTATTAAGTACTCTCACACAAGAATTCTTCCTTTATAGCCTCCAGCTTTACTTACTTTTGGTAGGGCTGACACAAGTGTACCTCTTAAGTTATATTAAGAAAACCATTGTTTTTCATTTTAAATGTTCATGTAGGACTGTGCTTTTAAGTTGTACTCTCCTGCCAGGTGTTTAAGACCAAGTTGGTCAAAACTGACCTTGTTTCTATCTATTTTTAAGGGTCAGCTGAGGGCTAGAATTGTGGCTCAGTGATAGAGCACTCACCTTGCATGTGTGAGGCCCTAGGTTCAATCCTCAGCACCCCATAAAAAAAAATAAATAAGTAAAGGTATTGTGTCCAACTACAACTGAAAAATAAAATATGTTAAAAAAAAGAGTCAACTGAGATTCCTCAGAGATCACTCTTGCAGACATGTGTGAAGCCTCTCGGCTCCTTTGGCTTTCCTCTACCAGTGGTGCCATCTTCCAGGATGGGTCAAGATCCTGCTGACCATACATGGTTTCTCTTGGAAGCATCCATTTCCAATGAACCTCCTCTTTGCAGAGTGTGCACTGGTTGGCTTCCTGTTCTCTAGAGTCCTCTCGATCTCCCTGATCAGCACATGGGGTGACTCATCAGAGTTGCAGAGCCCAGAGAGTCATCTGTCGTTCTCTGGGTCCTGGCTGACCTTAGAGGGTAAGGGCCAAAATGTTGGCTACTTTTTCCTTGGCCCTTTTACTTCCTTGACTTTGGCCTCCAAATTTTTGGTTTTAAAAGTCCAACAGGCAGGTTCACCAGTTTTAAAGAGGGAATAACAGGTAATAACTTCAATATCTATAATTTTACAGTTAACACTTGCATTTAATTGGGGTTAGTATTAGTACTGGAAGTATACTCCAGTATTAGAACTGGAATTATATATTAGGTCCTGTAGGTGATGGCTTATTATTTCAAATTAACCCGTGTTGTTTTTTGATTGTTTGTTTGTTGTTTGAAGCAGTACCTCTGCAAAACAATAATAGGCAACAGTTATAAAGTTTACAAGGAAAATACAAAATGAAATTAATAGAGCAAAAATATATTCAGTTTGTGTAATAGCTATGAGCCAAGAAGAATGATTTTTATAATCTTAAACCTTTACTTAGTTATATATTACATCCCCTGTTTGAGATCACAGTAATCTTTACAACAAAAATCAATCTTTTGAACACAACTTTAACGCGCTGAAGTCTAGCCTATTTTGGAGCCATTCTCACATGGAGAGCCTTATCTCATGTAGGGTGAGGCTTTTCACAAATAACACATTACAACATTATATCCGAAACATGAATCGAAGAAAGGCTAAGAGAGCTTTTAACTTTCTTTTTGTGGAAAAAGTGGCAGAATGCTTCCATGTTTTACAATGTCACCTTCATACAGATCAGCTCTCATTATCTTCCAAAAATGCATTTAAATTCCAATTCCAGTGTGAATAGTAATACAAAATTATATATATAACTTAGCAACAACAAGGTATTTTAACCAGCTATGAAACATCAAATGACATAAATAAATCCCAACCATATTTGTTATTTCTATACAAGCTTGAGACTTTTGCTACAGATAATTTTGGAGAACACCAAATTGGCAAAGTGCTCTTCTAAGCTTTTTATTTAAATAACTTTAATATTTAAAGTACAATTTAGAATCCAGGATGTATGGTAAAAATAATCACAAGTCTGCATGGGTTAATGAAAATCAAAGGATAGCCTTAAATCTTTTATACATTTAGGAAACAGTGTTAATGATCAGAAATTGACTTAGTCAAAGCAAACAGATATAAAAGGTCTTCAAATGACAGTGTGGCCCTTCTATGTCAGATGCAATATATAAAAGAGTGCAGTTATTGGTCATCTTGACTATAAACTTACATAAGCTTTTGTTTTATAAACTTTTATATAACACTTAGACAAGGCTTAGACTGATACAGTTCTCAGATGCATACATACACATTTTCACATATACTTGGAGTGTCAACTATATTGTTATAACTTAAGTAACAGTTGTTTGTTTAACCAGTTACAAAGTAATAATTTATTACTTTAAAACAGGTGTAAACTTTAAGACTTAGTTTCCCCAAGTAATAAAATGCAATATATACAAGAGAATTATCTTGATAAATAAGATCAGATCAATGTTTCAGACTTTGTTTTATATCAGTACATTAAAGTTCAAATAATTTTGACTGTGCTAATTACAGCCAATTTAATCACAAACACAAAGTTTTTGAGATTTACCTTGGACAAACCTTCTACAATTTGCTTCTTTCACAACTTGTTTTTGTTTCACATCTTTGTACTTTAGCTTGAACTTTAGTCCAAGAATATTACTTTACCAGACAAAATACTTTCTCATCCAGAAATATTTCTTTGACCTTATAATTTTCCGTAGTAAAATGTATTTATATACCTATAACCTTCTTTTATCTTTTCTAGTTTTGAATCCTTTATTACATTTATATTCTGAAAAATTCCTTACAAATGTGACCTGTGAATTTAATTTCCCCAACAAATTTCATCCCAGAAGAGGAATCAGACAATCTGGAATATACATAGACTGTGTCTTCATCTTTTCTCTCTCAGATGGCGTTCAAGGGGGTTGGCTGGAGTATAGAATATTTTTAAGCCTGGGCTGTCTGCCTATCATTTCACAATGCCATCAACTTAAGAGAGTTCACCACTGTCGATTGTGCCCTGAGGCTCCTTTGGGGGCTTTTTCTTATACTAGGTATATTGATAATGCAATGGAGGAGGCCCTTTCCATCCTTTTCTTTAAGGTTTCTTTAAAGATCCTTCTGCAAAGTCTACCTACAAAGCACAGGTGGGCCTTAGTTTCTGCCTTTTTCCTTTTCTGGGTGCAGTTATTTATTCTGCCAGTCTCCCCAGGCATTTAGTTTGATGGGACACTGTTATAGCTTCGCCCCAATAATGAATACCTCTGGCCAAATGGGTTGTCCTGTGAGATCTTAAAATGGGAGACTATTCCTGAACCCAGGTCATAAACTAACAGTGCTGAAACCTACTAGCACATCTTTTGTGGCCACAGCCTCCACCTTCCATGGGCAAAAGGGGCTGGAAAGCAGGGCAGAGGCCAGGTTCTCTTTGGCCAGTTTTCTGGGCCAGGCAGCTATTCTGGGATTTTTTCCCCCCAGTTTAGGACTCCCGTCCTTGACTCACAGTGAGATGATCTTTGGTTGCCTCAAGCCAGGCTGAGAAATAGTGCTGGGAGAGCCAGCTCTGGATTTAAAATAGTTAAATCTTTTTAAACGTTTCTTCAGGTGTCCTGCTCTCCTTACCCCATAGGCAGTACTTTAGCACCTTCAACTTAGTTCCTGATGGTTCAGACCCCTTATCATGCAACTGCATCAATGCCTGTACATACAGAATCTCTTTCATATACTTTGCCCCAGACAGACAAATTTCAATGTCAAGATTGTATAATAATCCAGAATAAAAAAAAAAACATTTAAAGACCATATTGTGTTGCAGTAAACCCTCCTTCTCTTAGACTTAACCCTGTAGGTGGCCCAGGCAGCCAAGATCTCTCTGTTCAACAGACTACTGGTGAGATCAATGCAGCATGGCCCACGTCTCAAAGGGCCAGTAACCGACAAGAACCCAGACAAGAGAGGACCACCAAAACCAGGGCTGACAGATGGGAACCTTTAAAACAGACAGACCCACACAGACAAATTTCTTCCACTTACTTTACCTTTGACAGACCAACTCCAACTGCAAGATGGTACAACACTCCAGGAAGCTATTCAAAAGCCAGATCACTACAGTAGCACATTATTTTAGACAGGCTTATACCTATAGATGGCCCTCTCTTCAACTCACTTTACTGCTGGCAGATTCTTATTTCAAGATTGCACGAAAAGAAACAGAGAGAGAGACAACCAGAGAGGAGCCCAAAAACCATGACACACAGGTGGGAACCTTTAACTTGACAGTCAAGATCTTTCCCAAGAATACACAGAGAATCAATGCAGTACTGGCCATGTCTTAAAAGGGGCAGTAACAGATACAAACAAAACAAACCACCAGAGGGAATTCCCAAGGCCAAGGAACAGATGAGAACCTAGAACGGATCAAAAGGGAGTAAATATCCCTACGTTCTTGAGCCCTGCTTAACTGTGACTTCTACACCAGTGACACTGCAGACATCCCTAGAAAGAGGGACTAAGTGTTCCCAAAAAGAAGAACCAGATGTGTGGAATCAAGAGTCTCAATGTGCACCCTGGGGGACTTACCAAATGGCCAAGTGTGGCAGGACTTTATTAAGTTCAGTTTCCTTTTTGTCAATGTGAACCATGATAGAGCAACCTGAACCATTCAGGGAGAGAAGGTGGTCTACTTTATGCTTTGAATTATAGTCCTTGCTGCTCTGCCACAGCAACTTATTCATATATATATATTCATATATAAATATATCTATATGAATGAATGATAATATCTGTTCTACCTCTTTAACAGGGTTGTTTTGAGTGTCAGATTTGTCTAACTATACATACATAGTTGTAGATGGACACAATACCTTTATCACAATACCTTTATTTTATTTATTTATTTTTATGTGGTACTAGTGGAAGGACACTTGCAAAGTTGATGTAAAGTCCAAAGACCACTCCACACACTGGAATCTCACACAAGAGGTTTATAGTCAGTAGAAGGAGACAAACCGACAAGGCTGTTCCTTTGGACTTTGTGGGGACTCTGCGAGTGTCCTTTCAGCTAAAGATCAAACCCAGTGCCTCACAAGTGTGAGGCAAGTGTTACTACTGAGCTACAATCCCAGTCCTAACCTTATATATATTTTAAAACTTAAATGATATGCCAAGAAAGAAGCTCAAAGGAAGTAATTAGACCACTCCGGCATAGCAAGATGGACATTCCTAAAAACAAGATGGACATTCCTAAGGTGATGAAGTACCAAGGAGGCCGCTAATGAAAACCATTATGACTCAACTTTCCTACTCCTCCCTTGTTTCTGGGTCCTTCACACAGTGGCAGATCAGACTAACAGACAATCATCTTCAGGAATGACCTGAGTCTGAGCCTGAAATAGTTAGGAAATAAGTATAGGCAAAAATGAATGGTTGGGGGCCTGGAGTTATAGCTTGGCGGTAGAACACTTGCCTTGTACACGTGAGGTACTGCGTTCGATTCCCAGCACCACATAAAAATAAGAAAAATAAAATAAAGGACCATCAACAACTAAAAAAATATTTTAAAAAATGAATGGTTGGTCATGAAACAGGTGAGATATTACTCTGTGTTGGTCCATCCAAGTTGATGTTCTGGTATGATATTCTCCTCTTTCTGTTTGACCATGTCATAACGGTGACTCATCCAATGACAATAAGGAAAAAAATATCCTGAGGACATATAGTACCAAGAAATTTTTATGTGGTTATCGTATTTGATTCAATGTTTCACAAGTATTCGCTGGTTTTGAGGCAGATTGAAAATTCTCTAAAGCTAGGCGGATTTGTCTAACACATTTGAACGATATATTTTATAGGCAGGATTTTATGATAATCCCGAACATGTGTTTTTGCAAGAGTATAAAAGGAGTCTGGGGAGATGTCTGAAAGTGAAAAGTGTCATCTGACCTGTAATTTTTTCTTGTGTCTTTTCAGGACACACATTTTTCCTTGCATTATGCAACTATGCCACTAGAGGTCACTGTGCAGCTCTAGTCCACACCCCGGTTTGCCTGCTTCTGGGTCTAACCTCTAATTTCCACAGAGAACCCAGCAGGGTTTGCCTTTCTTCAATCCAGACAGGCAGAGTCAACATGCCCACTGGAAGGAGGCTACAAACCTGTGTTAACCCAAGGTTATTGAGAGTCGATTGGTCCTCCGGGGGACCTCCAGCAGAGCGTCCACTGCTGTCCTGGGTCCTATGCTCACCTAGGAGCTGCCTATGATCTATATACTTTTTTGTTCTCTCTCCCTTTAACAAAGATCTTCTTAAGATTTCCACTCCTGTGATTTAACATGCTTTACAACAAGGTTTGGGGTTTGTCTGTTTTGGGTTTTGAGCATTTGCACGTATTGTCTCCGTATTAATTCATTTCTCTTGTGTTTCTTTTGTTATTATTTGGCCTGTCAGGAGTTTCATAAGTTTTTTAAACCTCAGAGCACTCAAATGGTAAATAAAGTTCTCAAACGACTTATTTCACATATAAGAAATCACTTCATCTTGGACCTCAAGGATCCCCACATATAAATGAGGAGATTCATAATTTCACCATAGCCTGGCGGGTACTCTGACCTCCAGAGGCCTCTTCAGTCTGATCCTTTGTCCAATTGAATGGGTTTTGGTGACTAATTCACCATGCCCACTTAACTTATGCAAAGTAAATTTAACACATAGCAGCCAGTTTTTTGAAGATTTTACTTACCACTTTTATAGTACAGTTAAGCAGATATTTGTGTATCTTTATTAACAGGCACTTAACAACCATGCACTATTTAAAATGCCGCCCACTACCTATCAACAGATGGTGGCCTCAGGATGGTGAGCAGGAAAGATAACAGAGTCTAGGTGGGGCCAGATGCTGATACTTTCCGCCCTCATTGGTGGTTTTCTTGCTCTGACTTTGCAAGCCTGTTCATAATTCCAGTATGTATGAGAGAATAACAGTTGGATTACTATTGTCAGGTAAGAGACTTTTGTTTTAGCTTGATGCTTTTTTGGACATGGTTCATGGATTAAATGTGAGATGCCCCCATTTTAGTTCTCTTACTTAAATAAGTTTAAGGGAATAGTATCTCAGATTCCGTTCTGGTAGATGGATTTTACTGGGATTCAACTGACCATGTGGGGCAGTGGCATAAGGGAACCCAGTACTGGAGGGCTGATTCAGTATTTTTCAGATAGGAAAAGCTTTCTTCAATTCTCGCTAGAATGAAAAGCATTTTATCAGATATAAGAAATATCTTTGTGTGAATAAATTTGTGGCTTGGTTTGAGTTATAAAGAGATTCATTTCCAAATCAAAGAGTTATTAATGGAAATTATGGTCACCACATGGTTCTCTGTTTTTAGAAAGTGTAATTTCCTACTTCTCCTACCAAAAGATGGACAAGCCACGGGCTTAAACTCTGAAACCACAGGGAAGTCATTCCCTCTCTCTGTGGATCTGTTTATTGAGGTCTGATGCAGGAAAAAATGAAAACAAAATACAAAAATTTTATTGACTTAAGTGTTATGTAGTTTGGTGAAAAATCTAAATCCATTCATTAAAATAAGGAAATTGCATGGAAGTATTATTAAATTCTATTAAATTAACCTTATTTGGGGCCTCTATCTGAGGACATTATAGGTAATGTCTGTTCAAATTCAGTGTATCTGTGTTGGAAATACTAGCACTCAGCTTGTGAATAAGGAGCAGCCAGTTACTTGAAGTCTTTTTAGCCCATCGGCACATAGACATTGCCGTGACCTGTAAATATTAAGGATCTTTTGTAGACACAGGGAAGAGAGCATTGTCTAAGATATCCTAGGGGATGAAAGAAATTAAGAGCACAGACAGAACTGCATTCAAATCTGCTTCCCCATTTGAATTGGGAAACCTTAAGGCACAAGACTTACCCCTCTTTGCCTCAACATCCTCCTCTGTAAAAGGTACCTGTTGTTGGTACCTGCCTCACAGCAATAGCAGAGGGACTGATCAAAGTATTTAGTGTAGTGCACTTAACTCCAGTGCTTCATATGAGGTCAACTCCTGTTTACTTACTGCATATTATCTACAGTAATTATCATAATTAACAAGTGTTAATAATATATATATTATAAACACAGATATTGGTTTTGCTAATAATGATGGACTAGGGAGCAAATATGAGTGCATGGCTGAATAGTACTCTGTTATATACACTACCATGTTTTATTTATCCATTCATCTCTTGATGGGCATCCAGGCTGATTCCATATCTCAGCTACAGTGAGTAGGGCTACAATAAACATGTGTGTTGAGATATCTCTTTGGCATGCTGACTTCATTTCCTTTGGATGTATACCCAGCAGTGGGATTGCTAGATCACTTGGTAGATCTAGTTTTAGTTTTCTGAGGAACCTATACTGTTCTTTATAGTGGCTGTACCCATTTACATTCCTAACAATGTATAGGAGTTACTTTTTGCCACATCCTTTCCAGCATTTATGTTATTTAAATAGCCATTCTAACTGGGGTGAGATGATATGTTGGTTTTTAATTTGAATTTCCCTGATTGGTAATGAGAGTGAGAATTCTTTCATATGCTTGTTGGCCATTTGTCTGAAAAGAAGAAATACATTTTGGACCATTTTCACATTTTTATTTGGACTACTGGGTTTGTTGTTGTTGTTGTTGTTAAGTCTGTTGAGTTTCTTATATATTCTGGATATTAATCCTCTATTAAGTGAATAGTTAGATGGTATTCTCCCCTTTTCTGTAGCTTTAAGTGATTTCTCCACCTCATCTTTACAGGTTACTTTTTAACAACAAGTGCCAATGATGTACTTGCAACCGGAGTTTCTCCAGCTAGTTCCCTACAAGCAACAGGTGGGACCTATATTTTTACATAAAATTTTAGCCTTTGTTATCATATTCACATCTTTAAAATGTACTTTGTGCAGTTTTCTGATAAATGAGCTAAAACTAAAATATTGAAAAGAAATCCTCCAAAGTGATCTCTAGGTGATGGGGGTGGGGGTGCAGAGAGGGATACCAGGGATTGAACTAGGGCACTCAACCACTGAGCCATATCCCCAGCCCCTATTTTGTATATTTTAAAAAATAAACTGAAACAATTTCTGTTTGCTAAAAGGTCTATATCATCGAGCCAGTGACAGTGAACATAGAAAACACACTGCTGATAGTTTCCCCAGTTTCAGTCTTTGTAGGACTTGTTTCTACTATTCATTACCAAGCCTCACCTCCAGTAACAAAGACTATCAAGACATATTATTATCCAAGAAACTTCTACCACATCCCAGGAATCAGGCAGTGTTCTAGTCCAGCCTGCCTCAGCAGTGAATGACCCCCCTGGCATTCTGAATCGACAAAGCATAAAACATCACCCACCCTTCCCTCAATCTCCCGCCACCATGCTGGCCCCGGTGCCAAGGGTCATCTCTGCAGCTTTGTCTCTTTTGATGCTTTAGACCAGAGTCAAATTCACCACTTTGTTTTGAGATTCCAAAGTAGAAGAGCTGAGTTTCTCTCCAAGGTGTGTGCAGCCCTCTGAGGGCGTCACTACATGTAAGCAATTAACCAGATAAAACAAGAAAGATTCATTGACTCAGGGAAGAAACACTTAGATCCCTGGCAGTCAGCCCGGGGGACAATGAAGTTAAAGGTGTTTTCCAGTTTCTTCCAGTTCAATTTGAAAATGGACAACTGGGTTTTGTTGTTATTGTTATGTCTGTTGAGTTCCTTATATATTCTAGATATTAATCCCCTATCAAGTGAATAGTTGGATGGTATTCTCCCTCATTCTGTAGCTTCAGGGAAGTACATTTTAAGTGATTTCTCCACCTCATCTTTCCAGGTTATTCTTTAAAAAGTACCAGTGTTATACATGCAGCCGAAGTTTCTCCAGCTCATTCCCTACCAACAAGCACAGGTGGGACCTATATTTTTACATAAAATTCCAGCCCTATTGATACAAAATCCACATCTTTAAAATTTCATGTGGAACACTAGGCCCTTGAACTATCAGCTGGTCAAGGTTTCTTAACAGTTTTCATGCAGGTAGAAATTGCAGATCTTCCATTTTTACTTGTGAACCACCTGGGAACTTAGACACTATGTATCCAGTGATTTAAAAAAAGAAGAAGAAGAAAAAAAAGCATCCAGTGGTAGAGAAAGTGAGTTCTCAACATCATGAATATCAGACATGAAGAAATTTGATTTTATTGCTTTTGTTTGGGAAGGGTTATGACCTATATCTTTAGATTTCATATATCTGTCTTGGAAAAATGAGAATTTACAGATATCAGTAGTTCTACCAGGTGCCATGCTAAGTCTTTTTACATGAATTATTTCATTTTATCCTGACAGTAACTCAATAAAGTGGCTATGTTCCCATTTGCACAGATGAAAACACAATTAAAAAAAAAAAACAGAAGTTCAAAAAGTTTTTTTAAAAAAACTTGTGTAAGGTCACAGAGCCAGTGAACAGTGAAACTGGAATACAAACCTAGACTGACTGGAGAACCCTCGTGCTTAACCAACAGCCTTCTCCAAAAGAGGATGACAATTATTTGGTATACTAGCTAGCAATGAGCCCTGTTGATATTATGGTACGACTTTCTCAGACACTTTTTCCTACATGTTTAGAAATGTGTACTTACAATTACTCTTTGTAGTACTCTGAAACCTGCCTTTTCTTCGTGCAACAATTTTTCAATATTACAAAATACACATGTAGAACATTTTAATGGCTGTACTGCTGTAACATTAAAGCATTATGAATGTGTGCAGCTGCTGAATTTGGCAGGTCGGATTGGATAGACAATAAAGACATCCTCTTTATACCAGATGGCATTTATCTTAGTAATAATATGGAAGCAAGAGCAATAGTAAGAGTGCTAGGTGAGTGCAGAGAAGAGAAGAAGCGGGAGGTGGGGGGATATCACCAGAACAGGAGGAGAAACATCTGATCATGTGCGTGGGGACTCCCAGGGCAGCTATTCGGGGTCTTTACTGGGAAGTGCAGGGCAGAACATCCTCTTGGCAGTGAGACTCCAAAGGCTTATTCCCAAGTGGAGTTCCTGAAGTAAAAATTAGAGTAAAGAAAGCCCAGCTCTAACAATCTGCGTGACCTAGTGATCTCCTCAAGGAGTGGCCACATCCTGAAGGGAGGGGGTGATAGCTTTGAGATAAGTGAATAACTCTTGAGTTCTCCTGCATGAGCCAGTGAGTCAAACACACGGAGAAGTCAGCATTCTTTAGACATTCCTTCAAGGGTGGGTGAAGGTCATGGCAGGCACATGGACAGGGAAGATCTTTAATATTTCCCTTAGCCCTTTAGCAGTATGACCTCTCACACACAAAACAAGTTGACTTTGCTTTTGAATATTTGTTTCTACTTCACTGTCTTTTAAACAACAGGGGGATGGGCACATTGGGTGACTCCTTTTTCTCCATCAGAGTCTGCACATTTTACAGGGTTTGATGATTACTACCAAATTGACTTCTAAAAAAAAAATCATCCTCACTTAGACACCCATCAGTGAATCATGAGAGTGTCCACCTCCGTATTCTTTTGACAAATCGTGAAAGACGTGTGTGCTTGCATTTCAATTTTTGATTTCCTTGATTATTAGTGAAAGTAAACCACAACTCTGTTGCTTTTTAACATTTAACCTGCGGGCACTTGGATGCACTCATTCAGAGTGTAGCAGTCAGAACTGGGACCAGGTGGAGATGTGTTGCACTCACTCAGGGTCCCAAATTCAAAGGGAAACCAAAAGCTTAATAAGAAAATGATGTTTTAATGAAATCGTTTAGAAACCCAAAACTAATTTTTAAAAAATCCATGGTGGATACAATATTAAAAACCTAAACACAAATAGGATCCATCGTGGTCAGCTTTGAGTGCGGTAAAGTCTAGCAAGGGCAAGCTCAGATCCTGGAAGAGGAAAGGGAAGGCAATCCATCAACAACTGAGGGAGCTGCA
This sequence comes from Urocitellus parryii, assembly GCF_045843805.1. NCBI lineage: Eukaryota > Metazoa > Chordata > Mammalia > Rodentia > Sciuridae > Urocitellus > Urocitellus parryii. Next base: position 19,277,879 of record NC_135540.1, on the reverse strand, counting down.
GTCAGCATGCTGTCTTTTCAAGGGCTCATGCCTGCTTCCAGTCATCCCCTCCTTCCAGGGATAGTGGAAAGCTGGTGGTGAATGCCAGGCTCCCCTCTCTGCTTCTCTCCACATGGGGTGCTTATTGTCCAGGGAACCTCTTTGACTCTCCCTGGGTTGTAAGTTCACCCAGCGTCTTCTCTTACTGTGAAAGGGGGACCTGTGTGCCATGGGCCAGCCAGCTCTCTCTAGAAACTAGGTTCTCTATTTCTCCAGTTTCAGAATCATTTGGGAAAGTTATTCCTTAGACACATGGTTGGTCCAGTGTGATCAGGATAGAAAAGACTTCAAGGAATTAATTATCATAATAAAATTATCACGATTTAAGTCTTCAAATCAGGAGCACATCTTACCAGAGTCATGTCTTCCTAGTTGTCCTCTGAAGAGTTTGACATTTTCTTCAGATAATTTTATGTATTTTCGTTTTTGAGATTTATTTTATCCGTTTGTTATTGTCTTAATTAAAACATCTTCTTTATCTTTTCAACCTGGTTGTTGATGACAGAAGATGAATCCATTGCTCTGTGTATGCTCATCACTAACCTTTATTTGTTATAATAGCAGTTTCTCAACTAGACAATCATGTTCTTCATAAAGATGATAATGTGTTTCTTCCATTTAAATGTTTATAGCCACTTCTTTTCTTATGTCACACTTGTTAAAACTTCTAAAACTGTTATATAATGATATCATGATGATGATGTTAGTCATCCTTGTCCTGACTGAAATATGAATGTCCTACCATTAGTTAGGTCTCTTACTGTGTGTGTGTGTGTGTGTGTGTGTGTGTGTGTGTGGTGCTGGGGATCAAATTCGTCTTACTTTCAGTAGGTAACCTTTATTATACCAAGATTGCCCTAAAGTAAGAAATTTAATCAGGAAAGATATTGAGTTCTATAAAATAACAATATTACTACTTATTCTGTATCATAGTTGAAATGTCAAATGCTCAATCCTATGGTCCAATGGCATAATTAATGTTAACAATAAAGTTCCTGACAGCTGCCGAGAGAAAGAGAGAGAGAGAGAGAGAGAGAGAGAGAGAGAGAGAATCTTTTATCCCCACTATATTAAAAACTCTTTCGAAGCTTTTGATTTATTTTCTACAAGAATATCTCTTAGCTTTGTGTTTATATTAGCCTCTATCAGTGTCACTAAGTCTTCTTTAATATCTTGAAGCCATGAGTTCCATCAATGGATATTTTAATATTGAACTATCCCTCCTATTCTGATTTAAATTACATGGCCACTTTACAATATTGTGCTGCAATCAATATTAGTTTTCTAAGGTATTGCAGAGTTTAAATTTTTTTCTCTTTAACTATTTTTTTTCTTAACTTTTTTTCACATGAATTTCTCATTTTATTTATTGTACTGTGGATTAGATTTTACTGTCTATGTGATTTCTACTTTCGGTTATTTATTAAAAATTTTTTGTAACCCAAATTATTGTATGGAAAACACTGGAAAAATAGGTGCAGCCTTTGTTTATAGTTTGACAAAGTTCTATAAATAGATATTTAATACACTTTTGTATGTTCATGGCTGAGTCTATTTGTGTTGCTATAACAAAATACCTGAGCCTGGGTAATTTATAAGCAATAGAAATTTATCACTCACGGTTCTGGAAGCTGAGAAGTCTAAGATCAAGGTGTGATGGGACTGGTATGTGGTGAGAGTTGTTGTCTGCTTCAAGGTGTTGCCTTGTGGCTCTTCCTCCAGAGGGGAGGAGCGCTGTGTCTTCACATGGTGAAAAGAAACAAACCCAGTTCCTCAAGTCCTCCCAACCCAGAGCCCTCGTGAGTTAATCTCTCTTAAAGGGCCTGCTATCCAAGTAGCTAATGAATTTCAATGGATGGATTTGGGGGTGCACAATCAGAGCCTAGCAGTTTATCCCCCAGATTTGGATACAATAAATTAGGTTCTGTAGGTAGTTAGGTTCTGAATGACAAGAGCCAACACGAATAAAGCACTTACTTTGTGCCAGTGACTAACATACACTTACAGTTTTCAGTTAGAGTGAAAAGCGTGGGACACAGTGTTCACCACTGTGACTACTTTTCAGTGTCTGGTTTGGTGGCATTTAGTAATTCATTCTCCACGTTGGTCAGCACTATCTTGTTTCAGAACATCTTCAGTATTCTACAGGGAAATCCCAAACCCATTATCAGTCTCTCACCATTCCTATTCCCACCAGCCCCTGGGTCACCAATGATTCGCTTTCTACCGGGATAGATTTTCCTGTTTTGAATATTTCATGTAATAGAACTGTGCAATGGCAGCCTTTTGCACATGGCTTCTTTCACTTAGGGTAACGTGTTTCAGGATCATCCATCCACGTTGTAGCATTCAGTATTCATTTGTTTTCATGGCTAAGGATTGTCCCATTTTATGGGTATAACAAATATGTTTATTCATTCATCATTGAGTAGAAATTCAGGTTATTTCTAACTATTATGAATTGTGCTCCTCTGAATATTCTTGTACTAATTTGGTTGGAACACACACATTTTCAATACTCTTGGATATATACCTAGAGGTAGGATTGTTGGACCACAGTATTTTATGTTTAGCTTATTGAGAAACCACCAAAATGTTTTCCACAGGAGTCTACTATTTTACATTCCCACCAATAGTGTATGAGGGCTCCAATTTCTCCACATATTTGCCAACCCTTGTCATTTTTCATTTTTAAAATTACAGATGCTGCTGTTCTTACAATGGGAAACCTATTTTGACTTACAATGTTTTCAACTTACAATGGGAAACCCATTATGAAAACATTACAAGTCAAAAATGCATTAATATATAGAGAGCACAATTTTTCAAGTCACTGATTGTACACAAAGTATTTTCACACCATTCGTATCTTCATGAATTGCATTCTGCCATCATGTATAACAAATTAGAATAAATAAATGATTTAATTTTAAGAAGTATCTGAAAAGGGTAAAAAAATGCATGAATACAACTAAACTACCGAACATCATATCCTACCTTAACACATACATTAACCCACTGTTGGGCAAAACCATCTATCACAAAGCCTATTTTATATTATAAAGCATTTTGTATCTATGTAATTTATTTAATACTGTACTGAAAGCAAAAAAAAAAAAGAAAGCTTTCACATCATCATTTGCTTAAAATCCTAAGTCCAACCATCATAAATTGAGACTCTCTATAGCCATTCAATAGAGATTCTAACATGGAATTTCATTGTAGTTTTGATTTGCATTTCTCTAATATTCACAGATGGTTCAGCTTTTCATATGGTTTTGTATTTTGAATATATTCTTTGGAGAAATGCTTGTTTAATTTCTTAGTCCATTTTTTTTAAATGTGTCTTTTTGTTGTTGAGTCAAGAGAGTTCTTCCTGTGTTCTGGATATAGTCTATTGTCAGATATAGAATTTGCAAATATTTTTTTTCCATTCTGTGGGTCATCTTGACTACTTTTGATGGCATCCTTTGATGCATAAAAGTTTTTGCTTTTGATAAAGTCCAATTTATCTCTTTTTTTTTTACTGCTTATGCTTTTGATGTCATATCTAAAAAACTTTACCAAATTCAATGCCATGAAGATTATTCCTATGTTTCCTTCCAAGAATTTTATAGTTTTAATTCTTATATTTAGATTGTTGATTACTCTGAGACAATTTTTGAACATGGTGTTAGGTAAATGTCCAACTTCATCCTTTTGCACACAAATATCCCAGTTGTCCCAAAACCACTTATCGAAAATTATGTTCTTTCCCCTCTTTAATAGTCTTGGATTCTTTTTCAGAAATCAATTAATCATTGATTTCCTCTAGAACCTCAAACTTATCCCACTGAGCTTTAGTCTATCCGTAGGGTGACCACAAACTTTTGATTATTGTTATTTCATTGTACATTTTGAAATCAGGAACTATGAGACTTCAAAGTTCATTCTTCAAGATTGTTTTGGGCCACCTGAGTTTCTAAAAGTTCTTTATGAACTGTAGGATTAGCTTTTCCATTTCTACAAAAATTTACGTCCATTTTTAACTTGTTCCATCTCAGCTAGTCTTAGTTGGAGTAGTTTAAACCCAAGCGGTCTTAGGCTAGAGTCTGCACTCAGTGAATCCATTGTATTGAAAGATGGCTCTTTTTTGTCTCGAAACATTATCGCTTATTCTGCTTGTTTTCTCTAAGGTAATATCTTTCATAAGAGTTGATGCCTGTCTTCCCCTTGAGGTGTAGCTAATGGATTAAATATAATTACTATGTTAGGGTTGTTGTTATTGTTGTTTTTACATGAGCTAATTGCTTTTATAATCTGGGGACTTTGATGATGTTACCACTTATTTCCCTATTGTTATTATATTTGAAAGTCAAAAGACAAGAAACATAAAATACAAAACATGAAAAGCACAACTACCCGAGATTCCTGGATCATGGCTCCATGTATGTATCATGGCATTGATATTGCCTCTTGTTGGGAGGAATACCGCAGAAATCCACCCCTTGTCTTCTTTCTGAACTATTCTGTCAGGTACAGATCTCAAAGACAGTTCGTCAGGCAGTGCTGCCGTGTCCCTTCAAAATGCATAGATGGGGTTGGGGATGTGCTCAGAGGTACAGCACTTGCCCAGAATGGGTCAGGCCCTGCTTTCAATTCCCAGTTTTGAAAAGAAAGAAAGAAAAAAAAAAGGGACAAAGTGCATATATGTGAAATGTGGAAGGCATGATGAAGTCTGCCCTCACTTATTCAGAAAGAAGTATAAATAAATAGCTTGGGATGGCAAGGCAGATATATTTCTGATCCTTTCAGTGTTTTTTGTTTTTTTTTTTTGTTTTGTTTTTTTAATCTGTCACAACTGGGGACATTTGTTAAAATTTCTTTTTGCTATTATATTTCTGCCAATTTCTTTTTTCTTTCTTTTATTGTACCAGGGATTGAACCCAGGGTTGCTCAACCATTGAGCCACATCCCTAGATTTTTTTTTTTTTATGTTTTATTTTGAGACAGGGTCTCACTAAGTTGTTTAGGGCCTTGCTAAATTGCTGAGGCTGGCCTCCTGCCTCAGCCTCCCAAACTGTTGGGACTACAGGAGCGCAGAACCATGTCCAGCCCAATTTCTTTTTGGCTTTCTTTTTTGTTATGGGGCTATAATGGGTCATATTTACCTGTGCAATGTGTCCTTTAACAATATAAATTTGTCCTCTTCATTCTTTCCAATGTCTTTGCCTTTAATCTACTTTGTCTAACATTAACATTGTGATCTGTTGTTAGTTCTCTACTTTTATTTATATAATATACCATTGCTCATTTTAAAAACACATTTAGCCTTCTTTTGTGTTCTACCTGACCTAGTATGCATCTACTGAGGTTTTTTTTTAACCTCTTTAACCTTAATCTAAAGGTTTATGTCTTTTAATACAGAGAATTAAGAATTCATGAATGACACTTAGTATCCTGTTTATGTAATCTGGATACATAAGTATACATACATATACATTAGTATATGGTTCCTTATTTCTAATCTTCATATATATATTCTAATTTATTTCTCTTAGCCTATACTGTGCTTCGAAAGGTAATTAACATTACCATGTCAATTATCCCATTGTCTGACTTTATGTTTTTTTTAATTTTTTTTATTGGTTGTTCACAACATTACAAAGCTCTTGACATATCATATTTCATACATTAGATTGAAGTGGGTTATGAACTCCCAATTTTTACCCCAAGTGCAGATTGCAGAATCACGTCGGTTACACATCCACAATTTTACATAATGCCCTATTAGTAACTGTTGTATGACTTTATGTTTTTAAAAGCATCTATCTGAGAAATCCCAGACATTAAATGGCACAACACACACACACACACACACACACACACGCACACACACACACACACACTTTACCTGCTCTCAGGATTCTGTATAGACTGGATAAAATTGTACATGTGCCATTTGGCCAATGGCTTGTAGAAGCCCTGGATGGATTTCAGGTGCATCATGAGCTATCAATTTTCTTAGCCAAATATTCAGATAGACTACACTCAGGCATATCAATCTCAACATATAATCAGGTATGGATAAACAGTGAGTGAACACTACAAGTCATTAACACACATGCATATACATGTGCACGCACGAACCAAAGTCCCATGAAATGATACCAGTCCTTATGATGTGTAACATACTTTGTTCTTGTCTGCTTTGTGCAACTTGATTTTTTTTAGCAACAACCCAGTGAACTTATCTCATGGCCCATTAGTGCAAGAATGCACTACCTTTTTATTTTTCATTAGAATTCTTTTCATCCTTTCCAACTTCCTTCAACTCAAAATGTGTGCAGAATTCAGCTACAGAAATGCCAATGTTGGAATCATCTCTGGAGATCCAAAAAGTACTGGGGATTGGCTTCCATATCCAGGGATTCTAATTGTACCACTGCAGGGCCCAGCAAACTATGGCCTGTGGGCCAAATCCAGCCCACCACCTGCTTTCGGACAGCTTTGCTAGTTAAGAATGATTTTTACATTTTAAAGTGCCTAAGAAAATATCAAAAAAAGGAATAATATTTTGTGGCACATGAATATTATGTGTTCATAATTCATCTTTGGGACATGGCCATACACATTCATGTGTGTTTTGGTTTGCATATCAGCTGTAGCTGCTTTTGTATAACAATTCAAAATGAAAACATTAACAATAGTTTATGAGTAGTCGTAATAGAGAGCATCTGGCCTGCCAAGCCTGGAATTTTTATTTTCTCTCCCTTTGCAGAAAAAGTTCCTACCCCTGCCCTAAGGGATTCCCCATCTATAATTTTAAAAGCCGAGTTGTAGGCTAAGGATTTCCAAGCAAGTTCCTGTGGAGATTCTTGAAGCTGTTCCCAGGTGGCAATGAGGCTGCAGCCAGGTCAGCCTCCACCGAGCAGTTCAGCTTAGTCTGATAGCCACACTAACTAGCTTATCCTTGCAAAGTCTTAGTGTGAAGTTGTGTGTGTGTGTGTGTGTGTGTGTGTGTGTGTGTGAATATGCATGTGATAGGGGAGGATGTGATGAGGGAAGGGCTCTAGAACAAAACCACAAGAAATACCTTCACTTAAAACGACAAATGGTGGCCTGGGGATGTGGCTCAGTGGTTGAGTGCTCCTGAGTTCAATTCCTGGTACCAACAAAACAAAACAAAAAGATGGCAAATGGTGTTGTTTCTCCAAGTAAATCAGACCAATTGCACAATTGCATCCCAAAGCTGTTTAAGTTCTCAGTGAAGGGAACCTAAGAACCTTATCTTAGTTTATGTGAAGTTTCTTAACATAAGATTGGACCTTGAAGACCAGGGAAATAAAGTTTATGTATGCTAGTCTGGGCTGGAGCATCTGCTCTCATGACTGGCGACTCATTAGAACCCAATGCCTGGACAGCACAGCCGACTCCAATACACAGGCAAGAGCAAGAATGTCTACCTGGTTTCTATGTTGCTGTATGTCATTGTTCATCCAGCATCAGGAAGTGTCCATTGGTGGTGTGAAGACTTTGGGATAAGTTTTTATTTTTCATTAGAATTCTTTTCATCTGGTCCAAATTCCTTCAACTCAAAATGTGTGCAGAATTCAGCTACAGAAATGTCAACATCTTTAAAAAAAAAAAAAAAAAGCTGACACATCCCAAAGAGGTGAAATCCCCTTTTGTTCTGAGGATCCTTTGATAGGCGGGAGGAACCAGAGTAGCATATGTTTGGCTGGAAAAAGGGAGATTCCAGTCAACAAATTATTGCTAACTAGAAATATCTGCCTTCCAATATGTGGCTTTACTACTCCAGGTCACCCTGTAATTCCATGTTAGAGGCTATGAAGAAGGTGAATTGTTTTATTTGTATCTTTTCGGTTATCCTTGACTTGCTGTAAGTGAAGCCTTGCTTGAGAGTTAGTTGCTTATCATTTGGGTACAATTTAAGCTACTTGTAAAAACAAAACAAAACAAAAAAAAACCTAGTTGGTGCCCTCATTCTTTTTATTCTGCATGAATCAGGGTAGATATTGGTAGATATTTTTTTCTTTAAACAGATCTGTATTCTGTCACTTAGCAGCTGCATGACCTTGAGCAAGTTAAGCAATGCTTCTGGTCTTTGTTTTTCTTTTCTACAAACAATAATTAATATTATTATTAAAAATAGACTCTCTACAGATTGCTTTGAAGGTGACAAGAGTGGCTATCTGCAGTGCACAATTAGTATTAACTATATAATCTTTGTAGGCATACAGATTTTCATGGTTTTGAAATAGTGAGGTGCCTTAGAAGATCCATCCCATTACTCTCACATTAGTGGGGAGACAACTGAGGCCCAGATAAGTACAGCAACTTGCTCAGTTCCTCTGGTCATTTGGTGACAACAGCAGAACTAGAAATCTGATCTCCTTTCTCCCTGGGACAGTGTACAGAAATCTCCCTTGCTTTCTCTCTGTACTGAAGGTGTACAGTTGCTGGGATTGTAGGCTGACTTTTCTCTCCAACCCTACTGCTCAGGTATGGTTTAGGACAATGAGGATGACCAGAAACTGGGCAGAACAGAGCCAAGCTGTGAGGTTCAGGGTTTCATGAGGGGAGCTGCCATCCTCCTAGGCCACAACAACCTCCAGCCAGTTTGGATAGAAAGTTATTCTGCCCCAAGTCAGGGAAGGCAGCAGTGTGATCAACTGGGTGCATGGAAACTGTCAACACAGCCGATTCATAGGTGAGCAGAAACTGGCTCCCTGCATTTGGCAACTGTCCCACCAATTGCATCAAGAATAAGCCATGCCCTTCCTTAAGAGCTGTTGAGTGGAGAGTTCATACAAAAGGTGCTGGGGGTGATCCAAAACCCATGGCTCCAATGCTAACACATGTACCACTTTATTCTTTAGAAAGTCCAATATTTCTAAAAAGCAATTGGCTGCTTCAGCTTAATAAAACCCTTCCTAAAAAGAAAAATGAATGACAATGATATGGGCATCTGACTATATTATTACAATTTGACCCAGACTGAGCTTGTCAATTTGGGGGCTCAAGAAAAAAAACTGAAGATACTGCCCTTAAAATACTGCTCCCTGGCAATGATCTTCAAACATCTCTTGACACAGGCAAGATTCCATTTACACGTTCATTCTGTAGAAGACAAGGAGATCTGTCAGAAAAAGCGTCAAGTTGGAAGTCAGTGGATACGAATTTTTGTCCCAGTTTTACCACAAATGAGCTGCCCAAAACTTCTACTGATAAAATTTGTGGTCAATTTTCATGGTCATCTTAATGTCAAGAAACTGTAACACTTTAGAACACAGAGTGATGTGACTTGGAAACTATGTATGGCATTTTCTATGCAGGGGGTATCCTTGGAAAGGTTTGCTTTTGCAAGATAAGACTTTTATCAAGTGCAAGTTGGGAGGGAACTAAAACTAAGCCAGCAGCTGTGTGACCTGACTTTATCGTATCGTGACAGGAGCCCAGTCACTAGAATTATTGCCATGGAGAAAACTGCAGAACATTTGTCCAATAGTGCATTCTTTCTAAATATATTTCACATTAGAAATATCAATAGGGTGGGAAGGACGTGTGATCCAGTGAATAGAGCATAACACGGGGGCTCAGAGTTGCACCACGGTTCTTAGTTGTATCCTTAATACAACTAATTCTGGGTCTGCAATCACCCCGTCCCCTCTTTGGCATCATGGAAATTGTGGCAGCAGCCTGCTCATGTTCCCTCCCCCACCATACAGACTTCACAGGGTGGTCAGTTTTTGTGAGCAAATGTGATTTCAGAAAAGTGGGGATAAACAACAGTAGAGGTGAGATATTCAGAAACACCTCTGATGTTATGCACAGGAAAGTTGTAAGATGATGTAACTGTACACATTTGGAATATTTCATTTCCTGGGAGGTATACCAATTCATTTCACCCTTCCCAAACTCAAAATTTTATGATTCAGTCTAGGGCACAGATATGTAGTGCTTTGTGTGAAGTACCATAACAAATGCCATTGCATTTGGGGACTGGGAATGCGATTTTAAACTAGGTGTTTGAGACCTTGCTAATCTGACCAAACCTACCCTTTTCTTACCAATCTCAAAAGGTTTGCTTGGCCTGATGGTTGCCTCCACATTGTACTCTCCAGTCTCCTATTTTAGCCTGGGCTGTTTCTTTATTTCAATTCCCCCTCCACATCTCCATCTAAAACTGTAACCCTCCTTCAGTGTTCACTGATAGATATGCTGAAACATCTAAGAAATCTGGAAGGTTGGAATAACATTGGGAATCAGCAGGACTGAGTCTCAGTTCTGTCCTTACCTGCTAGCGAATCAGTTAATTTTTTTTTATGATACCAAATGTCTTATTTGTAAAACCAAAGAGTTGGAGTAGATGTTCTGTGAATAGCCTTCTAGCTGAAAGGTACATTCTGAATTCAGCAGGATGATATTTAAGCCAACCTTTAAACTGGGAACAATGGAAACAAGTTTCTGAATGCTGTTTTAGGTACAGAAAGCTCGGAGCCCTGAGCACAAAAAAATACACAAAGGAAGAGAGAATTTCTTCGGGAAATCCAATATATAAGAAGTTTAGGCAAACTGCATTTGTTGTTTAGTAGTTACAAATTTGCTTGGATGCTTTCCATCCAGTTTACTGAACTGTTCAAAATTTACATATTCATAAATATTTTTCAGCCATGCACAACTGAATATGTCCACAGATGTCTTTTAGTTCAGCAGAGACTTAGAACTTAGGACCGGCAGATGGAAGTGTGGGTTGTTGCTATCAAGTGTAGTATTTGAACATAAGTTGGTGGTTGTTGTGGGAACACATTGTAGGACTTGAGTTCCCTTCCTTACCTGCAATCTTGAAAGTAGCTTAAGCATCTGAGGTTGAATAAACAGATATTTCTTTTGTTTGTCCTTTCAGGTAAACTGTGGGGTTTTTGTTGTTGATTTGTTTTTCCCAACCAGATGCTGGTTTACTTAATTTGAGGGTTGTTGATAAAATTCTTTCAATTGTCCCAAGTGAATCTTATCTTGGAATACCTAGCAAGTTATTTAAATTTTAATTAATTACTAAAAAAAATGTAAGCAGAAAGAAAAGCTTATTTATGTGATTGGATCTATTGTTCTTTCAAGCTGACAATGTTTTATAAAGTACAGATTTTCATTAACAAGTCTCTGTGCCCTCCTGTTACTGCTAAACAAGCAGGGGTATAATTCCTGTTGGAATGCTTATGAGGTTTTCTATCTTTCTCAGACAATGGAGGAAAAACTATGACCAAGATCATTTTATAGGTCAGCTACTGTTATTAGATTGTTGAGAAAATGATTTAAAATATTTTTATCAACAAATTTTAAGGCGTTTGTGCATTTATCTCCTTACTGTGTTGACTTAGGTGACTATGGAAAGAAATTGTATCAAAGCAACTAAATCTAAAGAATTAATCAAAACAGGTATTTTTGGGACCATAAATGGTAAATTTCAGTCTCAAATTTGGCCACCAATCCATTTTCTTAAGTGCACAGATAGAACATGACGTGCTCAGTTGGGACTAACGTGTGTACAGTTCTTGGAAATTGCCTCAAGGACAGGGTTCCCCTAAAGAATGTGTAGCCTTCGATGTCAGAAAGTCCTCAGGTCTGACGAAAATTTAGAACCTTGCTAGAAGTATGGGTGGAAGTTACTCCATCTGAGTTGGAGAGACAGGCACTGTGGCCCACCATAGGACAGGTTTTAAAGCCAGTGTCAGAGTAGGAATTCTGCTCTGTAAACTTGGGCACAGTTTTTGATCTTCAGAACTTCAACTTCTACTTCTTCTGAACAGAATTTCCACTCAATGCTCTTTTTCCTCTGAAGAATATTCTACCTGTTTGCTAGGGGGTGAAAATTGTTTTTTTTATAAAATTCAAAACTTATTTTAATGAGCTTTTTCTGTCTTTCTCCTGAAACATTGTCTCATTTTGTGACCTCCCCGCCCCGCAAAGTTACATAGGCTTTGCTTATAAATGTAAAATATGTCTTTTCACCTTCTTTGACTTTGTTTATACTTAAAAGTATAAAAGTGCTAGTTTTAAGAGATATTTGATTCTATTTGAGGGCATTGGCCTTATTTCTTTTTATAAATGGCTATAATTTTCTGTCCTTCTGAGTCCCCAGGCTACAGGCCAACTTCCTGGAAGGCAACATCAGGGAGTGATAAGCACCCCCTGTAAGGCCAGGGTGGTGGGGAGGTGATTTGTGCACACAGGGGCTGCTTATCTGGGCCACTCGTGATCACACGAGGGGTGCTCTTACGCAGATCTCTGGGCATGCTTTCCTTTGCCATATACTTGGTGGTTGTTGGGGGAACACACTGTAGGGTTTGAGTTTCCTTACCTTGAATTTTGAAAGTAGCTTAAGCAGCTGAGGTTGAATCCTTCTCTATGCTGTTGACCCTGGTCTTCTCCAAATGGAAATTTGATTTAAACACCTATTGGCTTTTCATTGCTGAAGGATGAAGTCCACATTCCAAAGCCTGGTTCCTAACAGGTGGTGCTTCACCTGCTTCAGACTTGCTCTCTGCTGTGCGTCCACATCTCAGTTCTCTTTGGCCACACATCATGCCACAGCCACGAGGTCCCTTGCAGTTCTCCCAGTTTCCAGTGATATCTCAAATTCCAGGACATGGCTGAAGATGCTGATCTTATATCTCCATGTCCAGAACAGTGAGCTTGGTGACATCCTACACCTCTTTCAAGACAAATTCAAAGAACACCTTTTTGAGGTCTTTCCATGGTTTCTCCATCAAATATTTAAGTGCTGTCTCCCTTGTGCCCCCACTTCGTCCACCATCCTAAAGTACTTTAGTAGACTTAAATACTTGTCCTCTACTGAGTTAGAATATCCTTGAAAAAAAAACTTTAGTAAATGAATGGACAAATAAATGAACACCAAAGGTCTTCAATAACCATGGAGGCCGAAGAAACATACCTGGATTTGCAAGAGTCAGTCTTGAGGCTTTATGGGGCCTTTTCCCTATCACCTTGAGCACTGAGGACTTCATGGAGATTTCAGATTAAATCTAATGAGGGGAGGCCAGGGATGTCCTTTTGAATGAAGTGATATTGAACCTGGACTTGAAAACCAGCTAGGCGAGGTGGGGGAGGGAAGGATTTCTGGTGCAACAAGAACAGGCACCAAGGTTTGGATATGGAAAGGATGTGAGGCTTGGAACATACAGCATGCTTCCACCCCCAGAGAGAGAGGAGCAGAGTGTCCAATCAAGCAGGTGTGGACTGGATAACACAAGGCCTCCTGTGTGTCCATGAAGAACAGTGAGGTTCCATTCCACAGACTGAATGCATCTCCCTAGTGGAGTCCCACAGAACCCCGCTCAGGTGGTGCCCAAGGTCCTGTGGAACAGTTAGAAAACCTGGAAGAGGCATGTTCATAGTCACAGCCAGAACTCCTAGAGGGCCTTAGTTAAACGTTTAGCATTCAACACGTTTAATACTCTGATCTTTATGTTTCATGCAAGGTTTTCATTAGATTTTTTTTCCTTCTAGTTATAAAAGTGTGTGCTCATCATGGAAATGTTGAAAATGTTTTGTTGGTCTTTTATGAACACAGATTTTTTCCGATGGTTGCTCTCGTTTTCCATAACATACCCTTTGGCATTTGGCTTAATTCATTTTGTTCATTTGCAAACACAATCTTTTCGTCCTCTTTCTCATAATAATTTGATCACTTATAACTATTCATGTTTCACTGGACATCCTTCATGTTCCAGCACTGTTTAGTACTGAGGATATTCTAAACAAGCCAGCCCTGGAGTCTTGGGAACAAGTTTTATGTATTGGAAGAGTCCATTTGGTGTTCACAAGAGACTGTAGGTGTGTCCCCAGTGTGAATGACCCACACTGAATTGAAGGATCTACACCAGGAGGGGAGGTTTAAGGGCAGAAATCATAGAAGGGGGTGGTTAGGAATGGAAGGGAAGAGGGGGGAGCAAGCTTTATGTGCCTGTTTCAGATGTATTCCTGTGCAGTCAGCCTGAGGCTGACCTTGAGTTCTTGTTAAAAGCCTGCCCTTTGCTTCTGACCTTCCACACATCTGATTTCTTTCTTCTGGTTATTTTGCTATCTGTTCTCATAACACTTTCATAGATAGATATAATTTCTCAAACTGCACACCTTTACAAAATACGATGGATAGCCCATATTCACCACTCTCTAGCAGTAGGTTGTAAGCTAAAGCTCATATCTAACTTTACTAAGAGATATAGTTTATTTTTCTTCATCCATTACTATTTTTATAATTTGGGCATTCTTTTATTGATTTTAAGGAAAATATTTCTTTTCATAATGATAATCTTAATATTTTCTGAACCTCAAAAATCCCTGTCACCAGGTTAGTAGTTAAAAAAATATTTATATATTTATACCTGAATATTAAAGAAGAATTTAGAAACATTTAACAATTATTTTTGCATGATATTTAGTTAATTTGTGTGGCAATTATTCATATATATGAAGTGGAATCATGTGGAAAGCCTGATTTATATTCATTAGATAATGTGTCAGTCTTACCATTAGCAATTTCAGTATCTGCTTTTAATAACCCCTCGAGTATTCATGAGTAAGAAATTGGCAAAGCGTCCTACTAAGGGAAAAGGTGTGAGAAAATGTTGAAAAGGCCACCTATCAACTTACATAAGAAGCAGTACATTTTTAAAAAAAAATGTAGATCTTTTCCAAGTAAAAGAACAAGATGAAGAAAAATGTTATGAGAAGGGAAAACATTGTGGACAGTTTGGGGACAATGAAATCTTGTCTCCGTGATTTGGGGGCCAATGGATTCCTGGCAGCTGATTTGGGTACTCTGCCCTAGAGAAGACAGAGGTGTCCAAGAAGAAGTGACAGTTGTCTGTGGATTCCCCAGGAAACTGAGCGTGCAGGGACACTGGTACATCCCAGGTGACACTGTCTCTGAGGAAGCCTGCAAAAAAAGCCTTCTGCCTCCAGACTGAGGCAGGTGTCATCATTGTGCAGCTGTTTAGAAAACGAGTCATACCTTATCTGTATGTCCCTGCTGGGTAGGGATTCTGGAGTTGGCCGTGGAGGGATGTGGAATAAAACTGTCTTTGGCGATATGTTTTAGGGTTTACTCAGTCCCCTCATTCTTGACCCCTTTCTCATTTTCTATTTCATACAGTAACTACTTCCCCCAAGGTCCCTCCTACAATGAAAGCTGAAGAGGCTGCTGTCACCACCGTAGGCCCCTCCGGCCCAGGAGCACAACTAGGTTGGTTTTTATTTTAAGGATTGGATCTGAAGTTCTTATGCTGATACAGTGCTACTTAATGGGACCCGACACTGAGAAGTACAGGCTAAGTAGACGCCTCCTGCAGAGGAAGTCTCATGTTGTGTGTAGCTCCTCCAGCAAACTGTGCCTCCAGCTAAGGAACCTAGGTAATGCTGAGATAGCAGTAGGGGTTCAAGAAATTAAAACCGTCTAACAAAACACAGAAATGACAAATGGGACCATTCATCCCGCACAAAGTGATCCCAGAGTGTGGTACTGAGAACACCTGTGGGCAGGTCCAGGGGCCTCAGAGCTGGCTGGCCCTGTTCCCCTGTAGACCCTGAGTGAATAGTTTTGCAGGGCCTCCATCCCATAACGTTAAAAGGAAGCCAATCATGCTTGCCTCACCGTGTTTCCCGAAAGATTAAGTAGGACCTATGTCAAAGTGCATAGCTCACTGCCCTGTCACCAGTGCCTCATGAGTGATAGCTGTAAACCAAGCTGCGTGCTGAGATAAGGGTGGGCAGATGCCACAACTCTCTCCTGATGGATGTTCATATGCAGTGCTACGCGCCATGTATTCTATAAGCAACGGCTAGCATGGCATTTTGCTAAATATTTTCAAGCATTAATTAATTTATCCTCACAGGAACCTGAAGAGATAGGCATTATAATCTTCATTTTGTGGCAAGGGGAATACTAAAGCACCCATCAATTAAGTGAGGCATCTACGTTACTGAAACCCATCTGTTTTCCTCCAAAGCCTATATACTCTGCCACAAAGAAAGGGAGGATAAGCTTCAATGAACCTGTATACAAAGAACATCTATATGTAACTGCTAAAAAATGACAAAGCATAACCAAGTCCTTGTCCACATGATACCACATAGTGTGAAGTATGATTTGTAATGGAATTCGAGAAAATTGTGTAGCTCTGGTAGTCAGAGGGCTTCATGGTGCCAAAGAAGAAGAAATTCAAAATGTGGAAATTCAAAATGTGGAAATTCAGAATGGGGAAGGTTAACCATATTAGAATTCTCAGGCAGTTCTAGAAACTTCCACAGACAGGAAGGGGGTCCATTGGTAGAAGCTCCAGTGGGACACAATCAGGATTTGGATTCCGACAGCCCCGGGGCAGAGAGTTGGAAAATTGACAGCCACAGGACCCCTCTTTGGGTTGAACTAGTGTGGAAGGCTGCTCGGTGTATCTCCTTTCTTCTTGTCGTTTTTACATTTGTTTAAAATGCTCTGCTTCTTGTGGATGTTGATAGGTGGCTCTTCCAGTACTTTCTCACACACTTTCTCTTAATTAAATAGTTTGCAGACTTCTCTACTTGTTAGTTAAAAATGCAAACTAAAATTACTAAGGTAAGACTGACACCTTCTGATGATTTTTAGTAGCTTGATGTTAAAAATTGACCAAAAACCTGTAAAGCATGGTTAAGAAAAAGAACCCCCCCTAAACAATCTAACTTAAAAAAAAAAAATGGTTTCTGAGACATATCTTACTTTTCTGATTTATGTTGAAATTTTGTCTTTTTAGGAAGAAATCAAATTATACACCCTTTCTCTGAACCAGGTACGTTTGCATTTGCTATGGAAAGATAAGAATTCCACTTTAAATTACATATTGCTGCTTTTAAATACTCAAGGAACAAGGAGTATCCATATTAAAAAGCCAGAAGAGTCTATGTCCTTAACCTTAGCCACAGAAAGTTGTAAAAGCAAGTAAATCTTTTCATTTAAGAGTTAACAGAAGCACTTCTAATTTTTAAAACAATTTGGAAAACAATACATGACCTGATCATTTTCTCTTAAGAAAAACTTCTACTTGACCATGAGAAGAGTCTCTTCCCTTATAAAAACAATTGAACCTCCCTCTTTCCTAACATATAGAAAGCAAGGAGCTTAAAAAATCACCTAATCAATTGGCACTGTGTCAAAGCTAAACACACGCCCTTCATGCCTTAGTTAGGATCCATCTTGGTCCTGGGCTCCCACACTGGGGGCTCCTTTTACCTCCACTGTAACTGGTGATGCTCCCTGCTCCTTAGGTGCTGCTATGGATCCGGCCAGTAAATTTATGTGCTCGTTTACTGTTCTGCATTTCCAAGTCTCCTTTCACATTTGGCCCATGTCCACATTTCACATGGAGGAAAAAAAAATGGAGGTAGAACTTCATCACCATCTCATACATTAAAGCCAAGGGGACTACAGTACAGCATCAGGGGGAGGACAGAACTTTTTTAAAAGCTGCTTTTGCTTTTCTAGAATAGATCTTTTCAAAATCAATTAGCCAAATAAGTACACCATCTTCTCTTATATCCCCAGCCTTCAGTTGTCTTTACGAATATGGAGATTTCCTCTAACTTAATCGGTTTAAATTGCTTCATTCTCATAATGGATTTGAAAATATTTTTGGTCACTGTAGCAGTGACTGTGCATAAAAATGCTATGGAAGAAACACAAGCTCAGAGTAGAGGTGACCTGGATTCCGTAGCTTCCCTAGGCTTCATTTACTATTTGTAAACTGTTTCTGCCAGTTTCCTACCAAACTTATGATTCTGCAACCCATTGACGGACCTTGGATAGACTTTGATACAGTAAAACATTGTTTTCTCTCATAATGTTCAACTCATGAAAGTGTTTGTGGTTTTCCCTCTATTAAGGTAGATTTTCTACTTAGCACATCTATGATTATTCCTTTAAAGAGCACAGGACTTGAAATCAGAGCTCTGGGGTCTTGTTTCTGTCATTAACTAGTTGTGTGGCTTGGGTTAAAAAAAAATAGATTCTATCACACAGAGTTCTATTTTCCCAAAAATTTATTGTAAAAAAAATCCCAATTTTTGAAAATAAAATATGCATAAAATTATGCAGTATTAATATGTTTTCTCTGAACAGGCAAGGAGATATCACTCATTTTACCTGTTTGATTTTTCAATTGATATGTGGTAGTTCACGTCACACTTTTGTAATTTTCCTGCTCTTTTTTCTCTCACAGTGATAATATTAATTATTTTTGCGGTAATGTTTGGTATCATTGGAACAATCCTTTTAATTTCTTTCTGTATCAGGCGACTGGTCAAGGTAAGAATTTGGTTTTGTAATTTTGCTTTATGTATTGATGTGAACAACTTTTGGTGGGCTTATTCTTCTGAATACAACTAAAACACATAGAGAAACAAAACTGCATCAAACTCCAATTTTTTTCTCAATTGGACACATGAATCATTCCAACAGAATTATTGCGTCTTCTTCCCCTCCTCCTCCTTATCCCTTTCCCAATTTAAGGTAAACTCCATTTAGAAATCTATCCCGTATTTTCCCAAATACAGATAAAATAGTCAATTTTTTAATTTATACTATTTTTTTTTCTAATACAGCTATAGCTGTATTTTTTTTTTTTTTTAGAGTGAGAGAGGAGAGAGAGAGAATTTTTAATATTTATTTTTTCGGCGGACACAACATCTTTGTTGGTATGTGGTGCTGAGGATCAAACCCGGGCTGCACGCATGCCAGGCAAGCGCGCTACCGCTTGAGCCAAATCCCCAGCCCAATTTATACTATTTACTTAGCCTACAAAATATTTAAAATAATATTATATATATTTAGATGTGTTTAAAACTTTAATGCTTTACTATTCTCAAATTTCCCAAAGCAGATTTTTCAAAATCTACCCATGAATTTTTAGCCTGTTATTTTTAAAAATCTCTAAAGCTATTTTTAAATGCATGTGATACAGCTTCCCAAAATACATAACCTTCCACCTAAGACACAACATCTATCTGTGTAGTTTTGATGCTGTCCCTGGATCTGTATCCTACATCCTAAATTCCTAACTACATTAGATAGGTACAGTTGGGTGTGCATTCATCTTCTATTCTTAATCTCGCTCTGTGGTCTTTAGACCATAAGCACTATCTGAACTCTTTTTTAAAAAAGCTTATTCGCAGAGGTGACCACACAGCTGTGGTGGGGTCATATCAACATGAATGATGGCAAATCTACCTACAGTGCTTCTTGTCTGCTTCCT
The DNA here is from genome assembly GCF_045843805.1 of Urocitellus parryii. Lineage (NCBI taxonomy): Eukaryota > Metazoa > Chordata > Mammalia > Rodentia > Sciuridae > Urocitellus > Urocitellus parryii. The sequence continues at coordinate 19,258,536 of NC_135540.1, read as the reverse complement.
TTTAAAGTCTTTCTCTAGGCAACTTTAATAATCACCCAATCCTATGATCTATGGTCATTTTCAAGTAAAGTTGTTTATTAACCTGAATTTTGAGAGATTTTTTAAAGTATTTGAATATGAGATGAATTCTCCTGTCTGAAGTATAAATACCAGAGGAAAATCATCTTCTATTTGAGAATACTTGCCAAAAGTATTCTCTTTTGGTCAGTGTTACAAAACCTGAAAAAGTCAATGAAATAGTTGGCAAAATCTAGAGAATTTTCTACATGTTTACAGAAGAATTTTGTTCTGCTTAACGTAACTAAGGAATCATACCCTCATTCTTTTTATTTCTATCTTCACTATTCATTACAACAAGGACATATGGAAGAGTCTGTATATGGGGTGATATTGCACCTACTGAATACCAAACACATTTTATTTAGAAATGTAAATGTAAGTTTAAATCAATGTTTATTAATATCTATTAAAAAAAACTCTACAAAGTGAATTTCAGCCAAAAGGAAAAAAATACTGTAGAAGAAATATTTTTAATCTGAGGTGTTTTACTTTTTGTTGTCTTTGATTTTGAAATGTGATGCTAATGGTTTTCTGTTTTTTTTTTTTTATTCATAGAAAAGTCCACCAGTCATAAAACCTGTCTCCTTGGAAGACACAGACTTGCCTTTAAGTTCTGCCGAAATGGGACAGACAGGTATTTGTGTTGTCTTTGTCTTTGGGGAGGGAAATGAATTAGTAAGCTATTTCTTTCTGAGCTGGGGAGGGGATAACCAATCAGAATTCATTTAGATTCTATTTTATTAATGTTACTTTTATAAGATTAATTTTTTGTAATGGGAATTAATTTTTTTGTAATGTGAAAATTGTCTTTATCTTAGTGAGATTCTTCCCTAGGCACAGAGTATCTTTAAAAAAAGAAAGAAAGAAAGAAAAAGTAAATCAAATATAAGTGAAAGAGAAAAACCAAGTTCTTTTGTGTACTTCTTATTTCCCAAACTTCAGTGTTATGTATCTAGGAGACCCAACTCTGGATATAATTTGAATCGTTCCAGACGTGGAGCCAGAAACTGAATTCAAATCCATATTCCAACATTTATGAGTGTTGTAACCTTAGGCAAGCTCCTAAGATAGTGAAGTATCAACCTTCTAGAGCTTAGTGAGGATTAAATGAGCTACCATAGGTAAATAAAGCCTTTAAAACTGTTCTCGGAAAGATGATATATCATGAGCTCTGTAATGTTTTGAACGATCAATTAAAAAAATAAAAAAAATAAAAATTAAAAATTAAAAATTAAAAAAAAAAAAAACTGTTCTCGGCCATTTTAAGTGCCCAGCCTGGGAGCTGCAGGCTCTGTTCCTCAGTGACCTCCTCTGCACAGCTGGCCCAGCTCTTGGTCCTGTTTTCACTTCCACTCCAGGGTGGGAAGTCAATGTGGAGAATTGCAGGTACATTTTGTTCATGCAGAACAGTATCGATCCACATAGTGTTTTCCAAAAAGAGAAGTTATTGCCAACCTTTAAAACGTTGGAGATTTTTACATTTTGAAAACAAATCCAGATATTAGTATTCCCCTGGGGGAAAATGTATCCTCATATCATCATGACAGCAATTCATAAAAGCTGAGGAGTGGCTACAGTTTCTCCTGCTTCTCTAAACCCCCAGTCCATCGCAATTATTTCATTGATTATGACCTATCACTAAGAAAGCGTATAGTGCCCAGCATATTTTGCCTGAAGTGTAAACCCAAGTAATATCTATTTTGGAAAAGGTCCACACCAAGAACAAATTTATGGAATGAGTTTGAGTGCTCAGCAAAAGGGATCTATTCTGCTTTCTACAAAATCAAGTCAAGTTTTTCCCATAATTATCAAAACTCATGCCAGATTGTAGATCCTGAAAACCTCCAGATTTAAAGTTTCCACCCTGGATCAAGGACCTACCTTCTAAGAAATTGCTAGGTTTTCCAGACTTAGGGATCATAAAAAGTTAAAGTTTGAAAGATCTCTACCACAACTACACAGTTACATGCAGGATTTGGCCCAGCAGATTACCCTGTGAATTCTTAAAATTTAACAATGATTATTACCTAATTCCACAGTCTTAGGAAGTTCCTGTTACTAGAATGAATGGAATAGCTGTGATTCTCAGTTAAAAAGATTAATTAAACTCAATCTGCAGATACTTAAAACAACAAAAGCTTTTGAGTCAGATGCCAGATTCACTCTTGATTACCGTATAATGAGACCTGCAGCTGGAACAAGTATCTGTAAAATAGCCCTCTTCTGTCTGCCTTATTAAAAAAGAAAAAAAAAAGTTTTGATGCAGTTTAAAAAGGGAACGATTGCCTCCTAAATCCTAATATTTTGTTTCCTAAATTTCTGTGCACTTCGAGCTACTTACTTATTCTGGTGACATTACACCTTTTTATGTGGTGCTGAGGGTGGAACCTAGTGCCGCACGCGTGCTAGGTGAGCCGCTGTACTCCTGAACCACAACCCAGCCCTGCCCCCCCTCCTTTTTTTTAAATGCAATGTTGAATTTCTGGGGAGTAGGCCATAAAAGTTTGGGGCAATTAATACACCACAGTGTATTAGAAAGCCCTTGTAAATTTAATTCAATTAAATGCAACAAGCATGTATTAAATGCTTACTGTGGCCTGGATATCACACCCACATTATGTACTCATATGAATCTCTGTCTTAAGAAGTTGAGAGTGTAATGGAGGAAAGAGAAGTGGTTATTGAAGGGAGTCATTTTAAGATAGAAGAGTGACAGACAGAGGTAGCAAAGGTTTCTGGAAGTGGAATCACATGGGGTCATTCATGAAGAAGAGATGGATATGACCCAGGGCAAGCAGTTCTAGTGGAAGGGCAGCTTCGCAAAACCACAGAAGTAGACAGAATACAGTGTCCCCAAGAATCACATGCACTTCCACATCAGTAGGATGAATGCTCTGGTTCATTCTCTGTTTATGTCTCACATATGTGTAAAGGCAGTGCAAAGACAGGCGAACCAGTGTAGAATCATTTAACTTCCCTTAACTTCCCTATATTTGTGGAAATGAAATTACCCACAGCATCTTAGTAAGTTTGTGAAATGAGTTCTAAAACAGAATGCCCCCACACAGGAAATGCCAGAGAACCCCAAATCATTGAAAATGTTTTTGTCCATTTATGAAATATTTTTCTAAACTGATTTACAAGTCAAAGGCATGAAAGGTGAGAGTGACTGTTCCTTCTCAACAAGAATCAATGTTAGGGAACAATTAAGGTAATGAACTGCTTTAACCTCCTTGAACTTGCACGTGCTTTGTGCTTAGTGAGGAAGGAGAGTAAGTCATCTGGACCATCTGTCATAGGAAATGTTTGGGGTATAGTTCCTATAGCACTCAAATAAGAGAATAGTGGAAAATGCCCTGTTTCTATAATAGTAAAGACTCTCGCATCCCTTTAATGTGCTCTCTGGGACATAAAAATAAATCCATAAACGTTAGTCCAACCTCCCAACCAAGAAGGTGAAGATTCTGGGTACAATGAGGAAGACGAGCTTATTTTTGCCCTTCTTTCATGCACTAGAATCAGAAAGGAACTCAGAAGTAAGTTTCCATGCAGGAAAAAAGAAAAAGGAAGAAAGAAAGAAAAAAAAAAAAAAGCTATTCCTAAAAAAGATCTTATAGACTTGCGAGCTTGTCATTCAAACAGGCATATATAATTCAACCCAGTTACTTAGTAGCTTGGCATTCTGGTCTGCCTCATAGACCAGAGCTCTCTGTTATCTATTAGCTTCCCAGCTCTTGAGACAGTAGAAGCAGAATAATTATATTTGTTTCTTATACAGGCTTCTAGAATAGATTTGCTAAAAAAAAAAAAAAAAATCTGTGTTTTCTTTACACCCCGCCCCAAAAAAAATCTCCAATACAGCTAAATTGCATGGAGATGCCTTTCATTTTGTTTTACTACTTATATTCAAAGACAACTGTAAGAATTTAGAATCCTGAAATTTATTTTGTGCAATGATTTCCTTATGTGTTTAAAAATAACCATGTCATGTACCACTCTTTTGTAGCTCCTGCCTCTAATCCTTCTACAGAATAACCAAAGAGAATGTGCTCACCAAGCCAGATTTTGGAAGAATTCAAAGACATTAGTCAAGTGAAAAATGATCACAGAAATTGGAACCATCAGTAGATCATGTAGCTACCTACGTTGTACCATTTCAGGAAGCAAATTTCATCATAATGTGTTTCAGAGATTCAACCATAAGGAAAAAAATCTCTGCTCATTAATACTTCAAGATAAAGAGTGTACATTTCCTTGCATGCTTGCTTTTGTGTTAGCATAATTTTTATAATTAATTGCTTTAGGATATCTGACCTAAAATTTCTGCTGAATTCATCTGCTATTTTTTAAGACTGACTTATTCTATCCTATTATAATCTTAATGATGGCACTGTCAAATGAAGGTCTTATAACATCTCCTTTAAGTATAAGTTCTTCTTTTTCTAAACTCTTAGGTTCATTTTCATTGTTTTAAATAAACTACAGGGTCAATGAAGTCCTCATTGTTTTCCTTCATTGCTGAACAGACAAGATACAGTATTGCATTAATGATGATAACAGTTTACTCACATGAATAAAGCTTGCACTGGAAAAATGCCATAAATTACGTAATAACACTCACATTTATACACTTATCGTTTAATGAATAAATCAACTAAAAAGACTTTCCCCATTAAAAACACAAATGGCCCATGTAAAATAACTTGTCTGACAGCAGAGCCCAACAGCAGCTCTGGCTCTTGTGTTGTTCTCCACTGGAGGTGATTTGTGTGAGTGATCAGGGTGTCCTGGGGAAGCGAAGAATGAATAGAATTTTCTCATGAATGAAATTTAATAACTCTTAAGGGCAGCAAGATGTACAAACTTGACGTGCTGTTTTAATAGCTGTTTCCATGTTTCCTCAATTAAATTCTTTAATCCATCCCATTCCAGTTTCTCTCATTAATAAAATGCTTTAAATTGCCTAAAAGAAGTTTCTAGATATAAGAGGCTAAGGCTTTGTGGCTATATAGCTGTCACTCATTTAGAGCCAAACTTAAAAAGTTCATACAAAGGTAAGAAAGACCTTCCTGTGATAGTCTATTTTCCAAAAGAATAAGAATCAATGTTGCTTTCTTAAGATTGCTGTGTGATAATTAAGTAAATAATTGTGTATTTATATCTAGGCCTGGAAACAAATTTATTTTCTAATAAATTTTAAAAAAATCTAAATCTCATATTTTCAGAGAATGTTTTTGTATGAAATCACCTATTTAAAATAAAGAGTGAAAAAAAGAAGACAACATGACTATTGGTATGTATTTTTGTGAATTAGCTTTAAGAATGTCATTAGGTTAATTTAATCCAATGAATGACCCAAGGTTCAAGGCACTTCCAAGTGTACTTTGTCAAATAAACATAAAATGTTGAACTAAGAAAGGACTTAAGACTAACCTTGTCCCTAAAGTAATTTATAAGTCACCGACAATAAGAGATGAGAGGACTGTGCGGTCTCGACCAGAGCAACAGAATTCAGAGGATAATTAAAGTACAAATTGCTTTAACCCTCCTTGAACTTTTCTGGCCAGATTCTCTGTCCTTCTTGATGTGAACTTTTCACACCTAAATTTGGTGTTTGTGGGAAGAAATAACCTTTGCTCTCTTTGTATTTGCAATAATTAAATAAGAAAAAAATATGTAAGACAGAAATCTTTCCTGGGAAGGCAGCGTGGGCCCATGAATGACTCCAGCTGAATTTCTTAAAGCTGGGGACTGGGCTGGTGAGGTTGGGAGAACATCTCACTCTTCAGTGCAGGGTATTTTCCTGTATGGATGTGAGCAGAGGGTCTCATGAGTAGAGAAAAGTGAGGGACATTGAGAAGAAAAAAATATAAACAGTCAAAACAGTATGGTGACAGTGTCTCACTGATACTGATGAGAAGTGACTGAGCATTAGACTTCTGGTTTATTCTGAGCATTTATCCTATCAAGCGTAGCAAATTTCTCACAAGTAATTCCCAAAAGCCTCATGTGGTCCAGATAAAAATAAACAATTAATTCTGCCTAGCAGTCTGCCTAGGCCTGTGACTGTCTTACACACTCTGGGGAACCTGGCCGATTGTGTGGGCCACCCCAGTGTCACCTTCAGCTTTTAGAGTGAAACACGTCTTTAGGGCCTCATGTCACCATACCCACGTTGTAGTCCGACTAGGATCTGAAGTTTACCCTCAGTTTAAGTGTGATTCATTAAGAGCAAGGACTTTAATTCATTTTTTTAAATCCCTGAAAAGCTTAACAAAATTTGTTCCTTATTTCAGGAACCCTGTCCTAATATTTAAAATGGTATTGTTCATAACAATGTTATAAAAGGTTTAGTCAGGCAGGCAGGCATAGTGTAGAAAGAAAATGAACTTTGGAGCCCAAGTTGGAACTTGACTTTCTTTTTTTCAGGGGGTAGGGGTGAGGGTGAGTGGGGGTGCTAGGGATTGAACCCAGGGTCTTGCTCCTGACATACCCTACCACTGAGCGACATCCCCAGCCTCTGAACCTTCACTATTAATTCACGTAACTTCAGTTTTCCTTATCTATAATACGAAGATTAAGGTAGTTAAACCACCTTACAGAAGTGTCGTGAGGTTTTTAGGAAATGAGGTCTGCAGGGTAAACCTGCACCACCTAAGTGTTCAGTAAATGGCAATTCTGATCATTGTCACCTGAGACCAATTCTTCCTTGCTTGTTACCTGTCAGGCAGCATACAGTTCTACAGAGAGGTCACTCCAAACATGCCATGGAAATATTTAGCCTTGAAAGGCAATTCCTAGGATTCTTTTTTTCATCTCATTTTTGTGCAAAATTGAGCAAACAATATTCTTTTATCATTATTATAATTATTACCTCATGGGAATCATTCAAATTAATGGATTTCACTGAATTGCTTACATCATGTTGTGATCATGTCCACCCCCTTTCTACCCTTTCTGCCTTCTCCCTCTGTTCCCCCTTTCCTTCCCTAACAGTCCTTTTTTACTATCAGGTAATTTTTTTTTTGTTTGATTCCATAGATGAAAGAAAAATTGATGCTTGTCTTTTCAGGTCAGGGTTGTTTCCTTAACATGATGCCCTCCAGTTCTACCCATTTTCCTGCTAATGACATAATTTCACTCTTCTTTATAGCTGATTAATATTCCATTGTGTATCTATATCACAACTTCTTTATCCACTCATCTGTTGATGGGCATCTAAGCAGATTCCATATCTTGGCATTTGCGAACAGGTCCACAAGAAACATGGACATGCAGGTGCATGCTGACCTCATTTCTTCACAACCAACATTCTTTATCTATTGTCATCGGAATATTACCATATGCTCTTTAACTGAGTAGATGTACATGAAGAAATGTCCACTCACTCTGAAGGTTTGTAATATATAAATATCCTGCTCTCTAGAAAACCTAACTTGCTCTCCTGTTCACCTTAGAGAATTAGTTAAAAAATATGTGGAGGTTCAGGGCTTTCATGAAAGAAATGCTTGCAATGTGTATATAACAGCTACTAATGGAACTAACACACAAATTAAGCACTGTGGAACTCCTAAATGCAACTGCAAGATATGCAATTTTTCTTGAAAAAACACTTTCTTCAAAATAAAAAGTAAAGGCTGGGTGCAGTGGCACAAGCCTGTAATCCCAGCAGCTCTGTAGGCAGAGGCAGGATGATCACAAGTTCAAAGCCAGGCGCTAAGCAAGTCAGTGAGACCCCGTCTCTAAATAAAATACGAAATAAGGCTGGGGATGTGGCTCAGTGGTCCAGGGCCCCTGAATTCAATCTTCAGTAGTATAAAATGAGTCTCCTCCCATTTCACTTCAGGTTGAGAGCTCTCGAGGTCTGTGGATGAGCTTTCATTTGTCCTTTGAATGTAAGAGAAATTTGTCACTTGAGAAATCTGAAGGGGAAATAGGTAACCCTAGTCTTGTTCTGAAAGTGCATTAGGAGACATTGTGAAGCTGGGAGTGACAAGAATTCTTGCAGGTTTGGGTGGTTATAGAGTTTCTTATAGGCTTTATATGGTCCACGTGGAAAAAAAAAATCGCTGGTATGGGTTGTCTTTGGTCATGTTGAAAATGACTTCCTGGATTGGTGAACAGTTATTAATAGAAAGAAGAGTGTTGCCAGACACTTAAGGACAGAAGAACACAGGAGACACATGCATTTGCACAAGTCCAGAGAACCCACTGAGACGTGGGTTTGCACAAGCTCAGAGAATAGCAGGAAGGTCCCAGTGGTGGGAAAATTCTGAGCAACCCACAAAAGCACCTACAAAGGAAAGGTCTAGATAAAAATCTCTGCCAAGTGGAAAATGCTAGACCAACACCAAGATATCAGTCTAAACAGAACATTCTTCCTGTGTTCCAACTCCAGAGGGGTTAGAAGCTTTATGGGTAACAAGAGGAAGAAAGAGGAGTTGACCACACTATCCACATCCTGAATCCAAGGAAGAACAAGAAGAAAAACAATAATTTAAAATCAGAATAGAAATTTAGATTATGGTATTTATGTATATATTTTAATCAGAAATTGGTGGATCATTTGTATTGCCTAAGAGTAACCAGAATAGTAGTGAAGTCTACTCTGGTTTTGACAGAGAAACAGTGAAAAGATCAGTTCTACAAAATACATTTTGAAGGACACAGGAAACATGACTAGAGTTATTTAGTTGTATTCTACAAGTCTTTTTCATTCAATATAACCAATATACTGTAGAACTATTAACGTAGAAAAATATTTTCTCATAAAATAATAAAGTATAATGGCAAAAAACTTACCTATGCAGTGTTTGTAACTAAATTTACTCAGAAATAACAGAGCAATCTATTCCCAAATTCATATTTTGGCCCAATAGTTCCATTTTGAAGAATATGCTTCATAAAACTGCAAAAAAAACTTATAAATTATTATTTTGCAATTTATTTTATATATTAATAGCAGAAGATAATAACAAAAAGAAAAAATAGCCTTAATGTTTGAAAACTTAATATCACCTGTGTATTGTCATAAGTAGTAGGTTAACAAAATAGATAATTAGGTAGCCAGGAAAAATTACAAGTTTACATGTGGAAATGTGTGTATAAGTAGTATGCTTATCCTGAACTAAACAAAAATACAAGTGCATAAATTTAAAAGTCTGGAAAAAAATTGGTAACATTATCCAATCATTTCTTCTTGTTCTTTAAGAACCAGCACTACTAATTTAAATGTAGTTCAACATCACTGGCTCCTGTTGAATACCCCAAAGCTAGGGCTCTACTTCCAAGCTGAAGATCAGGGACATCATATCTCACTAAGCATGTTTTTTGGGGTGTGCTTAAAATGCACAGTGACTCTGCAAAAATTAGCCTTTGAAAGCTGAAAACGAATGTTTCTAAGAAAGGGGAATGGAAATATTTCTAAGTTTGCTCCAGGAAAAGGGTGATTTCTAGATAGGAACTAGACACCCATATTGCAATGACCATGGTTCCCATGGAGGCTTCTTAAGAAAAGAAAACAAATAGGTCTCACTGGGAACATTTGAGCAAAAGATGTGAGTTTTATGTTGCCTACATCCCCTGATAGAAGAGTCTTATTCACTTCTTAGGCTGACTCCAACCTTCTGAGAAATGATAACCATATGATAATATTTTTTTTTCAATGCCAGGGGTGGAGCACAGGACTTGCTACCTGCTATGCAAGTGCTCTAACTCTGAGCTATCCCCTCATTCATTTGCAATTATTTTTCTAAAAATCTTTAACAATTTGTTTTTTAAACACTGCCTTGAGGTTTTTATAAAATTTCCATCACATAGGAGCTCAAGGTCCAAGCATGCTTGCCTTATTCCTGATAAACAGCTAAAAATGTGACCCCAAGTAACATGTGAATGGTTTACTTTTCTCTTACTTCCCAGTGCTACCATGAGAGCCTTGGGGTGATGGCAAACATTTTCACAACTCCTCCATGATGTCCGGAACAGAGGCCCTCTTTCTTATAAATCCTCCCTCAGAATTGGAAAGTGGACCTCAATTCTTACTCCTTTGCCTGGTTCCTGACCACCCAGGAAGCCCTCTTCTCCTAAGTAGGTTCTTCCCTGCATCCTTAGGTCCTCAACACAATCCCAAATACAAACCTGCTTGGCCTGTTTATTGCCACCCGTCTGAGTTTGGGCATGGTCATAACCTGAGAATTCTGCTGCATTATCAGACCTACTTGATCATATATAGTATTAATGAATGCAGATTAAGACCCAAAATGTAATTTTGCTGACACATAAATTTATTTCTTGCTCAGGTAATGGTGCAGGAATATTCCAGGACAGTGGGAAATAGGAATTACCTTTTTATGAACATTTGTGGATCTTTATGATTCTAAGTTGAGAACATGTAGCTAGGAACCAGTATCTCTTGCTACTGAATAGTGTTCTTACTAGGTTGAAATCTAGTTCTTCATGGTTAGACAGTCTATAAACTAAGAAGATAAGTTATCCACCCTTGCCATATCCAACACACAATGGTGGAACTGGGCTAATATATAGGCAAAAAAAAAAAAAAAATTCTGATTCAGTGGTGCATGCCTATAATCTCAACTACTGGAGAGGTTCAGGCAGGAAGATCCAAGTTTGAGACCAATCTGTGCAATTCAAGGAGAACTTGTCTCAAAATAAAAATTTTAAAAATGGATGGAGATACAACTCAATGGTAGAGCCCTCCTGGGTCCAATATGCAGTAAAATATTTAAAAAAAATAAAGGTTCAAAAAGAGAGATGAATGTGAAAGACACATCAGTCATTGGATGATAGCAATGAGAGCCTCTATTGGACAAACATTGTGAAGACTCCTTTCCTGGGAGAAGAAGAAATACCCGCTGTTCTCCAGGCTTTTGGACTTGCACTTGGAAAGGCTCTCCCTTGGTTGTTTAATTCCATGGCCACATTTGTAGTGTTAGTGTGCTCTTATTAGGAGCCGTACAGATATTGCAACTCGTTGTTTAATAGGGTTAGAGTTGTTTTCTAGAGAAAATAGATAGACTTTTTCAAACCAGACTCATGGTTACACTGGCAATTCAAATTTCTTAGAAACTTCAGTGACTTCTAGTCAATTTGCTTTGTCCACTCCATTTGCCTATAGCTGCATATTTCCAAAACACAGTTCTAAATCTCCTTATTTTTTTGTGTGTATTTGTATTCATCTTTGCCTCAAACAATGGCAGCTTCTCTGAGGCATATGAAATAACTGGTCAGACTAAAAAATGATATATTCTATGTCATCTTAGCCATAGGTTGAGTTCCTTTGGTTCCTGAGAAGTTCTGGAGTGTATTTTCCCTCTAAGCTTTCTTCAGTCTTATCTCCTACTGTTTTAGGTCCAGAAGCATTTTTGGTTTCTCCAACATTCTGAGATCTTTAATTTCTGAATATTTTTCTTGAATTCATTTTTTCTCAAAATATTGTTAAAAGCAGTAAATAATCATCAGCAAACACCAACATTTGGGCTCTTTCTAACTGCTCCTAAACTTTAGATACAAAAGACAAGTAGTGTTCCTTCTAAGCCATTGAGGACAAAACTCACTCTACAGCCTTCTCAGAAAAGCATGAATAGGCTGCTTTCCAGCATTTGAGACCAAGTTTTTTGCAGATATCTAAATACTATCCTAGTGCCATATGTGGCAGGATTTTGTTACAGTGGCAGCCCTATTTCTGCAATAGGAAGGCTGAATGCTTAGGTCTGAAATTTAAGGATGCTGCATAATTAAAGTTGGTTGTTCTGCTTACGTAACTCTCCAGTGTGGACCCAGAAAGGGAAAGGGAGATTTTGGCTCCACACAGTCATGCAAGGACCTGCTCTTATTGTGCCTCTTCAGGCTGCCAGAGTCACTTTGGACTTCGCCTTCCCCATGGGCTGGCAGCTGAGTAAAAGAATGGAGAGGTGCTCATATGGGATTTTCTGGGTTGGACTGTGGTATGAGTATCAACCTTGGCTCCCATGCCTTGAGTGACAACATCAAACGGCCAAGGGCAGTAGTAGCAGTGAGAGTTAGCATCCTCTTTTCCCTTTTCTTAAAGGGATTATGTCCAAACTAAAGTTTCTCCATTAAAAATTATGTTTCCTGTAGATTTCTACCATAGAATTATTATTGCCTTAAGAAAACTCTTTTTAGTTGCTAAGGGATTTTTTTTTCATCATATGTAGTTATTGAACCCTATCATGATATTTTTTTTCCCTGACGCTATGAAGAATTTAAAAATTTAAGACTTCCTTTCTCTTGCAACTGTTATTTGAAGACAATTGTATTGAAGTCCAGAGTAGGTGTCCCCCCCAACACACACTCTTGGTAAAACTCATAAGAAACCTCTGTGCAATATGGGAATGAAAGTATAATAGGAATAGTAATAAATAAACGCAAAAGCTTGATGTCCACAGGGCACTAGGAGTTGAGATAGGGGAGAGATCATACGCAACCATGGATTTCAAGAAAGACTTGAAGTTTGCAGATGAGGGACAGGCATCCAGAATGAGGAAAATCTGAGGCCTGCATAAGAAACTGAGTTCAAAAGCAGGGGTCAAGGTTGGACAAGAAGGCTGAGATCAGGCCACAAGTCACACTACACAGACTCAGTGAAAGCCACATTTCTGTAGGTCCAGAGTAAAGGTGGGCATTTAGACCAAGGGGACACTGTGAACAGGTGAGTTCCTATTCTCTCCTATGTGAGGTCTCCGCCTTACAACAGCAAAGGGTAAAAACAAAATGAAAAGAAGAGACGGAAGAATACAAGATGAATAGATAATGAGGATCTGGAAAACTGAAAGCAAACAAGAGGGTGTTGACAAAGGAGAAGGGGACGTGTACCTTCCAATTCCCCCTAAGATTGTGTGCCCCATGGAGAACACCAAGCTGGCCTGTGGGAGGGTTGCCTTCTTGGCCTGGAGGGAGCAGCAGGAAGAGTTGGAACATGGAACTGTGGTGGAACAGTGGAGTGGTTAAAAAGAACATTTTTATGAGCTCTGCACATGCGTGGAAACCCAGGTTCTGCCACTGTTGGTTGTGAGGTCTTGGACAAATTATTCGACCTCTCTAGGACTCAGTTGTTCTTATTTGGAAAAAGGGATGATAATAACAGTAGGATCTTCTCAAAAGACTGTAGTGAGGCCTGAGTTAACACAGGAAAAGCATTTAGAATGGTGCCTGGTGCACTGTTAGTGATCCATTAATATTGGCTCTTGTGGTTGAAATGCAATTCCATGAAAAATACATTTGACTCAGAACAAAGACACCGCTTCTTTCCCCACTTCTCCCTCCTCATCGACCTCTGATAAATACCAGTGTACTCTTCACTTCCAAATAAAAATCACAAAATAAAATACAAAATATTCACACGCATAGCAATCATGGTTTTGTTATTTCAATCTGTTTTAAAACGTAGAGCCCATCACCGTAGGAAAGATGAGAGGGAACGAGAGTCCTGAGTGAAGCAAACAACACAGGACAATGTAAATGGGGAAGGAAGTCTTCAGGCTGGACACTGAATGGCCCTACAGAATCAAAGGAAATCACACGTGAAGTACTTTGGAAAGGGAAGAACACAGAAAAACTAACACCTGGAGAAGGACCCCAGGGGATTGGCAGCTGAAACTCTACTGTATTCTAAACAAGCCAAAGTCCAAGTTGATGATACTCTGAGATCTCCCAGGGCAAGGACTCAATTTCACACTAATCTGTGTTTGAACCCGGGTTTTCAGTAAGACTTCCACTAATATCCACGGATCCTCCTTATACTCATTCACCTTCCTGGAGTTTAGAGTCTTCCCTCAATAGGAAAGAAAATGACTGGAAAGGGGTGCGAAAGGTCAGAAGGAGGCATGACCTTGGAATGCACTCACCCCCAAGGGCATCGCAGATCCTGCTGAGAATGCTGGTCAGACAGCTCTGAGAAACTCAGGAGACCCAGAATCTCAAGAACAGACCAAACCAAGGGACCCAGGGTCCCCGTGCATCGCACTTTTCTGCCTTCCCACACATCAGATACTCTGCCTGCCTTACCTTGCAAGTAAGAGTCTTGTGGAGTCTTGAGGGTTATCCTCTCCCATCCTAAAATATAGGGTATGTGAGGCTCTAGCCTTTTGTCACATTCTTCCCCGCTTTTTGGAGGGTACTGGGAATTGAACTCAGGAGCACTCAGCCACTGAGTCACATCCCTAGCCCTAGTTTATATTTTATTTAGAAACAGGGTTTCACTAAGTTGCTTAATGTCTCGCTTTTGCTAAGGCTGGCTTTGAACTTGTGATCCTCCTGCCTCAGCCTCCCACCGAGCCTCTGAGATTACAGGCATGTGCCACTGTGCCTCGCTACATCCCTTCCCTTAATTGACAATAAGAGGACTGTCACAAATCCATTCTGTTCAGCATCAGCATGTGAATAAATGTATGTTATGACCACCAAAGTGACTGTTTTGGAGGTAAAAGAGCATTACTTTACAGTGACCTCATGACAAAGTCTGCAAGTCCTGAAGACAAGGAATGGTCCTTTCCATATGTTTAAAAGATTTCAAATGGGTTTTACGTGGACAGCCTGTGTGTGTGTGTGTGTGTGTGTGTGAGAGAGAGAGAGAGAGAGAGAGAGAGAGAGAGAGAGAGAGAGAGAATAGAGAGAGAGAGAGAGACGCACCAAAGTTTTCGCAGAGCTTAATTTCAGGTGGAGGATTATAGCTAATTTTAGTCTATTTGTTTTGCTTTTCTAAAGCCTCTTAATTTTCTATAGTAACCCTGGATTGCATTTTTATAGAGAAAAATATAATAAAAACAATTGACTTTTTCAAAGTTAAAAATATTATAACAAGACAGTTGCAAAAACACTTATCCCCAGGGGACAGTCTACATGGGGTCTTCCTTACAGTGGACAACAGTGGTCACCCAAAGCTCTGAACTGTTGACTGTATTCCACATCTAGCATTTCCAGCAACTGTGCAATTGTGGCTTACAGAGAATTAGGACAGCTTAATTTAGGGACAGGCATTTCAGTCTCTTATGGGGCATCCAAAGAGTTCTTGAGTACAGAAGGAATTTGGGAAAGAGCTATTGGGAACAGAACTTGAGATGATGAAAAGGCATTGGGTATTTTCCATTATTCTTAGTGTGCCCTTGGTCTTGTCTGCCCCTTGGAGTCACTCTCTGAACTAATGTCATGCTCAGGTCAATCATTTCACAATGAAGGTTTCTCAGACTTCCTTCTTTCCAAGTTTGTGAGTGGAGTTCAACCCGAGTTCACATTATCAGTGGATGGACATTACTCAAAGGAGCTTATTAACTCAGAGTGTTGTCTCCGTGTGGGTCTCTTCCAAGTGGTTCTGTCAAATGTGATCAGTGCATCATATATTAGGAGAATATGTTATTTCTGCCTCCACTTAAGTTACTCATAGATTGTCCTTGGCCCTTCTCTTGGGGATGGTTTTCTTATTACCATCATGCTCTGAAGAC
The DNA here is from genome assembly GCF_045843805.1 of Urocitellus parryii. Taxonomy (NCBI): domain Eukaryota; kingdom Metazoa; phylum Chordata; class Mammalia; order Rodentia; family Sciuridae; genus Urocitellus; species Urocitellus parryii. The sequence goes on along the minus strand of NC_135540.1, from coordinate 19,243,000 downwards.
CTTTTTTATTCAACAGAATAAAACCGAAGTGGAGTGATGATTTCATATATTGCCAACCATGTGAAAATGAATTCCATTCAAAGATACCTTTAAATCGAAAGCCATCAGTATAATGTAAGTCTTATTTAATGTAAATCGATTAAATTCTCTCTCAGCCTACTAAAGCATTAGGGCACTGAACATTTTAATTTGCTCAGATGAAAGTGTCCCTATCCCTGATTATTTTGAGATTAAGAAAAAGGTGGCTACCGTGATTCCTCCCTACTCTAGATGAGCTTGCCTGGAGTAAAGGAAGAGCTCTGTGCCTTGTCTCACTGCCTCTACCCTCCTTTTCTGTATTCCATCACAGGACAATCTGATCATTTTCCTAAAACATAAATGAGACCATACTTCCCCTCTGTGAACGCTCCAATGGGCTTCCATGACATGAGGGTAGAATCCCCTGTCCCTGTGCTTACCAGAGATCAGACGTGACAGATCTGGGGCCTGTGGACGTGCCCAGCTTCACCTGAGCCACCCCCCACTCTCCCCAGCTCTCTCTCTCATGCACCAAGTTCCAGCCACTGAACTTCTTCCTGAAACTTCAGCATGTTCCTTGTTCCCTTTTTCCAGAACCTTGTTCTATTTTTTTTTTCCCTCAGATCTCTTCTGAGCAGACTCCTTCATCTCATTCCCATCTCAGACCTTCGAAGAAAACTGTTGGGGATTTTATTTTTGTCTGCTTTATTCAATGTGAATCCTCAAAGTCCCGAATCATGAGTGGACTACAGGAAATCTCAGGAAAATTCTGTGGAAGGAAATAGGTCTTTCTTGCCAACCCAAAGTAAAAGCAGCTTTATCTTTTCTGCCCTCATTAAATTCTACCTTATTTCTTTTATTTTTTTTCTTTGTAGTGCTCAGTTCCTAGGAGTATTTTCTTTATTTGTACAACTAGTTATTGACAAGCATCGGTTCAGTTTTTTTCTTCACTGATGCTGTGTGGAATATACCTTTCCTTTTGAGAGTCAAATGACTTTCTGGAAGCCTTGCCATGACAACCCCGGTTCTGTTCTTCCCTTCTTGCTCAATTCAATTGTTTTCATCTGTGGACCCTATTGTCCAATTATGGAAGAACAGGAATAATCTTATATCCTGTTTTTCAAAAGTTTAATTTGTCTTAGTGGACGGCACTGAGCAGCTGTGGAGGAAGAGTTACAGTCGGAAGAGGAAGAGGAGGTGTATGCAAAACTCTAAAGTCTACCTGGAAAGTGATCTGCCCCCCAAAGAGGTAGCAAGCTTCCACAGGAAAAAAAATTACACTTGCCACCAAGGAAGATGATGATGATTAAGAAAAATAAGAGATGATGATGATGATGATGATGATGATGATGATGATGATTTTTGATGAGGACAAAACTTTAGAAAAAACACCAGTGAAGAAAATTACATAGAACACTCCAGCCCAAGATGCACAAAAATCAAACAGAATGGAAAAAGCTCAAAGCCATCCACACCATTAAAAAGTCAATAACCCATCAAAAGACAAGGAAAAAAAAAACACCTCAAAGACCTAGTTCTGTAGAAAATATTAGACCAAAAATGTAAGCTAGTATGGGAACAGGGTTCTCTTCTCGAAGTGGAAGCCAAGCTCATCAGTTATGCGAGGAATTGTTCCAGAAGACTGATCAGGAGGCTACTCGAGATCCCTGGCAGTGGAGAAAGTCTCTTAAGAAAATAGTTTAAACCACTTGTTAAGATTTTGTCTAGTTTAATTTCTACAATAGTGGACATCTGGCTGTCTGTTTCACACAACGCAGGACGAGAACTTTCCCTGTCGTGCTGGGTAAATGTGGTCCAGGTTCCACTGCCAAGAATATGTTGTCCAAAACCCCTGTTCTGTTTTTAAAGATGCAACTCCACCCTTTGTTTGATTTTAATCTTACAAGAAAAGTCATAGCAGCTTAGGTGATCCCACATGGCAATGGCAGGAGGACAAGAATAACACATGGGGCATAAGCTCAGTATTTTAATGAATACTTTTTTAAAAAGAAAGCAACAAGTATTGGCAAAGACGGTGAGAAATTATAATCCTTGTGTACTGCTAGTGGAAATATAAAATGATCTGGCCACTGTGGAACAGTATCGTGGTTCCTTAAATATCAGATATAGAATTAAAATAGAACCACTCCATCCCACAATTCCACTTCTAGGTATACATGCCAAAGATTGAAAGTGGGGTCTCCAAGAGGTATTGCATGTCCACATTTATAGGAGCATTATTCACAGCAGCCACAAGTAGAAGCAACAAAAGTGTCCATCAATGGATGAATGGCTAAATAAAGTAGGGTAAACAGATAGAATGAGATATTATGCAGCTGATGAAAAGAAATTCAGACACAAGTTACAACATGAAGGAACCATCGGGATATGACGTCAAGTAAAATAAGTTGGTCACACAAAGACAATTTCTGTATGATTCCCCTTATATGAGGCATCTAAAGTATTTAAATTATCAAATTCATAAAAATGGTAGATAGAATAGTGGTTGCCAGAGGGTTTAGTGGAAGGAGAAATGGAAAACTGTTTAATGGGTGTAGAGTTTCAGAGAAGTATTGGTGTAGGGTGCAGGTATAAGGGTATAGGTTATAGAGAAGATGAAAAAGATCTGGAGATTAGTTGTGCAACAATACAAATATACTACTGCATTACATGCTCAAAAATGATTAAGATGGTCAATGTTATGTATGTGGCCCATCATTTTTTAAAAACTCTTAACATGGAAGAACTGAATAAATTGTAGATATGTGGATAGGTGGAGAATATTTTATGGGATAGTCAGAAGGTCTTGCATCGGGTAACCTGGCCTACCCTACTAGTTGTGTGGCCCTCAGCCTCACAGAAATTTCAGTCCCTGGTCTCCAAAAGAGATACCTTCCTCAGAGGTGTATTGCAAGGCCTCACTAAGCCATGTAGGCAAAACACATGGCCCCTTGCTTAATTTTACTGCACATGAATCATGTAATCAATTACTCAATTATCATCTAATCACACACACACACACACACACACACACACACACACACACAGAGTCTTCTCATGAAGGTTAAATTTTCCAGAAATACCACATCTACTGTCAATATCAATTATCTGATTAGGAGCCAGAGTTCTAAATCACAATTACAGAATGACATGAATACAGAGAAGTGCCTTATTCCATGCTCAGTAGTTTTTAATCTTTCATAAATGTTTATGGAACAATCACGGGTACATTATACAAAGACATAACTCTCTTCCTCTCTTGTAAGACACGAGTCTTTCCTGTCATTTCCCCATTAGTGTTCCCATGTCATCTGTTGAAGGCTGAAATCAATGTGTCTTGTAGGTGGTGGGAGCAGGAACTCAGATTTGATCCCTCGTGGCTCTGGAGGAAAGTATGTTTTGCCCTCTTTGCTTAGTGCAAAATGAAGCTCATGGACAGAGCAGTAATTCTAATTAAGCACATCGCAGTAGAACAACTTGGTACTAAATAACACTTTGCCTCAGTAGGAGTAGTTGGAGGCTCACTTCATCTTTTAATCTTTTTGATACAGGACTCCCTTAGTTGCCCAGACTGGCCTTGAACTCAGCCTCTTAAGTAGATGGGACTACATGCACACACGTGCTGTGGGGCTCACTCTGACTCCAGATGACTGCTGATTCAAACAGGAGTAAGAGGTATGGCTTCCTGGGACTGCCATTTGTTCACACTGTTGTAGGGACAAACGAGGCAAGGCACCAAAGATAGCAGGTAACAGTTTTATTTGGCTGCAGCCAGGTTCAGAGGGCACAGCTTTTGCTGTAATCAATTAATCCCCTGAACCCCGAGTTCAGGGAGTTTCAGAGTTTTATACCCAGCATGTATGGGGAGGGGCTCAGAAGTTCACATAAAAGCAGCTTTTGCTTTCACTGTTCTGGGCATGTTAACTCTTCAAGGACAACACCTGAGAGTGGGAGAGCTTCTTCTCCCCCTTTCTTTCCTCCCCCTGCCAGCTGTTACCATGGAGCCCATTTGTAACTTATCTTAAAAATGTAGACATCTCTGTGAAGCTCAGCTCAAGGCCAGAGGCCTTGTTTGCACATTTCTTCAAAGTATTAGACTGCATATGTTTGTGAAAACTAGGAAGGGGGTGTCCAGCACCTGGAGGGCTGGTATCTTCTCGGCCAGTAGCCAAGTAAACAGGGTGACACGAAAATAGGAAGTTTATCTACATTGAACTCTTTTGCAGAGACTCTTTTGCTGGCAGTCCTAAAATCAGCCATGGTGAGGATGGCTTTTCTGTGGAGAAAAGGGGTGCCACTTCAACACCTCCCTGCTCCTTAGACATCTAAGGGGAAGTGAACCCAAGGGCATCGGTGGGATGTACCTGGTCATTAATATTGAGAATGTGTCAAATTCTGTCTGCATCTGCCAGCTTGTTCTGTTGTTTTAAATCAGTCAACTTGGAGAAAACATTTTGGTCACAACAGCAAAAAATGCTGACTAAGATATCTGTTAAAATGCCAACAAATAAAAACAAGAGGACACTCCTGAGCTGACTCATTCTTTAATGAGCTATGAAGTTTCAGCTTTAATATTAAGGACAAAAAGACTAAAAATCCCCATGCTTCTCAAGACACCTTGTTTATGTATGACCGTAAAACAGACTAACAATAATACAAAGTTTATTTTAACAGCACCCAGACCTCCCTGTGAGTGGTCAATGACTGAAACTGGAGTGGGGGGAATGCCCTGCTTCCTGCTGCTTCCTCTGATCTAGACTCAGCTGCCTTCTTCCCAGAAGGAGCTTTCTTCATTATTCCCTGTGTGGCATGGTTCCCAGACTCTTCACATCTGGGTGAGAGCTTGTCTGCAATGCCCCACTGAAAATAAGGTGTCAAGTTGTGCTAAGTCATGTTTCTATAGCTGGGTCTAAGGTCATATTTGTATTTCGATGGTAGCCGGGTCATATGATTGGCACGGATTGGGATATATTTTAAATATTTGTAGGTCGCTCCTAAAATACATGTGAAACAGTGGACAAGCCCCTCTCGGCACCTTTTCTGGTTCCCTCTGTGTATCACAGGTTTAAACTTAAATACGTTCTCTTAGATTTCATCAATTATCTTGTGTCTAAGTCTTTCCTAATCATCATATAGATACCTTGAATACAAAGATGCTCCCATATGCTTTTTCCCATGATAAATGGTGGTTTGGGACATAGCAAATTCTCAAAAAAAAAAAAAAAAGAAAAGAAAATCAAATTTGCTTAATTCCATGAATTTTACCTTACTTGTATGCAAACATATTTAAGACCTAAATATTCAATACATAAAAATAATGTGGCTAAAGTAAACTAAGTTTTGCTCAATAAGAAAATGATGAAATAAATTGTGACACAGCTGTATTATTGTATACTCATTCAATAAAATTGCACCATAAACTATGCTCAATAACTTTAAAAGTTTAGGATATAATGCCATGTTTTAAAAACAATATACAAAAAATTAGGCATATATGTATTATTATTTACCCAACCAAGTTTGTTAATAATGGTTTCTAGATATAGTTGATGTATTTGTCCAAATTCTTGGGGGACTAAGCAAAAAGAAGAATTAAACAACATGGTAGTAGGCTATTTCATGTGACTTCATAGGAACAAGAAAGCGTTGAGCTTCAGGAAAAACTGGAAAAATCAATCGAGATGCTGTCAGGAGTCTCTCCTCTGCCTCCCTTTTCCTCTCTGCTTCATCTCTCAAGAGCTTGTCAATTCTCTCCCCATACACTGAGCTTTCTCCACAGGTTGGCAAGCATGAATTACTGAGCATCCCATTGTCCAGCTCCTATTGAAGAGAGGACTAGTAATCTAAGAACTAAAATTTTAAATTTTCTTTTAAAATCAAATTTGCTTGACAAGAAAACTGTCCATCTGCTAAAGCCAGAAACCAGATATCAGTGATGCACAAAAAAAGATGGCCCCCAGGTCCATCTCTGTGTGTTAATGCTCTAATGCAACTTCCTGTCCGTGGGGTTACACAGATTTTATATTGCAACAAGAACATTTCTAAGTATCCCACCATATCTACTAGGAGTATGCATTAGTTTCAGAAAGAAAAAGAAGAAGAAACTCACATTTTTAAAAAACACATTTTAAAAAGCTACTGTTTATGTTGTATGTAAAATATATACAACTAATTTATAACAAAATCAATACATGTACAGGTGCATACGACTCATTAATCCAACATCAAAAACAGCAATATGAAGCTTTGCATGCTGACATTGGGCTTCAGGAAAAAAAAATTAAGATTTTTTGGCAGTTCTTAATTATCCAGTTTTTAGCCTATTTACTTTATTGACTCAGTAATGCATGCCAATTGGTGTCATTTCTTTCTTAGAGCAAGGGAGTGGTTGTTGGAGACATTCCTGCTTTCTTGCTCGGCTTCTTCTGTGCTCAGTGTCAGCCATTCGTAAGATGGGTGGGCATAGTCTGACAAGAAGCATGGGGCAGGTGTGTGGCGTCATCTCTGATTCTCATGCGGTAGAAGCTTGACTCAATTTCAAGCTGTACTGAGACACTAATTCAGGTCATGGAGCTTCAAGACAGTACCTCAGGGAAAAAGACTCTGCCCTAGAACTAAAAAAAAAAAAAAAAAAAAAATAGACACATCTTAGCAACATCTAAAACCAATTCTTGGAAAAATCAATGGCCCAACATTATTTTGGAAATTACAACATAAGACAAAGACTTGACAATGTAACATTCACAATATGACTCAATAATGATAAAAAGTGTAAATGGGAGCAGAACCCGCAGATGACCCAGATATTGCAATTAGCAGAAGAGGACTGTAAAACAAATATTATTAAATGTTAAAATTTTAGTGAAAAGGATGAACAGATGGTGACTGAATGAGGAATTAAATCAACAGAAACTCGCAGACGGCTGCCTTCTCCCAGGGTGCTCAGATGGTCATCCCTCTCTGCAGGCATGTGTCTGGTGGCTCTGTGTGCACATTTCCTCTTTAACAACACCAGTCAGATTGAATTAGGGCCCACCCTAATGGCTTCATTTTAACTTCATTACCTTTTCAAGGCCTTCTCTCCAAATATGGTCACATTCTGAGACTGAGGTTCAGAGAGTCAAAGCACAAATTCTAGGAGACAGATGTACCCTGGAACACTTCAGAAGAAATTAACAACAACAACAAAAAGATGTAAGCCTTCTCTAAAATATTACTGAGAGAACTTTTTAAAAAATAAATAGAAAGCTCTATCATATTCAAGGATGGAAACGTTCAATCTTAAAGATTTCAGTTCTCCAAAGACTGAGTGCTAGTGATATCACAATCCCAGGGAAATTTGAAAATTCCAGTAAAATTCGAAACTTTGATTTATAAATTTATATGGAAAGCAAATACAGTTAAAACAAGCCAGGTGTGGTGGCTCATACCTGTAATCCCATCTGCTTGGGAGGCTGAGGCAGGAGGATCTCAAATTCAAAGCCAGCCTCAGCAAAAGCGAAGTGCTAAGCAATGAAGTGAAACCCTGTCTCTAAATAAAATACAAAATAGGGCTGGGGATGTGGCTCAGTGGTCAAGTGCCCCTGAGTTCAATCCTCAGTACCCAAATAAATAAATAAATGTGTGAGTGTGTGTGTGTGTGTGTGTGTGTGTGTGTGTTCAAAACAATCTTGAAGAGCAAAATTGTTGGACATGGACTACCTTATTTATGATTAATTTACGTTAATCAGTTCAATGTGATATTAGCACTACGACAGATCAGTAGATTAATAATAATAGACCCCAGAATTAAATACACACACATATATACGTGATACATTAACATATATTCTGATCATTTAAAGACATGGCTAGGAAAGTTAAAAAACAAACCACAGAAATATGACAGTAAATGCCATGTGGATTTTGAACTAAATTAATTCAAACTCAATACCTCTAAGGCAGAGACCTCAAGAAGGGAAAGAACTCTGGAAAGAGACATCTGCATTTCTTTTTAAGTCCTTGAAGTATATCTTTATCTGTATCTGTACAGTTACATGTGTGTGCTAGTCAGTTTTCCCTCACTATAACAAATGCCTGAGATAGTCAACTTAATAAGAGAAAAGGTTTATTTTGACCCAGAATTTCAGTGATTCCAGTCTAGAGTTGATTGACTCCATTGTTTTTAGGCTTCAGGTAGGGGGCAGCACAACATGGCAGAAATATAATGTAGTAAAACTTCTTACCAGGTGGCCAAGAAGTGGGGAGAGAGAGAGAGAGAGAGAGAGAGAGAGAGAGAGAGAGAGAGAGAGAGAGAGAGAGAAGAGGGAGGAAGACGAAGAACCTGAATCCTACAGGACCCTTCAAGGGCACACTCACAATAACCTACAACCTCCCTCTAAGCCCCAGCTCTTAAATCTTCCATCACCTCCCAGTGCCAAGTTGGGAACCAAGACTTTTAACACTTTTAAAGTCTTTTAACCAAAATTTTTAACTTTGGGGAACATTCTAGATCCAAACTATATTAATATGTGTGTATGTAAATATTGTTTGATGTTAACTATCAATACCAAGATAAAGTCTTAATATAATTTAATATACAAAATAGGAAAATATACATAATCTCAATAGGTACCAGTATCTTCTGCTCCAAAAATAGTCTTAGTAAATTAAAGAAGAAAATGCATTAACTTGTTGAAGACTGTATATGATTTCATCATTGATATTGTGCTTACTGATAAAATGTCACAAAGTAGGACTGTTAAAGCAAGGAATTGTGTCATTATCATCATTACTGTAATCATTCAACATTGTATAAATATACAATGGAAAGAAGAAGACACATAATTCTCATTATTTTAGTTGATATGATCATATGTAGAATTAAAATTCTTAAATAATAAATTGCACAGTTTTAAGTTTTCTCTGGAATAAGAATACAGATGATTATTTTTTGTTTATCTGTAGTTCAAATATTTATCATGAAAATTACTATTTTATAATTTTAAATATTTTAGAAGTATAAATATTAAATACTTACCTGAAGTGCAGACATAAAAAACATCTATGTGTATACAATTATAATTTCAAGTTTTCATGTTTCACTTAAGCATAAATTCTAAAGATCAAATGTTAAGAGTTAAAGAAGTCTAAAAAGAACAAAGAAAAACATGTTACCATTAAAAAGAATTAGTTAAAAATAAAAGAGTTAAAGAAGCATTTATAGAAAAATGTACATTGTATTACATTTATGTCATACATATAAAATTTAATTTCTCACCATAGGTTGAAAGTTTATTCTAATCTTAGAAAATCTCCCATTTTTGCAAAACACTAACATGATTTCTTCATGGTAAAAACAAAAATATTAGTGTTTGGACTGCTGTCACAAAATACCATAGACTAAGTAGTTTATTAAAAAGAAGAAGAAGAAGAATGAGGAGGAGGAGGAGGAAGAGGAGACAGAAATTTAATTCTTATTGTTCTGGGGACTAGGAAATCCAGGATCAAGGTGTCAACACATTTGGTGTCTGATAAGAGACCATTTCCTATTTATAAATGATACCTTTATACTATGGATGGGAAGCGGTCTCTCTGTGTTTCCTTTTATAAGGACACGAATATCATAAGAGCAAAAGCCTCATGACCTAATCACCTCCCTGTGATACCATCACACTGTGATTAGATTTCAATGCCTGCATTTGGTGGTGGTGCATAAATGTTCAGACCCCAGCAATGAGGCTCTCTTACATTTCAAAAGATACAGTCCATTTAAAAGAAATGCAATTTTAAAAGATTATGAGGGAAAATGCACTGGTATAGTTGAGATTCTTTAAAATGTCTCCCAAATGTCTATGTGTTAAAGGCTTGGTCCCTAGGATGGTGTTTTTGCAAAACAGCAGAACATTTAAGAAGTAGAATCTAGTGAGAGGTATTTAGGTCATTTGGGATGTGCCCTTGAAGAGGATAGTGGGACCCTCTTCAACCTCTTCCTTCCTAATCATTTTCTACTTTCATCAAAATGGGCTACCTCACCCAAAGCAATGAGAACAAAAGTATGGACTTGAACCTTTTAAACTATTAGCCAAAAACAACCTTTTCTCTCAGGTATTTGTTATAGTAATGGAAAACTGACTAACACATTCACCAAGTAGAGCTTAAATTCAATAAATTTTGTCTCTGTAATTTAATAATAATTTATATCATTCTACATTCCTTAAAAATTCATCCCCTTCTGAATTAATGTGAGCAAAGGAGATATTTTTTGATTCCTGACTCCTCTTATTTCCCTTTTGGCCTAAGAAAGTGGTATAACTATCTTTCATTCCCTTCAGACAAAGTAGTCTGATAAATTAATGATGTGTCTTTAGTGACATCAAACTTAAAGCAGTTGGCAGTATTGAGGTTTAGATAATTTAGATTCAGTGTGGTGAGGCTAATGAATGATGTCTCTCTGGTATTCAATGACATCTTTTATTCATGACACTTGATCTGTAAGGGCAGTTCACAATCTGAATATTTCTCTTTTGAAAGTAAATAAGCATATTATTTAATTATGAAAATTCTATAATAGGATATTTGTCATTATAGTTACAAATTACATTTAAAAAATAATATTTGGGGCTAGGGATGTGGCTCAAGCGGTAGCGCACTCACCTGGCATGTGTACAGCCTGGGTTCGATCCTCAGCACCACATACAAACAAAGATGTTGTGTCCGCTGAAAACTAAAAAATAAATAATAAAATTCTCTCTTTAAAAAAATAATAATAATATTTAAAGAAAAATGAACTAACTATGCTATAGTTCTCTAAAACCTTAAGACCAAGATTCAAGCATGGATAATGGTATCTCTCCAAATCAATGTTGTTTTGCTTTTTAAGCACATTTAAAAATCTTCCATAAGAAAGCCTTTAGTGGACATTTTTGGTCTATAAACTTATTAAAAATTCTACCCCAAATTTGAATGATTGCTATTTTGATATTAAGCACTAGTCAACTTCTAAGACTGGACTACCCCCTTATCCTTTAATGCCTCTTTCTAAAACAAGTGCAGATTTACAAGTGCGTTGAATGTATTTTTTATTGAAGTCCTTTGCTCAATAAGTTTATTTCATATTTCCATTTTTGAAAATCTCTTGACAGTGAGTGAGACCAACTCTAAAAAATAAATGCACACACAGTTCTTTTATAGCATAATCAAACCCTATCTATGCACTCTGTAAATTTGGGGTTCTTTAATATCACAGATGGGTCTATAAGGCCTCATGAACATCCTAAAAATTTGGGGTTGAAAGCATATTTTTTAACAAAAGTAGTCCTTAATTTTCATCCAATTCAAAAATTATCAATGACACAAAAAATTTTAAAGATAATAATATTTTGGCCAAAAGAGTGACCTTTATTTTATACTGACAGTTTTCTGACTCCCTAGAATAACAATTTTGACCAGTTCTATAATTTGCTATATAATTTTATTGCTAATACAGGGACAAATTCATAGTGCATTTAGAATTTTGCTAGTGTATGATAGTGTTTCAGATACAACAACAGTTCCTTTATGACTCTTTACAACTTTAAAACTATATATCTGTGTTTATCCATATTTGCATGATACTTCTATCATCTCTAGCATGTTCATATCATCATGAAAGACAATCAAATTTCAACCCCTGCCTAGATGTTTCCTGTACATAGAACTCTCTGGATTTTGAGTTCATCCAATAAGTTGTTGATAGTTTGAATTATTAGGAAGGTATCTTTTCCATAGAATCCACGAATTCAAGTTTTATTCTAAAAGTGAAAGGAAACCATTAAAAGGTTTTAATCAGGAAAAAATGACCAAATTTATATATGAAAATATACTCTTAAGCAGAGAGTGGAATGAAGCTTTAAAAAACAATCAGTGGAAAAAAAAGAATCAGTGAAGAGGCTATTACAGATAAACAAGGAAAATATCCATGGTTATATGGATAAGGTTGGCAATAGAGAAAGAAGTTTTTTAGAAGGTAGAAACTACCATATTTGGTAGTTGAATATAATTAGAGGGGAAAAGACTGAAAAAAAGATGACCTTCAGGTTTCAGAGTGAATAGTGGGATGATAACTGAGAAAGACAAGCAGATTTGGAGAATCATGATGAATTTGTGGCAGCTATAGGACATTATGAAACTCTACCAACAAAACTGTACACAAAATATGTATTTCAGAGTCATAAGAATGAAAATATAATTTAGGCCTTAAAAGTGGTTGAGATTACAACTCAACCAGACAACTCAATTTGAAAATGGGCAAAGATTATAAATAGACATTTCTCCAAAGATGAAACACAAATGGTTAATAAGCTCATGAAAAAATGTTGACCATCACTAACCATCAGAAAAATGAAAATCAAAATTACCAAGAAATACTATTCCACCATTTTATACTAAGATAATTATAATCAAAATACAGATGATAACAGGTATGGGAAGAATGTAGATAAACTGGGACACTTGTAAACTGTTGGTAAAAATTAAATATTTCAGCCTCTGGGCCCATTAGTTTGGAAATTCACCAAGAAGTTAAACATAGAGTTAGCATACTACCAGGCAACTGCACTTCTGAACATATACTCAAGAAAATGCAAAAATATGTCCCCACAAAGTCTTAGGAGTATTCTTCATAATTGCCAAACTGTATAAACAACCTAACATCAGTGATCTGATGAAAGGATGAATAAAATGTGGTAGATGAGTACAACAAATATTAATATTCTTCAGCAAAAGGAAGGAATGGAGTACTGATCCATGATACAACATGGATTAACCTGGAAAATATTTTGCTATGTAAAAGAAGACAATATAGAGGACTGCATATTATATGGTTCCATTTATATGGAATGTCCAAAGGGCAAACACATGGAAACAGAAAGCTGATTAATAACTGGCTGTGGTGGAGGAGGACAGGAAGTGGCGAATGGCTACTAGCTTACTCTGGGAATGATGAAAAAGGTTCTGAAGTTGATTGTGTCAGTGGATGCACAACTCTGGAAAAACCACATTGAACTGTACACGGTAAGTGAATGGATTGTATGATAGGCAAATTACAAGTCCCTTTAAAAGAATAAACAAGATTATTTATGAAAAGTCTACCAAGTAAAAGAAAAGGAAAGCTTAGGGCAGATAACTGAAGAGAAATGATGTTTAAGAAATAGGCAGAGGAGGGGAGGCCACAATGCCTACTGAGCAAAGTGTATTAAGAAGCCAAGGGGAAACGCAGCTGTCAGTAGTTCACTGAAGGCAGATCCTGGGAAAACCAATTGTTACAGAGTCATGAATGGTGGGAGTGCTTATACCAAAGAAATGGGCAAATAATACAAACTTGGCTTCCATTTTTTTTAACAAGCCAGTTTACCAGCACACCCTGGGCTGTAACTTAAGTGGTTCTGAAGTGCCGAGCATTATGGAATCGCCTTACATTCATTCCTTCATTGAATCCTTACTCTATGACATAGGTTCTAATTCTATCCCCACTTTCTATAAGGAAATCAGGCTCCAGAGACGTTAGGTGACTTACCGAAGGTCATATAGGTAATCATGACAGAGCCAGGAGTTGAGGCAGACAGACGGACACACAGGAGAGTGCACAAGGACAGGAACAACAGTGCTTCCTGAGAAGAGAGGTACTCAAGAGGGCCAAATGCTGTTGAAAGGTCAAATAACTAAATGAAAACTCAAGTGTCCACTGGATTTAGGAAAAAAAGAAAAGAGTCATCAGTCACCTTAGCCAGAACATTTTCAGTAGCATTAAAAAAAATGTATTTTCTTTTTAAAATTATTTTTTATTTATATATGACAGCAGAATGCATTATAATACTTATTACACATATAGAGTACAATTTTTCATATCTCTGGTTGTATACACAGTACATTCACATCAATTCATGTCTTCAGACCTGTACTTTGGATAATAATGATCATCATATTATTAATAACCCCATGTGCCCTCCCTTCCCCTCCCACCCCTCTGCCTATGTAGAGTTCGTCTATTCCTCCCATGCTCCTGCTCCCTATCCCACTATGAATCAGTCCCCTTATATCAGAGAAAACATTCAGCATTTGTTTTTTTGGGATTGGCTGACTTCACTTAGCATTATCTTCTCTAACTTCATCCATTTACCTGCAAATGCCATGATTTATTATCTTTTATTGCTGAGTAATATTTTCATTGTGTATATATGCCACATTTTTTTTATCCATTCATCTATTGAAAGGCATCTAGGTTGGTTCCACAGTTCTGCATACAAACAACAATAAGTGTTGGCGAGGGTGTTGGGAAAAAGGCACACTCATATATTGCTGGTGGGACTGCAAATTGGTACAGTCAATATGGAAAGCAGTATGGAGATTCCTTGGAAAATTGGGAATGGAATCACCATTTGGCCCAGCTATCCCTCTACTCGGTCTATACCCAAAGGCCTTAAAAACAGCATACTACAAAAAATGTATTTTCTATTAAATGAGAGAGGTTGAAGAATTAAAAAATTTGTGTTTCCTCCCTAATTGCTTCCTTCAGAAACCCCAGGAAACATTTCCTCGTTGAGTGCAGGTAGTTAAGAAAGGCTACAGGAGCAAGAAGCCCACAGTAACACTAGGGAACAGTTAAAATTTAAAGAAACCACCAATTTTGAGGGAGGAAACACTAAAGGAAAAAAAAATTAAAAAGTAGTATTGTAAAGGTAAAACTTCTAAGCTGATTCTAAGCTGCAAAAGTCTGAGTTAAAGTGTAAAAGACTGGGCATTGTAAAGCTTCTAAATGGCAAGGCCTGGGCTAAAAAGTAAAGACTAGGTATTGTTAAAATTCCTCTGCTACCCCGGAACCTGTAATCTCTGTGAGTTGTTAGCACAATGCGGGAACTGCCCAGTAAATATCTCCATTGATTCCCTGGTTGTTTAATAGCTAAGGGCTCTAGGTAGCATGGCACATAAGCATCTAGGCTCCAAAACCAATCAGTTTAAATTTGTACCCCACTTAGGAATGACCAATCACCCCTGCCCAGATTGTTCCCGCCAATGTATGTACTAATCCTGACTCAGAGTTGTTCAATTTTCCCACGCCTCATGATGATTTGTTCTGATGTATGCAAAGCCCCCCACCCTCTCCAAAAAGTGTACTTAAGCTCCGCTTGACCTCTGCTCTGGGCTCTGGGCTGCTCTCCCTTCTTGAGTGAGCACAGAGTCCCAGCGCGCTGGAATGGATCCCAAATAAAATCCCCTTTTGCCAATTGCATGGAGCCAGTCTCTTGTGTGGTCCCTTTCTCTGACGTTCCGCCGGACCCTTACAGTATATAACTACTTTTTATAGTAGTTTATAACTACTTTTTTATAGTAGTTCTCATAAACAATGTACTTATGATAAGAAACCAGCATGTATCCAAGACACAGATAAACGATTTAAGCACATATTTGAGATGATTATCATATATTTAAAGTGGAACTATTTATCATGCTTTGGAAAACAGATTGGATTCATTATCTTTAGGGAAAATTTTATCTTAGTTAATAGACGTGATTTGTTTATTCATTTTTAAATGAAAAAAAATGTATGGATCAAATAATGTCAAAATATGTTTCAAATATTTAATTCCTTGCATCAGTCTTATTCCCAAATTAAACTAAAATTCCCATGTGACAATACTAGCAATTACCAATAACTTACTGCCTGTGGACATTATAAAATTAATTATATACATAAATATGCACATACGTGTCTACACATAGATATATGTATATATGGACAAAGATACTGAAGCAGAGAAATAGAGCCACAAGGGCAAAATTTTAGATATTATTTATGTGGCATTCACAAATCTGTTAGCAGCTTTCAATTTTTCTTTTCTTTTTTTTTTGGGGGGGGGAAGGGGACATCTAGTAATATCACTATTGGTAATAAAACCAAGGAAAAAAAATGATTCAAAATACCAACATAAAATTTTGGGGAAAATAAACAGTTAAAATTTAAAGAAACCAAAATATGCTTGATATTTTCTTTTGATCCACACATGTGGCACACGTGCACACACACACACACACACAAACACACCAACTCCACTGGCCTGCTCTGCCCAGCTGGAAGCTGACCTGTTCCACTTGTATCAACCATCCCTTCTACTCCGACTTCAATTGTGTGAAGTCAATGGGAGGCACAGCAGGGGGACCTTCAGGAGCAAGCAGAAGAAAAAGGTTAGAATATCTCTTGCCTGAATCTCTTCATTTTAGGTCTCCAAACCTTGCCTGGGTTCCTGTGACCCTCTAACCCAAGCCCTTAACTCCACAAGCAGCTCAGTCCATAGAGCTGCTCTCTTCAGTATCATTTCCTTCACATACCCCATCAATAGGTGCAGGGTATGATGCCAATCCTGGCTTGTTCTCTAAACCCTGCCCACATCATTATGATTCATACCTCCATAAAACTCTTCTGGTCGGCTGAGGTTGTGGCTCAATGGTAGAGTGTTTGCTTATCACATGTGAGGCCCTGGGTTCGATCCTCAGCACCACATAAAAATTAATAAATAAATAAAATAAAATTATTGTTGAAAAAATCTTCTGCTAAGGATAGGAACTCTCATTCATTACTGGCAATGTGTATCATGGTATATCTAGTTTAGTTTTGCATCAAAGTAAGTATATTCTTACTGTATATATGATCCAGGAATCATAATCTTAGATATTCATTTACTCAATTGATCTGAAAACATTGTCTACAGAAAAACCTGCAAATGACTGTTTATAGCAGCTTTATTTCTGTTTACCAGAAACTAGAAGCCATCAAGATGCCCTTCAATAAATGAATGGATAAACACAATATGGTACATTATACAAGGGAATATTATTTAACAATAAAAAGAAATGAGGTATCAAATCTCCCCCAAAATGAAGTAATCTCATTTGCATACTGCTAAGTAAAGAAGACAGTCCAGAAAGTCTACAGACAATACGATTCCAATGATATAATTATGTATTCTTCTTTAAAAAAGAAGATAAAATTACAGATAGAGTAAAAATGACCCATGGTTTTAAGGGATTTGGCGTGAAGGAGGACGGCATAGATGAATCACAGAGGACTTTTAGACAGTGAAACTATTTGGCATGGTGCCGTAATGGTAATTACGTTGTATAATACATTTTCCAAAACTTCATAGAACTTGATAGCACAAAGAGTGAATCTAGTATGCACATCTTAAGACATTTGTTTAGGAGATCAGTGGATCCTAGGATGGAATGCAGACTGTGACGAGATTATATCTGATTGAAAATACATGAAATAACCTCAGTGAATGGGATGGGAGGGAGGGTGCTGGCTTAAGTAACTTTGTGAGTGGAGTGTTACGGTTTAGATGTGAGTTGCCCCCCAAAAGCTCATGTGTCAGACAATGCATGAAAGTTCAGAGGTGAAATGGTTGGGTTATGAAAGCTTTCGACTAACAGAGATTAACTGGGTGGTAACTGTAGGCAGGCAGGGTGTGGCTAGAGGAAATAGGTCCCTGGGCGCATGTCTTTGGGGTCTATATTTTGTCCCTGGTAATTGGAGTTCTCTCTGCTTCCTGATTGTCATATTCTGGGCTGACTTCCTCCCTCACTCCTTCCACCATGATGTTCTGCCTTACCTCAGGCCCAGGGCAATGGAGTCAGCCTATGGAATCATGAGCCCCAAATGAACTTTTCCTTCTTTAAAATTGTTCTTATTAGGTCTTTTGGTGAAAAAGCTGACTAAAAGAGTGGAGTCTATGAAACTAAAGACAAAAAGAACTACTCGTAAGCACTGCATTCTATTTGATGAGATTTCCTACATGGATATAGGTTAATAATTCTGATCATTAGAACAAATGAAAAAATTGCAGAACCTAAAAAAATAATAATTCTGATACTGCTATATAGATCTGGAACTAACAGTCAAGTAAACAGATAGTAGATGCTGGAAACCATGTTCCTCATGGTTGGAGTGGGAATTTATAAACAAGGGGAAGAGTCTAAAATAAATCACGGGGTAATAGATTAGAGTTGAAGACATTAGTACAAAGTCATGTTCAACTTAATAAAAATACAATTTACATAAAGAAATATGTATAGATATGTGCTTATTCGTAAGTTGGCATGCCCGATGTTTCTTTGCTTTGTTAGTTGACTCAAAAAGAAACATCCCAGTAATAAGGAGCTTATATCTAGAGAGCCAAGCTCTTAGTTGCTAATACTATTCTCCAAAGAAAGGAATCAGGGTTCCTTGGGGAAATGACTGACTATACAACTGCAACAGGCAATCTCCAAGATGAACCTAGAGTATTTTGTGGTGTCCAAAATGAAGGAAGAGCTAAAAAAACAAAACAACAACAACCAAAAAAACCCTGACATTTAAGGGTATGTGTTACAAAAAAGCCATTCACTCAGGATTTTCAGATGCCCCAAGAGAGGATCCAAGCTCTCAGATTCATCAAGAAGAGATGACTTGTTTGAGAAAGAGTCTTCCCAACCCAAGTTTAGCCGTGGTGCTTTGCCAAAATGACCAACTGTGTAAGAACATGATCTTCAATGAGAAACAAGGTGACGTATAGTTTTTTGGTTGTGAATATTCTGGGTACTACTACCTGGCATATTGGAGGTCATTTCAATGAATTTGGAGGTGATTCTGGTAGTCTTTAGGCTCTATTTATACAAAAAACACAGGGCTTATGGCTGCATTTTTTCCTTGAGGCCTACACAGAGTATAGGAGCTTTGGCACTGAAATCACTGAAAAGGAGGTAGAAATGTTCTTTATTCAAGTCAGCTTACATTGGCTTCTAATTTCTCTTGGAATTATGAACTTTGATTCAAGCTAAGTACTCCACTAAAAAGTTAATTTCTTTGAGTTATGTTTTACTCAGCTTTTTCGTAGCTGTGACCAAAAGACCTGACAAAAACAATATGAGGGAGAAAAAGTTTATTGGGGGCTTATGGTTTCAGAGGTCTTAGTACATAGATAGCCAACTCTATTGCTCTGAGCCCAAGGTGAGGTCGAACATCATGGCGGAAGAGTGTAGTAGAGGAAAGCAGGTCAGGACATGCCCACCAAGAAGCAAAGAGAGAACTTCACTCAAGGACAAAATATATAGCCCAAAGGCACACCCCCAGGGACCCACCTTCTCCATCCATCCCTACCTGCCTGAAGTTACCACCCTATTAATCCCCATTAGGGGATTAATGATTGGGTTAAGATTCTCATAACTTCATCATTTCATTTCTAAACTTTCTTGCATTGTTTCAACATGAGCATTTGGGAACACCTCATATCTAAACGGTGGGAGACCAACCTCGAAGTGACTGGATTAACTCCCCTGAGATGTGGCATCAGGCGGCAGCCATGCTGCTAGACTGCCCGGCTCTTCTAGGGTTCAAGGGACTGTGTCTTCGTGCATGGGCGTGGCTTCCTACAGCCCCATGGGTGGAGCTAGGCTCACCTGTTCCTTTGTAATATTACCCCTTATCCTGTTTGGGATAGAATGTTCCATGGAAACACCTTTGGTATGTCCCCTTCTCTTACTGTGCCTTTGGGTGTGGCCTACCTAGATGTCAATCAACCTGCTGACAGCAGACATCATGAAACTAGACTCAGCCCCTTGAAATCTGACCCCTTGCCTCATTTGAATAGCTTCTCCTCAATAAAAGGGGTCAGCGCGTGCTCTCGCTCTCTCTCTTTCTGCGGACCCTTAAGGTCAGAGGAGCCGTCACAGCAACCCCAAAGAAAAAGGTATTTCTGTTTCTTTTGTGGTCATTTTGCACAGCCCAGTTAGCCCAGTTCCCCTGGAGTAACCCCTGAGAGTTTTAGTCATGAGCAACCCAACCCGGCACTAAACCATAACAGGTGTGCAGTTGTTTTAACCAATACTTCAAAATAAATAAATAAAATGTGGTGAATATAGCTAATAGTTGAAGACTGTCCATTCCCACATTGCTGGGAAGGTGCATCTTGAATGTTCTTATCACAGATAACTCAAATGTTTGAGGCTATCAATAGACAATATAAAAAATAAGTAAAAATGAAAACTCAATTATTGAAAAGTAGCTGGGAAATCCTTGTGTATCCTCTCTTAAGGAATACTGAAAAGCCAATATTATTATAATTCTATTATTTAATTTGATTATCTTGTTTTAAAAACCATGCCTCCAAATAACCAATCTGTTTTTAAATACATTGAATAATGTCAGGAAATATGCCTAATGCTGTCAGTATGTGGCAGAGTAGAAAACTGTTATGTCTAAAAATCAATAAAAATGCCAGTTCAATTCTTTCTTCGGAAATTTCATCTGTTATATGTGAATATGTTGTTATAAAGTTACATGATTCTATGGCTGCTTTTACTTGTTTTGTCTATTTGTTGAGTATAAACAATGAAAATGTTTCAGCATATTTTTTAAAAGTTTACTTGAATAAGATTAAACATTACAGGTGTCCAGTAAAAAGACACCTTAATTAGTGCATTAATCTTAATGCACTATAAGTAAAATGGAGCATTAACTGCTAAAAAAAATCAATCACTGATGTAAATTACCTAGGATGTTCTTATAAAAATATGTATTTAGGAGGGTGAAGCAAGTTTCCCTTTAATGTTGACAGCACATCTTTTTTTTAAATATAAATTTCAACAGTGTCTTTTAGTTATAGATGGACATAGAATATCTTTGTTTATTAATTTATTTTTTTATGTGGTGCTGAGGTTCAAACCCAGTACCCCACACATGCAAGGCAAGTGATCTACCACTGAGCTACAGCCCCAGCCCCAACAGCACATCTTTTTAAATTGAATATTGGGAAAGATTTTTTGGGGAGGGGTCCTATCTTTGGATTAAATTCCTCTCTCCCTTTATGTCTGGCAATAGAAATATTAATATTTACCATATTATTCCAGATAAATATGATGAGTTAATACTATCAAAATCCATGTTAAATAATGTTTCATAAGCAAGTATGATCATTTAGGTTCTTAGTTTCAGTTTTTAAAAAATTTTATTCTATTAAATTATTTCTAGCCAAAGATTTTGCTTTACTTGTCAAACTAGTTTAGGGTTTTTTTGTTTGTTTGTTTGTTTGCTATTATATAGCAACCAGTAGAATGATTGTTAATTTTTGAAGCCAGTTTAGCAATTTTGTCATACTTGGAGATATTTAATATCATTAGAATAATTATTTTTTACCTTTTCTACTTTATTCCTTGTATTTTGGTTTAATGTTGTAGTTTGATTCTGTGTCTTTAGAAATGATAACAGTGATTATTTACTACATGTAAGGTCAGATTAATATGTTGAGACTGTTAAAAAGATTAAATAATGATTTAGGGTATTGGTCTTGTACTCTTAAACTCTGATATGACAAAATGTGGATTATCAACATATAGTGGGAGGGTGTCTGCTGTATTGCTTAGTATCGTTTTTGCTGAAGTACATATTTTATTTTGCTTGGGAATAAAGTAGAGGTAATTAAATGGAAGAAAGTTGGACCTTTGGGATAAATAAGTATACATCAAATATCAAAAATTGCTGTGTGGAGGCCAGCAGTCATACTTAACTTTACTTTGAATATTAGTCTGACAAGATTTACACTTTGGCCATATAAATGCATATGTGCAAAGTTGGCTTAATAGATCTGCATATTCAGAATATGCAAGCACAAATTTATTCACCGAGGTATCTGGAGATTTTGATGCATTATTTCAAATGACTTATATTCTCAAGTGTTTTAAAGTACTTGGTTATAAATTAAATGGTTATATTATGTGCATGTACAAATATATAACAACAAATCCCATTATTATATACTACTATGATGCACAATAAAAATAAAATACTTGGCTATTTCAAACTGAAGTTAATAAAATAAATAGAAATAGCTATAAACCATTTTTAAGTTCTAGTTATATAAATAGGATCTTAAAACTGTATTTATAACAATATTAGAGCAAAAATTTTTGTCTACTATCCTTCTGTTACAAAATTTTATTTCCGTTTTTATACCATATTACACTAGGATCAATAGAATAATGCCTCATTGTTTAAATGAATGAAATCAATTAAATGGCTATTTAATAGAGTAAACTTGTGAATGTGTTTTTGCTGGATTTTTCATCTATGGTTGGAAATTTTTCATTGAACCATGAAGACTATGCAATACTCCTGATATTTTTGCTTACCAACCTATGAAACTATACTTGCACATATATTGAGGAGCTATGGGAAGAAAGAGGATCATTCTTCTATTTTACTTCTTATTACTTCTAACCATTTTGAACGGAACCATTTTGCTGACTGAGACACAATTATATAGAAGCACAACATAAAGGTGTGTAAACGTGAACTGATGGAGAAGGAGTTCTTGTGTCTGTCCCAGGAGGATGCAGCAGATATCAAGAATAAGTGAAATGTCTAAGATATTGCCCCCCATTCTTGGGTGAGATTATGGATGTTGAAATGCTCTTACTTTCTACACAGGGTTTTGGGATCATGGTGCAGGATGGAAATAGGATTCAAAATTTCTTCCCTTTGTATTTTCTGTAAAGGAAGATAAATTTCAACTGTGTCTTTAAAAATCTGTCTAAAACTTGTGGCTTGCTGAGATGCCTTCATCTGTTAAACTACACCACCATCTGATAACTCACATGGTGGTTTACATCTGGTTTGTAAATATGAAAGGGATTTTTAGAAGTGGCATTTGTGAATATTCATTGTTAGTCAATAGACTATAGTGGCTTGGGTGCTTTTACAAGCGAAATTTTTCAATTTTTTCTCTTTTTCAGGACACATTCCTATGATCTTAATGAAATTTGATTGTTTTATTTCTAATACCATACTACTGTCATTTTCTGGAAATCAAAGTGTTATGGCAGATATACTGTTCACCTGTTCATCTGAAATCAACATGAGCATAAAGTTCATTAAACAGATCTGCCTGGGGTGTCTATAAAATGGTGTATATAAAATTAATAAATCAGTATAAATTGTATCTTATATGGGAGCTGGGTATTGGTTTTCCTTCTCTTCCCTCTTACAAAAATTATTCTGTAAGGAAATGATGAATATTTTCATCATTCATGTGTATATTGACGCATGTATTCATACATATGTCTACCTATACAGACCCATACACATATCCAAACAAATATCCATATATGTATATTCATATACATATTCATATTTATAGTTCTTCTCCCCTAACCAGATAGGGCATGGGGATCTACCCCCTCACAGAGTGAAGGACATAGGGACCTACTCCTCCCAAGGAGTCCTACTTCCTTCATGGGAGTGGAGGACACAGAGATCTACTCCACTAATCTAGCTCAGAACACAGGGATCCACTCCCCATGCTGAGCAGAGGGCACTGGGATCCACTCCCCTCATCAGGCATAGGGCATGGAGATCTACTGTCTTTGTCGAATGGAGGACATGGGGATCTACTGTCTTCACTGGGTGGAGGACAAGGGAATGCACTTCCCTCATGGGGCAGAGTGTACAGGGTTATACCCCCCTGTAGCTGGGTGCAGGGTACACTACCAACAAGATGGAGTGTCTCTCCCAGATCCCAGAGAGCTGGGAGCCTGAAGAGAACCACCTTCACTAGTCTATACTGCAAGGAAAGCTGGTGTGAATTTTCAAATGCTTCATTCATCTACGTGAACATCATCACCTGAATTTACAATGATGATCTTGCAATTGAGTTTCAATCAGGTAATAGATCACCTGAGTTTAATACTGAACTATAACTTTGGGTTAAACACAACTAACCTACTACTATTGAATTAAAACTGTTTCCTCAATACATACTTCATTGAAACCTTGATTAAAGCAAATCTCAAATTTGAAATCTAGTTGATAAATACAAAGGCTTCTGCTTGTTTTCTAAATGCTACAGGTTAAGCAAGTTTCAACTATAGATTCACTAAATATTCATCTATATCATCTTTTCCAGTTTTATACTTTTGGGTTTGAATTGGAATATTCTGGAGTGTGATCTCATAACATGCAGGGGATAGGGATTAACTCCCAGATCAGATCAAATATACATAATTTTAATCCACTGACCAGATGGAGCATCGAGATCTACTCTCCTCAAGAGTGAAGGCCTCCAGGACTAACCCTGCATGGAGACCAATAGACCTCATGATGCAGAGGACATGGAAATCTACTCATCTAGTAGAGAGCGGGGTGATCCATTCCCCATATGAGTGGAGGCACTGGGAACTAATTCATATATTCATATCCTTATATATTCATATGTATATTCATATATATACTCATATACATATTCATATATCATATTCACATTTGTGTGCATATTAACATACATAACATGTGTATATTAATATGAGATTTGTTTTCATGTACATGTACACACTCTGATTCATATTCATGTATACATACATACTCATATTCATATGCATATCCATAATCACTTACAAGTACATATTTATAGTCACTCATGTATATAAAATTTACATATTCACATACACATATTCATACTCAACACATATTCATGAACATGTACATGTACACATTCTTATTCATGTATATGCACACATTCACAATAACCCATATATTCATATTCACACATGTTTGTATTCATATTCATGTACATATTCACATTCATAATCATGTTCCTGTGCATTTACATATTTATATCCATATTCATTCTCATATGTGGACATAGACATGTTCATATTCATAGACGTCTTCATTTTAATATCGACATGCAAATATACATATTTATATTTATATATATTTGTATTCTTGTACATATTCATTACATATTCATATTAACATATTCATGAATACATATTACATTACATATTTATATTTATATATATTTGTATTCTTGTACATATTCATTGCATATTCATATTAACATATTCATAAATACATATTACATTACATATTCATATTAACATATTCATAAACACATATTCATATGCATACATAAATACATATTCATATACCTGCACATATTATACATTAATACATATTCACATATATTAATTCCTTCTCCACTCATACTTTGAGGTAGAAATGGAAAATTCTGGACTGGGAAGTCATCAGAAGGTCTGTACAGAAATTAACTCCACTGATCAGGTGGATTATAAATAGCTCTACACCCCTCACCAGGTGGACAGCATGAGGACCTGAACCCCTCAGGGTGTGAAGGACACAGGGACTTTCTTCCTCCAAAGGGAATTACTCTGCTCACTTTTTGGAGGGCATGGAGATCTACTTCCGCATCTAGGGAAGGGCCCAGTGTTTCATTTCCCATACAGAGCAAAAGGCTTTGGGATCCATTTCAGATTCATTGATAGATTCATCTTTCGATTTAGTGATCCACTACTTGAATATCACCATTAGTCATATCCTGTCTTACTTTATGAAAGGTCAAATCAATCATTGTGGAAGAGGTATTAATTGTAATGCTTTATCCAAAATAGAAACATAAACAATAATTTGAAAACTATGAAAACAATCACCCTAACAACTATTTAAGAGATTTGTCTTCTCTTAAAATCAAGTGTATGCCAAACTACGGAACCAACATAAAAGCCCTTTAACAGATGAATGGATAAAGAAAGTGTGGTATATATACACAATTGAATATCGCTCAGCCTTAGAGAAGAATGAAAATATGACATGTACAGGTAAATGGATGAAGCTGGAGAATATCATGCTAAGCGAAATAAGCCAATCCCCAAACCAAAGGCCAAATGGTTTTCTCTGATATGTGGATGCTAGTTCACAATAAGTGGGCAGGGGGCTGGGGAAAAATAGAGGTACTTTGGACTAGGCAGAGGGGAGTGCAGGGAGGGGAGGGGGTGTGGGGAAGGAAGGACAGTAGAATGAATTGGACATGATTACTCTATGTGCATATATGACTACATAACTGGTGTGATTCTACATCGTGCACAACCAGAAGAATGAGAAATTACACTCCATTTATGTATGATGTGTCAAAGTGCATTCTATTGTCATGTATAACTAATTAGAACAGATTTTTACGAAGAGAAATCAGGTATAAACGCTGTGATATACACATTTTACAAAAGCTACAGGTCTCACACTTTATCATAATGTCCTACTTCTTTGGCTTCTTCACCTGAGGAGGTCATATCCTTTTGGATTCCAGGGGGCTGGGGTCTTCTCTTCAGAGGTAGATTCTTTTCATTTCTGATTAAATGCAAGAATTTGACTTTTTTTTTTTTTTCAATGATAGCAACCCCTGCATAGGCTTTCTTCAACGAAGACTTGCCTACGTCACATCTCCTGTTCCAGTGTGAAGCAGGGGCCGTTGCCACCAGAGGCTTTGATTAGGATACCAGGGCTCTCTAGTTGTTAGAGCCACTTCAAGAGGCGAGGATGTGTTGCCTAGAAAGTCAGTTAGCATTAAGCAGAGTAGGACTCACCTTCTCCCCCTTTATTCTTTTCCATTTTGGAACTCTTCCTAAGAATTGTAGTACTGGCATATGGAGCATGATAGAATTAAAAGGCAAAAAGGAGAATTCCCTTTTTCTAGTAGCTGTTTATCTTCTGCACCAGGGATTCTCAACCTTGGCACTACTAACATCTTGAATTGGGCGATCCTTTGTCATAGGAAGTTGGAGTGGGCATTGTGATATAGCTTCGCCCCCTAGATGCCAGTAGACCACACACCTCCCTCCAGCATGACTCTGAAATCATCCCTAGACACTGCCAACTCCATCCTGGGAAGGGAATTGCCTCTGCTTGAGAATTACTCTCTAAACTCACCTTTTGTGATAAATCACAAATACTTTAAATATAATTGTATTATATAAGTATGTATTGAAATTACTCAGAAAATAATAGACCAATACCTTTCATACTAGACATACTAGACCAGAATATGTCAAAGTTTTTTTTTCAAACTATGCTTATCCTCTCCCATATATTACACAACTAGATCCAAAAATCTCCTGTCCCTGAAGTCAATCTCAAAAGAGAAAGAGAAAGACTCTTACAACTAGTAAACAGCTGGACCCTCGTCAGGCCCCTGCTTTGGTCAACCTTGATTTGAAAGTAAAGGGAAGATGCCCAAAGAGCACGTAGGATACTTTTACTGACTTTAGTTAGCAGCATCAACTTCTTCCAGCAAGTTAATAAAAGTGTTCTAAAAATTATCAAGTTGAAAGCTTTTCATATTATACACTGTGAAACCTTGATTATGATCTAAGGTGTTCTTGAATTGAAAGCTGTCCTCTATGTGAGCTGGGGGTGGGGAATCAAGGGCCAGAATAGTCAGCCAATGAAACATGCATACAGAATTCTCTGTCCAGGAAAAGGTAATGAATAAAAAATCACAGAAATATAACAATGAATTCATAAATATTTTGCACGTTCTCTTTGTTATGTCTTCTTTCCTGTGGATCATAAAATTTGTTTCAAGGAACCCAGATTGTGGGGACATAATCATACCCCTTAGACTGAGAAAGTATCAGCACATGGAAAAGCATTTTGATGACCCTGGAGAAAAATCTGAATTTTTAGGGCCCTGTTTCCTGCCCAAGAGGATGGCAAGAGATATGCAGCAAATTGGAATTTTTAGTTTTATAAAATTTGTCCTTGAGTTAACCCTACTCCATGTTTGCCCACTCTGAGTCTAACCTCAGTTATGATCCTAGCCTGCTATTTATTTCAGCTTGAAAACTTGCAGCACTGATTTCTTGGTTGACCTTCACCTTCAGAACACTATTTTATCTGTCAGCTTAAAGTCAGTCTTTCAACAAATGCTCAGAATCTCAAACACTGGGGAGCCAGTGAACGAGGGAAGAATGAAGTAAAGATTCAGCCATGACAATACAGACGATTGAATATGGTGAAAAGAAAGTTAGGAGATGTTCTGGCTTGTGTCCCCACAGAAGAGTTTATATACCATATATTATATGTTATAATATGTTAAAGTCCTAACCCCTGGTACTTTAAGTGAGAATTTATTAAGACTAGATGAAGATGAGGTCTCGGGTAGGTCCTAATATAATATGACTGATATCATCATCATAAAAACAGAAAAATTCATATGGAACAGACAAACAGAAGGCCACATGGTGAAAGAGGCAGAGATGGGAGAGATGCGGCTGCAAGCCAAGGAAGGCCAAGAATTGTCCGGTGCCACCAAAGGCTGTGACGAAGCAAGGAAGGAACCTGCCCAGAGTCTCAGAGGGAGCACGGCCATGCTGACACCTCCACTTTCCACTTCTGACATCAAGAACTCTGAGACAGCAAAGTTCTGTTGATTTGGCCACGCAGTGTGCAGTATTTCCTACAGCAGCTGTAGGAAACACAGAGTGTCACAGGAGCATACAGGAGAGGTCCCATCTAAGATGATTCAGAACTGTTACCTAAGCTGGATTCTAAAACATGAGTTTAGCTCAAAGAACGGACGAGGGGAAAGGACTCCAGGCCAAAAGCACAGGCTATAGACAAGCCAGAGGGCAAGAAAAAAGCTTCCCACCACAGCTTCTGCAGTGGGAATAAGTGTCTCCCCAAGGCCTATGTGTTAAAGACTTGGTCCCCAACACTTGGCACTCTTGGAAGACAATAAAACATTGAAAAAAAGTGGTGTCATCAGGAAGCATGTTTGGTATAATAAACCCACTGCAGCTACAATGTGGCGAATGGGCTAGAAGGAGCAAGACCTGAGGAGGCAGAAACAGAAGTATGGCAGTGGGGTACACAAGGCACAATGGCCACCAGGGACAGGGTAGTGGTGGCAGGAATGGATCACAACGGACAGATTTAGAGAATTAGGAGATTAATTTAGAACATTGAATGAAGTGAAGTTGACGACCACCTAGATGTGGAGGTAAAGGAAAGGGAAAAGGACTCACCAATGGGTCTCAACTCGATGCTGGTGATTGTTACACAATAGTAGATGATTATACGGAAGCTGGAAGTGAATAACATTGGAAACTGACAGAGAGGACTGTGCATAATTTGCAGCTCCTGGATCCTGAGCTGGCTGCAGAATGGATGAGACTGTTTTATCCTCCCATTGGGAGGCATGGAGGTATCTGTGGGTGATGTAAATGCTCAGGAAGTCCTTAGAGATACCCCTTGTCCTCTCATATCCAATTCCTCCTTCTTCCTTTTGGTAATAGAAGCTAGTCATGGGCCTGCTGTCTAGCAACCACATTTTCCACTTCTCCCTCCATGTAACCAGGTTCAAGTTGATGCACTATGAGAGGCCATGCTGTGTGCAGCTTCTAAGTCATCTCTTTCATGGAAATCTGCCTGCCCTGGACTCTTTCCTTCCCCTTCTCAAGGTCAGAGGAGCGTGTGGGTAGGACAACCAGCCTAACCCACTCAGACAAGGACAAGTTTATTGGATGCCAAAGGAATATACTGAGGTATTGTATCCAAACAAGGGCTAGACTGTGGATGAAACTGTCTTTTGTATTTTTTTTTACCAAGACGAGTGGAGCTAGAAGATATGTTTCAATTTTTATCAACATATAAAATAATTCAAAGGAACATTATTGAAATTTTGTAGGTTTTTATCCTTCATCTCTTTTAATGACTGGCATTTTTAACAGCCTGTCATTGGTAGACTCATTTTATTTTTTGATGGCATTAAAATTTCACTCACTTTCTTAAAAATGTCACTTAAAGTGATCACTTTGCTGTGTATTTCCCTGAATCCATATCCTTTCTTATTCCAAGTCACCACTCATCCTGAAACAGATTTAATTGCCTTCAAAATTTAAAGGAAGAGAACTGTCCACAAAATCATTGTGGACATTATATATTCCAGATATATAAAGTTTTAAAAGCTTTTCCTTGTGCAAGGGCATGTGATAAGCATTCAGACTTACTACATGCCATATGCCTCAGTAGAATTCTGTGCAATAGGCAATAGTAGGATTGAAGAAGAAACTCCTAAATCAGACAGATGAGGAAAGGGCTTTAACTAAGGCTTGAAGATGAACATAAGTAAGCCAAGGAGGAAATAGAGAAGGTGTGACATCATAGGGCATCATCAAATAAAGGCCAGAAGGTCATGTGCCTGGACCAAAGGGTAAGGGGGATACAGTATGGTAGAAAAGGTAGTCAGGAAACTATATTCTGATGATGAAAACATATACTGAGCTATAGTGGTGGTCTCTTCCCCTGTATGTCTGGGAAGCTCCTAAAGGAGATGAACCACATGTTGTAGTCATTTTTTTTTTTGTCACTGTGATCAAAATACCCAACAAGAACAACTGAGAGGAGGAAATTTTTATTTTGGCTTCTGACTCCAGAAATTCAGTCCATGGCTAGACAACTGCATAGCTCTGGGTCCAAGCTGGGCAGAATATCATGGAAGAAGGGTGTGGTGGAAGAAAGCTACTCAGTTCATGACAGCCAGAAAACAGAGAGAGCTCCTCTCACCAGGAACAAAAATATACCACAAAAGCACACCCCTAATAACCTACCTCCTCCAACCACGCCCTACCTGCCCACTGTTACCACATAGTTAATTCACATCAATGGTTAATCCAATGATAAGGTTACACATCTCATAACCTAATCATTTCACCTCTGAAAATTCTCGCTTTATCTCACCCACGAGCTTTGGCGGGGATACCTCATAGCCAAATCGTATCACCACACATGAGTAGCTGGTGTGTAGTAAGTCTGAAGCTGGAAACAGGAAGACCATACAGACATTTCTTCAATTATCTAATTGAAAAATCATGGTGAGTTGAATTAGGGATGTTCCAGAAAGGCAAAAGAGGAGGAAGAAATATGAACACACTGAAAATATAGGATATGAGACATGATGAAGAACTGGTGGTGTTAGAGAAGAGAGCTTCCACATGGAGTCCTGAGTGTCTCAGGCAATGTGTACTCCAGAGAGTGTAGTGGAGCCAACAGATTCTCCAAGGAGAAGGAGGGAGATGATGACTTCCCATGGATGTATTGAACTGAGGTGTCCCACATGGGATCTGCAGCTAGAGATGAACAGTGGAACATTTATTAGAGGACAAGAAACTTGGCAAAATCATGAAAGGGAACTAGAGGTAAGTGATAAAGTCACAGCACCATCCCTTGAGGGACTGTAATTCAAAGTAAACTGAGCCCATGGAAAGGATTTCCAGACAGCTTAGCTGAGACCAGTATCACAGACAAGTCAAGCTACAACTTGGTTCACTGTCTAGTCACCCATTGCTCAGAATCCGTGCCTGCTGGAGGGCAGAGGACTGAGTAACCTAGGGTTGGCAGTCTACTGGGCAAAGGCACAAGGAGGAAGGAGCTAAAGGCGCTAGAAGTGCCAACGCCAATGACAAATGTGATGGTAGGGTCTCCATGGGGAAGGAGATAGTCACTGACTTCGTTACTAGCAAGACGGGATAACTTTTTCTGTTACCGTCTATTTGGAATTATATTCTCATAAAGGACCTAGTTTAAGTCCTTTGCTCCTTTTTCTGTGGGAATATCTGTCTTTTTCTTGTTAATTTATAAGTATTCCTGATACATTCTGGAGACTGGTTCTTTGTTAGCTATATATGCTGTGTATATCTTCACTCATTCTGTGGCTTATTTTTCTCTCTTTCTTGTGGTATCTTTTTATGTGCAGAATTTCTTAATCTTACTTCACTATAAATTATCAGTTGCTTCCTTTGTGGGTAAGAAAACCCAAGGTCACAACTATAACTCCTTATATTTTTTCCAAAAAGCTTTATGATTTGGCCATTTACATTTAGATATTGAAACCACCTGGACCATTTAAATACAGATGCTCTCTTAGGTTGGGTGCTTTGGAAGCAGTCTCTAAGGTGAAGATTCCTTTGCAGATGATTCATTAAGGGCATATTCCTAGGGAGAGCTAGAAGAAGAAGAAAAGAAAAAAAAATGGAAAGAAAGCCAACCAAGTGTGCAATCCTAGGCAAAATCCTAAAGAAAGTAGCTTCAGCTGAGTCCTACTGAAAAACCCCCAGAGCAGTCATTTTCAAAAGGGGTGATCTTGTTCTCCAGAGGATATTAGGCAATGGATGAAAGTGTACTTTGATTGTCACAAGCAAAACATCAGTAGTGCCAGGGTCAAGAAACTCTGCTCTAGAGTGTACCTTGTGTCCCAGAGCTCTCAGGCAAGACATGACATTCCTGTACCTTTCCGTCACTCATTAAGGACTGCCCGTAAGAGATGGCACTGGGATGGGAAGACATATTTCCAGGCTTTCTTGGCTCTTTAAATGGGGTGGAGTTAGTCCAATTTAGCTCAAATTCAGTCTTCCAGAAAAAAAAAAAAAAAAGTACACCGAACCTGGTGCAGAAATAGTAACACACCCATCAACAACCTCTGAGCATCACGCCAGTTTACCTACTGCAGTCCACTCCGTGAACTGTGCAGATGCATTTGTATTTCAGTCCACCCTGTTTTATTCTTCAAAATACTGCTGCATCACAATTTCCAATGGAAAATTACGAGAAGGGTTATTAGCTCAAGCTACAGTCCCCATTGCTATAATTGGCTCTAAGGCTGAAACTAATTTTATCACCCACTCTACACTTCCTCACCGTTGGCTAGCACGACTGCTGTCATAAATTGCTCACCTGGTGGGGTGATCCTGGCCATCATTCTGGGAGTGGGAGAGGGAACAAGGTTTCTGGTTATATTGGCCTTATCAGGTAGTGGTTGCTTAATGGCTTATTCACAATTAAATTTAGGTTTCAGAGGCTGGAGATAGGCCCTTATGAATCCCACAAATTCCTAATGGCCAAACAATTATTAAAACAGCAATTATATTGCCTCATAATGAAGTAAATTGGCTCCCTCTACAAGGATACCAAAGGGACCAGAAAATAACTGGAGTTTTAGGCTTAGTAGGATTCTCATCAAATTCCCTCTCTGGGTACCAAATCTCATCACCTGGACAACATAAAGCTATTGAAACAGGAAGCAAAAATTTATCTGAAGGAATCACTGTGAGTGAAGGCTAGGCCATGCATATGTATTTAATGGACCATTTTCCTATCTTGGTAGTTTCAGGGGTGTGTGTAGGAAGGGGAGGTCAGTTTAAGGAACTTCCATGTAGTCTCTCCCTATACTGCTAACTTTTAATTCATGAATCTATGAATCAAAATGAGAGTTCTTCCATTGATAAACATGTCCATCCCTTGTCTAATGGCTCAGATCAGGCATCCATTTATCCTCTGACTCTATATGCTCTACTGTAACAGAGGTCCTTGTTGAGGTGGGACAATCTTGGGCCCTGATCTTGGGCCCTTGGTATCAATGTCAGCTAAGACCCTATCATTGAAAGCCCTCGAAACAGTGCAGAATTTAGTGCATAGTTACTAGGTAAGTGACCATAGACACCCCCCCTCCCCCGCCAAAGACTGAGGGAATTACTACTGTATGCATTTGCTGTGGTATTGAGAGATCTTCTTTAAGGGGATGTAACTGCTTACTCCATGTGCTTTGTGTCTGAGAACTGGCTCATTTATTCAAACCAATGAAGATAGCTGATATTTGAACTAAGCTCTTCCATTCTAATATCTTTCAGTTATAACCAGTAAACAATGCCCTTTCAGGTACTCCAGGAATATATGGTGTATTGGCCATTAACATGTATCAATAGGTCAGATCTCCCTGGTTGCCGATCTGACCTAATTGCCAATACTGATCTCCATCACACCTCTGTGGATTCAATCCTACCATTTGGCCTCTTCTATTCTGAAATCCCAACGTTTCTAGTGTATTATCCAGAGAAACACCATAACAGAAAATCGTAATAGCAGCCCTGATCTACAAGGGACAACTGTTACTGAGTTAGATGACGTTAGTCATCTAACTGATGCCAGCAAATTTCTTCACACAGTGTCTTCTGGTCCCTCCTGATGATCCTAGTTATCTAGTAGATCATCAGGTCTTACAAATAGGTCCATTTGCTCAAACATTTCTATTTCTCTGAGCCTCTCCTTACCATACTCCTTAATACTTAGTCAAGGCAGTGATGGTATCTCTACTTCCTTTAGTGTGGACAGTTGTTTCTTACAAACTTGGGAGTCTTCCCGGCAGGGTGTGAGTGGTTGCAATTTGTCCTTGCCAAAGCATTAGAGTGACCCCATGTCATTAAATCCATCATTATTCAGCCTCACATTCTGCCTCATCCCCTAATCCAGCCCAGCTGAGCTCCAGTCCCAGACTTGATGTCCCACATCTGGCAGTAGGTCTCAGCCAGGCCTCACACCTCCTCAATGTGTCGTCTCTTTCTCCTTCAGCATGGCCAGCACTTCCCCAGCAGAGTCATGCTGAGACTTGACTCTAGTGGCTTGTCTAGACATCAGGAAGAGAGGTGGGACAAATCTTCAGAAGGCTTCTGCATGGTCTTCTCCTCTAGTGACAGAAAGGGGATTGCTTCAGAAGGCCTAGGGGATTTAAGGACATCTGTGGACAGCCTCTAGCACATCTGCCTCAATATTGCACTCCAAAATCTCTGAGTCCTATCACTTCCTGATGGGGGTCTGAATTAAGCTTAGGAGACTGTCAAGGCCACAGAGTCAACCTTCTCTCTTCCTAATATGCAGGTCCTAGACCAGAGTTCATAAGAGACTCCGGAGGCATAATAACCGAGGACTGGTAGCAGCTCCTAATCAGATCCTGAACAAAACAGTTATAATACATTTTGGAGAAATTTAAAAATCACAAATAAATACTGTATGTTAAATGGTATTGTAGGCCCATTAGGTCTATTTTCTTTTTGGTGTGGTGAGGTTGGTGGTGGTATTTCTGAGCACAAAGGAATCCTTGTTTTTGAAAA
This sequence comes from Urocitellus parryii, assembly GCF_045843805.1. Lineage (NCBI taxonomy): Eukaryota > Metazoa > Chordata > Mammalia > Rodentia > Sciuridae > Urocitellus > Urocitellus parryii. Next base: position 19,208,206 of record NC_135540.1, on the reverse strand, counting down.
TGTAGACTTGGATATGCTCGGAGGTAGAATGTGCTAGTGTACATGGTTTTCTCTGGAGTACTTCAGCAAGGAAAAAATGATAAAACAAATATCACAAACATTAGTCATTGTTACATCCAAGTGGTGCAGGTATCAGTGTTCCTTGTACCATGCTTTCTACTTTTCTGCATGCTTAAAATTTTTTATAATAAAAAGTAAATAAGAGGTATTTGTAAAGGAAAGAAAGATTTAAACTTAGGTCTGATTGTTCACTATGAAGGAACCATGAGGAATCACAAACTAAAAGCCTCCAGGAATCGCTCCACTTTTATTCAGAGGAAATAGAGACTTTCCACGTCCTACAAAAGTCAATTATCTGAAATCCTGCTTTGAAAGAAAATGAGGCATAATAAATATATGTTCCTAAAATATAGTATGTCCCCCCAAAAACGTTTCACTAATAAATGAGTCACTACTCTACATACCGCATCAAATATTTTATAACACTTCCTCATGACTTAGAATACCTTTAATCCTCGAGATGAACTCCAAAGCATAATTGCCTTATATTAAACTCCAATTATAGTATTGAAATTCTGCTGTGCAGAGAGAAAATATTAGAACAGCATAACATCGAAGTGCAATAAGTAGTTCTTGATTGGATTCTGAAGAAAACAGCTTCAAAAGACATTTTGAAAAAGAAATAGAAAAATAAAAGGAAGGACTGTGGGTTAAATGACATTGGTGGGTTGTTGGTTTTTTGGTTTTTAGACTGCTATTGACAAACGTATTTCCTTTACCATATTAAATCAATCAGGTAAATTATCTTTCTTTCACAAACTGTCTTTTCTTATGAATTTGAGATTTGGAGGGTCAGAATCTGTTAACAAGGGCTGGGGTTGTGACTCAGAGGTAGAACGCATGCCTAGCATGCATGAGGCACTGGGTTCCATCCTCAGCACCACATAAAAACAAAATAAAGGTATTGTGTCCACCTACAACTAAAAAAAAAAAATTATTTAAAAAAATCTGTTAACAACTGCACTTTAATTACTTTAAGAGGATCTCCGGGGACTTAGATCATGAAATTCTAAGATTTCTAAAATATTGAGAAGAGCTCTGTTTGACTTACTATCTGCTTAATGTTTTCAGTTTGCAACAATTGAAACATTAATATGCACATTCTATTATCTCAATCATTTTTTATTACATGATGAATGAACTAATTTCAGCCAGCCCTTTAGAAAGTGAATTTTTTCCATCAGTTATTTTAGTGAAGTATGAGAGCCAAGAGTTTTAGCCAGCATTTTTGTGAGTGAATAAATATTGCTGCTTGTTCACCATGTGCCAGACAGTGTAGAACACAGCAGAAGTCCTGAGTATACACAAATCACATCAAGTCCCTACCCTCAGAAAGCTTACATTTCTGCTGGAAAGAAATTAAACAAGATCTGAAAGTAGTGAAGTCATTACCAGTTTTTCAAATTTTTTGAAATGTAAATCAAAACAACACTGAGATTTCATCTTGCTCCAGTCCAAATGGCAAGCATCGAGATTACAAACAACAATAATGCTGGAAAGGATGTGGGATGGGGGGAGAACTCTTATACACCATTGATGGGACTGTAATTTAGTATAACCACTATGAAAATCAAGATGAAGTTTCCTCAAAAAGCTAAAAAATAGATCTACAATATGAACCATCTATACCACTCCTTGGTATTTATTCAAAAGGACTAATGTCAGCACAGTTTAGATACACACACATACCCATGTTTATTTCAGCACAATTGACAATGACAAACTTATGGAATCAACTTATCTGTCAACAGATGAGTGGATAAAGAAAATGTTTATTCAGCCATAAAGAAGAATGAAATTCACTATGAAGGCAGTGCTAAGAGGAAAGTTTATTGCATTGAGCTCACGCATTAAAAGATTAGGAAGACAACAAATAAATGACCTAATATTACATCTAAAAGCCCTAGAAAAAGAGGAACAAATTAATATCAAAAGCAGTTGAAGACAGGAAATAACTAAAGTAAGAACTGAAATCAATGAAATTGAAACAAAAGAAATAATCCAAAAAGCTGATAGAATAAAAAGTTAGTTTTTTGAAAAAATAAAAAAATTGATAAATCCCTAGCCATATTAATGAAGAAAAAGAGATAAGAAAACTCAAATTACTAAAATTTATGATGAAAAAAGGAAATATCATGATGGACACTACTGATAATTAGAAACTGTTTCAAAAATTTATACTTCAATAATAGAAAATCTTTAAGATATCAACAAATTTCTAGAGACATATGACCTACTCAAACTGAATCAGGAGGACATACAAAATTTAAATGGGTCACTTTTAAGCAATGAATTAGAAGATGCCATCAAAAGCCTACCAATCAAGAAAAGTCCAGGACCAGATGGATTCTCAGTCGCATTCTACAAGACCTTCAATGAAGAAGGGACACCAATACTCCTCAAATTATTCCATGAAATAAAAAATGAGGGAACACTTCCAAACTCATTCTGAGGCTAACATCACCCTGATACCTATGCCAGATAAAGACACATCAATGAAAGAAAACTTCAGACCAATATCCCTGATGAACCTGGATGCAAAAATTCTGAATACTATCCTGGCAAATCACATACAAAAATATATTTAAGGGGCTGGGAACATAGCTCAGTTTGTAGATTGCTTTCCTCCCATGCACTAGGCCCTGAGTTCAATCCCCAGCACCACAAAAAAAAATTTAAAAATAAAAATAAAAATCTAAAAGATAGTGCACCATGATCAAATGGGGTTCAACCCAGGGATGCAAGATTGGTTCAACATACAGAAATCAATAAATGTAATTCATCACATCAATAGACTTAAAAACAAGAATCATATAATTATCTTAATAGATGCAGAAAAAGCATTTGACAAAATGCAGCACTCCTTCACATTCAAAACACTAGAAAAGCTAGGGATAGTAGGAACATACCTCAACATTGCAAAAGCTATCTATGCTAAATCCAAGACCAAAATCATTCTAAATGGAGAAAAAATTGAAATCATTTCCTCTAAAAACTGGAATAAGACAAGGATGCACTCTTTCACCACTTCTATTCAACATAGTTTGCCACAGTGTGGCTGGGCACAAAATCACGAGCCACTCACAACCTTGTAGATTCAAACAGCAACTCTTTATTCCTGAACTCTCACCGGCACTCTACATGCACGTTCTGGGGGAATCCACCCTTCCACTGGGCTCTGCATCCCAAAATACTCTCTGAATCCCGCAAGAACTCAATGGGAACTCAAGGAGCAGGCGGGCGCCTGAGGCAGCAGGATATGCCCTACTCCCAGCAGGGTCCACCTTAAACCTGGAACCGCCCTAAACCCAAGGAGCGGATACTCCCTATTCCCAGCAGGATACACCCTAAACCTGGACCCACCCTAATCCAGCAGGATCCTCCCTAAACCCGATCCACCCTGGTCCTTGAGCAGGGTCACCTTACTCAAACAAGCCCATTTCCACAATGGAGAGTCCTCCCTCTAAGCTACATGGGGTAGGCTGACAAGGAAATTGCCATGCGTCATTCCTACTTAGCTATGGCTCTCAGCAATAGTTCTTGAAACTCTAGCCAGAGCAATTAGACAGACAAAAGAAATTAAAGGGATACTAATAGGAAGGAAACAACTTAACTATTACTATTTGCTAATGACTTAATTCTATATTTAGAAGATCCAAAAAATTCCACCAGAAATCTATTAGAACTAATAAATGAATTCAGTAAAGTAGCGGGATATAAAATCAACACCCATAAATCAAATGTGTTTTTATACATCAGTGATGAATCCACTAGAAGAGAAATTTTAAAAAAAAACTACCCCCATTCACAATAGCCTCAAAAAATAAAATAAAATAAAATATTTGCAAATCAATCTAACAAAAGAAGAGAAAGGCCTCTACAATGAAAACTACAGAACACTGAAGAAAGAAATTGAAGAAGACCTTAGAAGATGGAAGGATCTCCCATGCTCCTAGATAGGCAGAATTAATATTGTCAAAATGGCCATACTACCCAAAGTATTATATAGATTTAATGCAATTCCCACTAAAGTCCAATGACATTCTTCATAGAAATAGAAAAAGCAATCATGAAATTAACTTAGGCACTAGAACAGAGACCCTGTGCCTAATAGAGGAAAATGTAGGCCCAAATCTTCACCATGTTCACTTAGGACCTGACTTCCTTTACAAGACACAGAAAGTACAAGAAGCAAAATCAAGAATCAATAAATGGGATGAATCCAAACTAAAAGGCTTTTTCACATCAGAGGAAACAATCAATAACTTGAAGAGAGAGCCTACAGAATGGGAGAAAATCTTTATCACATAGAACACGAAACTCCAGGATATATAAATAACTCAAAAGGCTATAAATGCTAAGTGAAATTAGCCAATCCCAAAAAACCAAATGCCAAATGATTTCTCTGATTTAAGGATGCTGATTCGTAATATGCTGTGGGGGTGGGGGGAGGATGGGAGGATTAAAAGAACTCTAGATAGGGCAAAGGGGAAAGGGGGAGGAAGGGGAAAGGAGGGGGCATAGGGACTGGAAAGACGGTGGAATGCAATGGTCATCATTACCCTAAGTACATGTATGAAGACACAAGGATGTTGTAAGGGGGGTCCGGCGGAGCGTCGGAGGGAGAGACCACACAAGAGACTTACTCCATGCAATTGGCAAAAGGGGATTTATTGGGGATCCATTCCAGCGCGCTGGGGCTCCGTGCTTACTCAATAAGGGAGAGCAGCACAGAGCCCAGAGCAAAGGTCAAGCAGAGCTTAAGTACACTTTTTGGGGAGGGCGGGAGGCTTTGCATACATCAGAACAAATCATCATGAGGCGCGGGGAAATTGAACAACAACTCTGAGACGTGATTGGCACATTCATTGGTGGGAACAGATCGGGCGGGGGTGATTGGTCATTCGTAAGCGGGTTACACATTCAAACTGATTGGTCCGGGCCCTGTGAGGAACTGCACAGGGCCCTAGGCTAAATGGCCAGTAGGGTGTTGTCTTAACTATCTCAGGAATCTGGGTGTAACAGAGGAACTTAATAATACCTAATCTTTTACATTCAAGCTTTCCAGCTTAGAAACTTTACCCTTTCATTGTGACTCTATGTACAACCAGAGATATGAAAAATTGTGCTCTATATGTGTAACCTGAATTGTAAAGCATCCTGTTGTCATATACAACAAGTTAAAATTTTGAAAAATTTCTTTAAAAAAGGGTAAACACCAAAAACAACAACAACAACAAAATCCAACCAATAAATGGGCTAAGGAACTGAAAAGGCACTTCACAGAAAAAGAAATACCATCAATCAACAAATATATGAAAAAATGTTCAACATCTCTAGCAATTAAAGAAATGCATATCAAAACTACTCTAAGATTTTATCTCACACCAGTCAGAATGGCAGTTATCAAGAACACAAGCAACAATAAATGTTGGCGAGGATGTGGGGAAAGGTACACTCATACCTTGCTGGTGGGACTACAAACTGGTGAAAGCACTCTGGGAAGCAGGATGGAGATTCTTCAGAAAACTTGGAATGGAAGCACCATTTGACCCAGTTATCCCACTGCTTTGTTTATACCCAAAGGACTTAAAGTCAGCACACTATAGTGACGCAGCCACTTCAATGTGTATAGCAGCTCAATTCACAATAGCTAAACTACGGAACCAAACTAGGTGCCCTTTAACAGATGACTGGATAAAGAAACTGTGGTATATATACACAATGGGATATTACTCAGCTTTAAAGAAGAATGAAATTATGGCATTTGAGGGTAAATGGATGGAGCTAGAGAATATCCTGCTAAGTAAAATAAACCAATCCCCAAAAAACAAAGGCCAAATATTTTCTCTGATATGTGGAGTCTAATTCATAACAAAGGGGTGGGGATTAGGAAAGAATAGAGGTACTGTGGAAAAGGCAGAGAGGAGTGCAGGGAGGGGAGGGGGTGTGGGGTAAGAAGGACAGTAGAATGAATTGGACATTATTACTCTATGTGCATATATGACTACATGACCAGTGTGATTCTACATCCTGTGTATGATGTGTCAAAATGCATTCTACTGTCATGTATGACTAATTAGAACAAATTTTAAAACACACACATACACACACACACACACAAATGAAATTATGTCATTTTCAGGAAATGAGTAGAACAGGAGAATCTCATGTGAAGTGAAGTGAAAAAAACTCAGAAAGAGATACAGCAAATATTTCTCTGATATGTGAAACTTAAGGGGAAAAAAGGGAAATAAGGTGCTTCATGTAATTAGAAGAGTGGCCAGAGCGCACCGGGTGGAGAGAGAAGGGGAAGGGAGAAGGTATTGGGAAAAGAAAGAAAGGAAACTGATAAAATCACGTTTTTATGAATGAAAGAAATATGACTCCATAAAACCCACCATTCTGTGTGACTAATATGCACCAATAAAATTATTTTTGAAAATCTCTATATGCACATAAAATTTTTCATTAAAATGTGATCTAAATGGGCTTCTGTGTGTTTAAGAAAACGAACAGCTTCTAAGGGCTAGGATGTTGTTCAGTGGTTGAGTGCTTGTCTAGCATGTGCAAGGCCCAGGTTCAATCCCCAGCACCACAAAAACAAAATAAAGAAAAGAAAAGAAAATGCACAGCATCTAACAGAAACAAACTGTATTCAGGTAATGGTGCAAAAAGAAGAAGACGCAGGGACCTTCTGAAATTATAAAATACAGAAATGATAATATCTTTGGGACATTTTCAAAGTGAATAATGCCAGGAAGGAAAAACTATATAAAGTTGTGTGTTTGGCAAAATAATTAAAACCAAAGGGAAAATACCTTCAAAGATAGACCATAAACCCCCTTTCTGCTGCTTGGTAAATGGACATTTAACTCACACACAAGCAGAAGTGTATACAATATTAAAGATAAGTATTTTCTTCAGCACATTTGGCTCATAACATTTTGCCAAATTAACTGATAGAATCCAAATAAAACTTTTCCATTCTTATCAGTAGTCTACATTATGTAAAATAATGCTACACAAAATCATGGGAGATTGCATCATTTGAAAACGTAACACAAATAACCAAAGGCCATAGAAAAGGTCTATTCCACTTACAAATAGCTAGATTTTATTTCATGGTTCTGTAATTCCATGTCTTCCTCTGGAAAGATTGAACATGCTCATTCTATCTGTTCCCAAGAATTCAGGGGATTATGTTTGTTTGTTCTGGGTTTTCTTTTTAAATAGAACATTAAAGATATAATTATATATTTTTTTCTTCAGCAAAAATTCAATATATATAATTTCTCCTACTTGCTTCAGGCTTATTCTTTTTAAAGAGTAAGTAGAAGCCTTCCGATACACATCTTAACTCACTTCCATACCTCAAACCTGGAAACTGAGGCAAAGACAGCATTTTCTTCATAAGTTGTCAGTGTCATGAGTTGGGTGAACTAAAATCCTTTCATCTGAAATCTTGAAGTGTTTTTTAAAACACTTTTTTAAAGTGCTTCTCATTTTTAAATCGGAAAAAAAAAAATGACCCATTCCCAGCGCTTTCTAGAACAGGGTAAAATTTCAGTTCCAGGCATTGACGATCCAGAGACAAATAAATTGTCCTTATATTTAACATGCAAATGCTAATGGGTAAACTGCAGCCTTTGTTAGCTATGATAGGCTAAATCAGGCACAGCATCTAAGTTCAGAGCCCTTTATCAACATCTCATTTCTGGAATACGAATAACACATCTCAGGCAAAAAGTTCAAGGCTCAACAGATGTCGTCTCGGGGAAAGAGACAGGGGTGGGGAATACTGTAGGGAGAAGCACTTGTTGAAGACAAAGGAGAGCATCGCAAGTAATGAGAAATTCCCAGCAGCCAGGGGACAGAGGGCAGTCCCAGAGGCCGAGGTCAGTTTGTAATGGGGAACACGGGAAGGAGGTGTGACAGCATTTCTGGGAAGGGATGCAGAAAATGGGGCATCAACCTGGAGCCAAGAACCTGCCCTGTTAGGAGTTGCTATTTGCATTATGGAGGACTTCATGGATTGCAGAGTTTTCTCAGTCTTGCTTTCGGACCACATGATGGGGAGGCAGGTATTATTAACTACACATTACAAACAGTGGAAGAGAGACTCAGAATGGGCACATGCAGGGTACAAGGATGTGGCACTTGCTCAAGAGAACATAACTAACAAGCAGAGTGCAGGCCTTTGAACTACAAGACCAGTCTTCTCCCAGTACCTCACATTTGGACCCCACGGTCATAACCACAGCATCACACCTTCCTGTGGGCAGCTGTAACAACTTCCCTTATCTACTGCGCTAGTTGGCTTTCTGTCCCTGTGACAAAAAACCTGAGATAAGCAACATAGGTTATGATTTGGATCTGGCATGTTCCCCAATGGCTCTTGTGTTAAAGGTTTCATCTCCAGTGCAGCAATGTTCAGAGGTGGGGCTCTGGGAAATCAATTGGTTCCTAAGGGCTCTGATCAGATCTGTGGATTAATCCATGATTAGATTCATGATTTTATGACATTATTGGGAGGTGGTGGGGGCTAGCTGGAAGAAGTAGGTCACTAGAGGCATATCCCTGGTGCCTCTCCCCCCCACACCTCTTTCTCTCTCTCTGCTTTCTGACTGACATGCTGACGTGAGGTAGACAGCTCTCCTCCGTCATTCCCTTCCACCATAATGTTCTGCCTCCCCTCATTCCCAAAGCAGTGGAACCAGCTGGCTGTGCACTGAAGCCTCTGAAAGCATGAGCCAAAGTGAATTTTTCCTCTTCTAAGTTGTTTTCCTTGGGTATTTGTCACAGCAACGAAAAGTTGACTAACACAATGCATAAGGAGGAATGATTTATTTTGGCTCAGGGATTCAGAGGTCTTCATCCATGGTCACTTGGCACTGTTGCATCTAGGCCTGTGGAAAGACAGTACTTGGTGAAAGAAACCTGCTTTGTGCAGTCAGGAAGCAAAGAGAGAGGGGGTAGGAACCCAGCATCACCTTCAAGGATACAACTCCAGTGACCTACAACCTTTCACTAGGCCTTACCCCCTAAAAGTTCCACCACCTCCAAGAGCACCACAGGCTGGTGACCAAGGTTTTAGCACTTGATCTTTGAGAGATAGCTAAAATCCAAACCTTAACATTCGACCCCTAGCCACCAAAGGCTCATATTCATCTCACAATGGAAAATTCATTCAGTCCATTTCCAAGAACCCCTGACAATTTTAATTGTTCTAGAATTGCTGAAAAGTCCAAGTCCAGGGTCTTCTCTGAGACTTGGGGTAAATTCTTGGCAATAAGCTCCTGTAAAAATTTAAAAACAAGTTGTATACTTCCAAGATATCATAGCACTGGGTAAACATTCCCATTCTAAAGCAAAGGAATAGGAAAATAGCAAGAACAAAACGAAACTGAAACCCAGTGAGCCAAACATTAAATCTTCTAACTCTCTGTCCAGCATCTGGGGCACCTGGTGGAATGATGTGAGCCTTGCTTTAGGCAGCTCTGCCCTTTGGACCTTGGAAGCTGCAGCACACACAGCCTCTCTGTTGAGCTGGCTTTGCTTATGGCCTGCAGCTCCCCTTGGCAGATATTTCAAGTTCCTGGCATCTCTAATTTCCTGGGGTCTCTACTGCAGCATCAGCTCCACTGTCATAATTTTGCTTTTCACCCTATCAAGGGCTTCCTGTAAGGAATTCAGCCCTGGCTCAAACTGCAAAAGCCAGTTACCCAAGCTTTCCTTTGACATCTCAGTGGAACTTCCACGACCACACAGCTCTCGAAATCTGCATGCCTGCAAAATCAGCATCAGAGGGAAATTGCTCTGTCTTCCACCAGCTTCTGCAGTGGCCAGACTTACTTGTACCACGGCTGCAGCAGCCTCTGAGCATCTAGAAAGCTAAACACAGAAATGAATCCCAAACATGTCCTTCACTGGCTCTCCCTGAGTGAGCTGGGTATCATGGGTTCTCTTTTCAAACAAAGTCTTTGAGCTGTGATGAGTAGGATCTTGCTAATTCCTGATCTGCCCCCCTCCCCAGTTATCTATCCTACCATCCTGGTTCAATGTACTTAGCTTCTTTTGAATTGCACTAATCTCTTTAGCAACCATACCCTCCTTGGCCATAAGTTTACACAAGTTCTTTTTATGTACGAACTGCAAGTTTTCTAATTTTTCCACTGTTCCTCTTTGCTCCTGATTCACCAGTAAATTCAGCTAAAAGCAACCAACAATATACCCATATCACTGCCTAAATGCTGTGTGCTACCTTAAAATCTCCCCTGACAGATAAATTAGTCCATTACTTTTTTTTTTGTACCAAGGATTGAACCCAGAGGTGCTTAACCACTGAGCCTCCGCCCCAGCCCTTTTTTATTTTTTATTTTGAGACATGGTATCACCAAGTTGCTGAGGCTGGCTTTGAACTTGCAATCCTCCTGCCTCAGACTCCTGAGGCCCTGGAACTACCAGCATGTGCCACACTCAGCAGTCCATCACTTTTAAACTCAGTCTCACACAACACACAGTTGTCTTAGGGAATGGACAAAATGTAGACGTGGTTCTACCTAAGATTGCCGTCTTTAGCCCAGTTCTGAGTAGAGTTCCCTTTCCATCTGAGACCATTCTGCTGTTCTGCATTCTCACCACAACCACCCATTAAGCTATTCACAGCATTCTAGGATTTCTCTAGTTGCTTCTCTAAATTTTTCCAAAGTTCCTCCCACAAAACTAATTCCAGATGCTTCTGAAACACATCATCCCGTATAGTCATTATAGTGACTCACTTCTCAGTACAAATTTTCTGTGTTGGTCAGCTTATCATTATTGTGACAAATTACCTGAGAAAAGCAACTTAAAAGAAGGAAAATTTTATTTGAGCTCATGGTTTCAGAGGTTTCGATCCATGGTCACTTAGCCCTGTTTCCTTGGGTCCTGAATTGAGGTAGTACATTATGGTGGAGGGCATGTCACAGGTGAAACTCATCACCCCAAGGTCAACAAGGAGCAAAGAGAGGGAGAGGAAGGGACTGTGGTTCCAATATTCAGTCAAGGGCACACCCCCCATGACCTAACTTCCTCCAACTAAACCCCATCTCCTAAAAGTTCCGCCATTTCCAACAGTCCCCTAGCTGGGTACCAAGCCTTCAACACATGAGCTTTTAAGGGACATTTAAGATCCAAACCAAAACACTGAACAAATAAATTTTAGCATATTTCCTCGGTTTAGAATTCAGTTTCTTAAAATTTGGCTTTGATTGCAAAGTATGTAAGAAATCTAATTTAAACGGACACACAGTTGTCAATGATAACTGTTTTTAAAATAGCTTTTCTTGCAACTTCAGAAAAACACCACTTTCTAATAACTGCACAAAAAAAGAGTTAACCTGGCAACACAAACTGTAGCATCGACAGTCTCTGATATGTTAAGTACAGAATTCAATTCCATGTGCCTGTTATTTTTATGGCAGAGTTTAAGTAGCGCATGTGTGTGTGTGAGTGTGTGTGTGTGTGTGTGTGTGTGTGTGTGTGTGTGTTTCTAGCATCCACTAAAAACATATTAGTCCATGAGGTAATTAAACTGGCAAAGAAAAAGATGCACTGATTGTACTTTGTCTGAAACTGCAGAATCAGAAGTCTCATAAGGCAGGAACACCATTTGGTCATGTTAAACATCCAGAGGAATAAAAAACATCCCTGGCAATGGCGCCTCAGACCTCAGATTCCAAGGACGGGTAATCATGCCAGACGTAAAACATGGAGACACCTTAGACTGTGTCACGATACAGAGAAACAGGAACCGGGTGTTACCCAAGGATTACTACTCATTGATTTAGCTATTTTAAGATTTTAAAAATATATATTCCAAAATCAGATTATTTTGTTAGAATTGATCTACCAATTTTTCACCATTTTTTTTCCTAATGCTCCTGTGGGCTTTTTAAATAGAACATTCTCTAGTTCTGCCAAGTCTGAAAATGGTATCCATTTCTTTCTCAGACTGCAGTTTGCAAACTTAGCTTGCAAATGCAAATAACTAACTATGTAATTAACCAACCACATCTTAATTTACAGCATCTGATATTCTTAGGCACATTTGTGAACGAAACAGTATTGAACGCTATAAATGTCTTTATAACAAATAAACTGATAAAAATGTAACTCAAGATAATGTGCGCACTAAGAAAACTCACAGAAGATTTAAGATATGCTTAAAGCATCTACCCAAAACTTGCTTTTACAGTCACTATAAATGAATAATAAACAGGTTACATCACTAAAAATAAACTCATTCAACTATAACCACCCAGAGAGCAGCTGGGAAGGAATGCTCAGCTCTCACTACAGCTGTTTTCTATTATTAAAATTCACATTTTGCAAACAAAACTAAAGAATCTAGACTTCTTAAAATGCTTAATTGGTTTGAGCTACTATACAATTTTCTCTCATAACTCAAAAGTATAACATTTTAAACTTAAAAACATGAATTTTAATCTCCATCTCATGATGGTTGTATGTGCTCAAATGAAATGAATAGTCAAAAGCTCAATAAACTTTACGTGCTGCATACTCAAATCTGTTTACAAGACTTCTGTTGCAAGAAGTCCCCAAGTGAGTCAACAAAACCTTCAAAATACAAGCTGTGTTCCTCTACATATTATATAGAAAATAAGGTCAAATCTAGAAAGATCTATACACAAAATAACAGATGATTATGTAAAACAGGATAACTGAATACAAACTATGGAAAAAATTGATCTTAAAAAAATCTTATTAGACACCTATATGTGTTGGGCCCCAGGGGAACACATAAAATTTTAAAGCCAATTCTTGCCCAAGCAAGACAACAACAAATGTTAGATTGCCTGGATACCTAGACACCAGGAACTTCCTGTGTATCATTCTATTTCTCACTCTGAGTGTTCTGTCCTGGAACCTTCTTCCTGCCTGTGATCTTTCTTTTTCTTTTAGTTGTGTCTTCCCCTCCAATTATCCATCTCTGTTTTCCTTTCCCTCTCTTTTTGTTCCCCTAAAATGTGCTAATTTTTCCCACACATCCTCCACAATAGAATGGTAAAGCTCTGAGCAGACAGAGGTCCAAGTAGATGGCTTATATACTCTATTGAAGACGAATCCATGTGCCACAGCCCTGTGGAGCCCATTCTGGCTGACTGCATACCTGCTTGGCTTCTTTGCTACCCCTACTATGGAATCAGTACACACAGCTCTATGCAAATGGTCATTTCTGATGATTCCTATTTAAAATAAAATTGAACACGTATGAAGTTCCTTTCTCCCTCTACCATGTTACAACATACACGCGAGTGTGCTAAATACTACCTTAATTCCTTAAAAAAGAACCATCCTCCAAAAACTCTCATATCTTGGAAAGAAAAAGTTACACTGTGAAACAATATTGTGTCCTTCAGATATGAAAACCACAACTGAATGTGAAGCATACACTTTATGTTAACTCAATAGAGACTGATACGTAATCTCTCTCCTTTAGTTTCTTTCACCCAGAGGCTTAATTAATATGTGCTATCTGTGTAACCCTGTAAGTAGTTGAAATTAGAGCCCTTTCAAATTCTCAAAAGACAGAACGAACATATCCATTAATCTTGGAAACCCTCCAAATTCCCAGTGTCACTTGATTTTAATGACTCAAAAATTAATTTCTTTCCTAAACCAAGATTTGTTTTGTTTTGTTTGTTTGTTTTAGGTTTTGGTGTTTTTGTTTGTTTATATATTTTCTTATTTTATTTTATGTTTTTTTTTCTCTAGTGCAGGAAATTGAACCCAGGGAAGCTCTTCCACTGAGCTACATGCCCAGCCCTTTTTAAAAGTTTGAAATTTTGAAATAAGTTTTCACTATGTTGCCCACGATGGCCTCAAATTCGCAATTCTCTAGACTCAACCCCCCAAGTCATTGGGATTACAGGCATGCACCACTGCACCTGGCCTAAGGCAAGTTTTCAAAGTAACTCCCAAGCACCCACACCTATCCTTTAGGGAGGTGGGGAAGATGTCTGCTTGTGGTTGCCCCTCTTCCCTGCCTTCACCATGCCCAATATTCTTGTCCCCGCACCAGAAAAAGGAATGTGCACACATACCCACGTGCAAATTTAATCTCATTGGATCATCCTACTGCTCTTAGCATCTTCTTTGGAAAAATACTTTTGTCCTGGCAATTATAAATTAATTTAACACATGATTAAATCAGATTCCTGTGGAAACCTTAATAGAAAAATGTTTAATAAAACTTGTTCAAGTTTACTGAATGTATTATAAGTGCTCTTGAAATAAATTCACCATTCATATTAATCAGAGTTCTCCAGAGAAACAGAACAAAGAGATTTCGTTCATTTTAAAAGACAGAAGGAATTGACTCATGCAATCATGGAGGCTGAGAAGTCCCATGATCTACTGTCTGCCAGCTAGAGATGCAGGAAAGCCGGTGTATAACTCAGTCTGAGTCTGAAGCCCTGAGAACCAGCAGCCCCAAAGGCAGGGCAAGATGGATGTCGCAGCTCAAGCAATCAGGCAGAAAGGGAAAGAGGTAACTTATCTCCTTCCTCCACCTTTTTTTCTATTCATTCCTTCGACAGAGGGTATAATATCCAGCTCCATCGGGAAGAAAATCGATCAATTCAACTGCTGTCTTCATTCCATGCAGAAACACGCTCACAGCCACACCCACAAGTACTGTTTATTGAATCTGGGTACCCATGGTGAAGTCAACACAGAAAATTAACCATCATGTGGTTTTTAAAATATTCTGAACATCATGGTTAAAATTTCTTTGCAGTTACTCCAGATGACATTTCAAAATCAACATTCTAGGACACCTCCTCACCATTATCACTAGAATAGTTTATATGGAAAAATTACACTTGCTTTTAGTCCAACTCCGTGAGAACACATATATCTATAACCTGAGAATTTTCAATATGTCAACTTGGAATTGCTTAATAATTTGGTTCTGTGTAAGGAAATCATGGTAAAAATAAATGTGACTACAAGCCATACTAATTCTTATTGTCATTATTTCTGGAATGAGCCTAATAATAAATAATAAATTGCTCTCCTATACAAAAGCTTCAGAGTTGATTTCCTACCTGACCACTGAAACAGGAATTTATAACAAGGCTTGACTCTACCGATAAACAAATCAGCCAATTATTGGGTAGAATTCAAATTAGATTTTTTTTCTCCTTCAATTTGCCTGGCAAAAGTTTTCCTACCATGTTAGAATTCTTTATATAACTATTTCAGAATATTATCACATGCACAGTTTTGCATTTATATTTGCATGTGAATATTCTTCGGGGTATATATTTATGAAATATCAATAGTCAGTTTTGCTAACTATGTAAAATAAACTGGGAAAATTTCCCATTAAAAAAAAAAAGAATATTGTCACATGCCCAGCCAGGGCTCAGGGCAGAGGAAGTCTGGAGAAAGGGGCAGATTGAACACCCAAAGAGGATTAGTCTCAAACCTTAAAATCTAATGGAGTTTTCTCCATCGAGTTCAGACTTGCTGGAGACCATGAACTCTTTTTTCTTTTTTATGTTGTCCTTTCAGAATGAAAAATATCTACTCTATGCCTTTCCACCATTACATTTTGGAAGAAGGTAACTTGTCTGATTCCGCAGGTGCAGAGCTGGAAAGAAATTTGGCCCAGAGTGAATCATAGCTCAAGTCTTATCCACCATTGATTTAAGTGATTTAGGGAAGATATTTCACACTTAGAGTTGATTTTGCATCTGTTTAAGACTTGGGGTGAATGTATACTGCACGTGAAGAGGATGATTTTTGAGGAGCCAGTGCAAGAGTGTCAGGGATTAAATTCTGTATCCCCAAAATTCATCTTTTGAATGAAGTCCTAATCCCGAGTTTTCCAGAATGTGACCTTATGGATAAAAAGGGTCTTTATGGAGGGAGTCAAGCTAAAATGGTGTCACCAAAGTAGGCCCTAAATCAACATGAGTGATGTCCTTAGGAAAAGGAGAAATTTGGCCACAGAGATGCACATGGCGGGCGGGAAGACAAAGTGAAGAGGCAGAGGGAAGAGACCACCATCTACAACCCAGGGAGACAGCCCTCAGAAGGAACCAGCCCTGCTAAGACCTTGACTTTGGACTTCTAGCCTCCAGAACTGTGAGACAATAAATTTCTATTGTTTAACCATCCAGTCTTGGCATTGCTACAGGAGCTCTAGCAAGCTAACACAGCTTCATTTAAAAATGACAATTCAAGCAAAGCACAGTGGCACACCTCTGTAATCCCAGCGGCTCTGGAGGCTGAGGCAGGAGGACCGTGAGTTCAAAGCCAGTCTCAGCAAAAGTGAGGCCCTAAACAACTCAATGCAACCCTGTCTCTAAATATACGAAATGGGGCTGGGGATGTGGCTCAGTGTTCAAGTGTCCCTGAGTTCAATTCCTGGTACCCCACCTCAAAAAAAAAAATGACAATTTAATACTAAAAAGTTGGTATTTTCCAGTTCTATTGAGATATAATTGACAAAATCATATATACTTAAGATAAACAACATGATGTTTTGATGTACAGACTGTGGGAGACCAACTTTGCATGTGACTGAGTCACACTCCCCAGCTGGGTGCTGAGGCGCTCAGTCACAGAAATGTGGCAGAGCTTTCCCACCCTTCTTGGGTTTGAGGGTCAGTGTCTTGTGTATGGGTGTGTCTTGCTACAGCCCCGTGGGTGAAGCTAGGCTCACCTGTTCCTTTGTAATATAACCCCTTGCCCCGTTTAGGATAGAATCTTCCATGGAAGTGACTTGTGTGTGTCCCCTTCTCTTACTGTGCCCTTGGGTGTGGCCTACCCAGGTGTCAGTCAACCTGCTGACAGTGGACATCATGAAGATAGACTCAGCCCCCTGAAACCTGACCCCTTGCCTCATTTGAATAGCTTCTCCTCAATAAAAGGGGTGAGCGTGTGCTCTCACTCTCTCTTCCTGCGGACCCTTAAGGACAGAGGAGCCATCACAGCGACCCCAAAGAAAAAGGTATTTGTGTTTCTTGTGTGGTTATTTTGCACAGCCCAGTCAGCCCAGTTTACCTGGAGTGACCCCTGAGCCTTTTAGTCTTGAGAACAGAAACCCGGCAACAGACATTATAAAGTGATCATCATAGTCAAACTAATTACCACTCCCATCATCTCACTTAGCTAACATGTGTGGTGAAAATATTTAAAATCTATTTTCTTAGCAAATTTACAGTATACAAGATTATTAACAACATGCTGTACATTAGATCTCCAGAATTTATTCATCCTGCATAACTGACTCTTTGTATCCTTTAACTAACATCTTCCAAAAATATGCTAATACTTAAACCATAAAATTTATGTGATATTTACACATCTATTCAACAGCTATCAATCATATTTTCTAGTAAGATATTGCAGAAATTTTCATTTTCTTAGAAAACATATGTAAAGAAGGTAGAATCATATACTCATGTTGTCCTTATTCATACTCTGCACTTTTATTTTTGATCAAAAAATGGAAAAAAAATCAAAGTAGAATACTCTGAATGGATATGCAAAAGAAAAAATAAATTGAGAAGATACTGTGCTTTTCTATTTGACAAATATACAAACAAGTCATTTTCAGAATTTAGTTGAACTCAATTTCAGAGCTAAAGTCATGACTGGAATATGCACCGAGTCCAATAAACATAATTCTTAATCAGATAAAACTTTTACACAAGAAAATAGAACCTAACAGCCAGGTTTCCATTTGAGTGACTCAAATTGGATTCATGGAAACTTCAAATACCAAGCAAAATTGTGTCATTTAAAAGTCATTCTGAGTTCAGATTCAACTAAGAGTTCTCGAAACAAATACAATGACAATTACACAATATCACTATTCATCACAAGAGGTTTTACTGCCAATACTTATAACAATATTACAAGAAATAAACATTGTACCTACACATACAATAAATAGAACAAAGCATTTCAGGTGGGTTAGAAAAACTCTCAACTTATTAATTTTGATTCTGGCTTACGTTTGTTCCTAGTGCCTCTCTTTGAAATAAAAAAGTTACTCCTTTTATATGTTGTATGATTTAAAGTAAGATGATCAATTATCATGTCATAAATTAGTTCTGAAGAATCCCTTTCATTCTCCCAAGGTCTTATTGCAACCAGGAATGAGGGAGCTTGAATCGACTCTTTGTATTGATGCAGAGCAGCAAAAAAAAAAAAAAAAAAAAAAACTCTTCTCCATCTGCCTCCCACCTGCTTCCCTACTCTTGCTACCTGTCATTTTCCCTGAGCAGTGAGAGCCTGAGGAGATGCTCTGGAAATCAGGGATCATGCACCCAACAGCTTCAAGGATGACTCTCTCTTCCCGACGCCAGCTGATCTCTCAGAAGGACAGGCAAAGCATTGATTTCCCTTCTCCCTCTCCTTTTCCACACCATCTAGTCCCAAAACATTCTGACAGCATCAGTGTACCTTGATTAAACCACTTCTTTAAAGGGAATAGTTACAATTTCATTGGGAAATTTCGGGGTACATACTGTGTGGTTATTCCCATTGGGGATCTTCTGTTTGCCCCATTGGATGGAGCCTGCCCTTAATAATGTCCTGTCACATACACAGGCACAGAGAACAAGGGTGCCATCCTGCAGTGCATGGAGAACCTGGTCTGGATCTAGACAAAGACATGGCCCTGAGATACAGTGAGTGAAGTGCAGCTGTAGCCATTGCATTCTTCAGACTGGGAGAGACTCATCAGAAGCAGGTGTCCCCTTGGTTATGCGTGTAATGGGGACAAAGCAGATAGGCTGTGTGACTTGACTTAGCTACCTTCCCTTCATGCTGCAGTCCTGACAATGACCTACACAGCTCACAGATGCCATTGTAAGGTTTCACTTTGTTTTGTGTTTTACTCATCTCCTCCCTGGAGCACATTCTTCAATGTTTAAGAGTCCATTGGGGGGCCCAAGGCCAATTACAGCAAAGCCTCCAGATGTAGCTTAAGCCAATTCAAGGTGATCGTCCTGTGATAATCAGGGTATAAGAATTTAACCTTCCTCCACCTGGGAGAGAAAAAAATGACTTCAGCGATGATCAGGTTGATTAGCTGGTCGTGGCTGCTTTTGCTTGGGGAAGTAAGAATCGCTGTTGTAGGTGTCCTCATTCCATTTCCCACCTGTTCTGTCACTTTCCAGAAAGCTGAATATGACTTTGCTAAAAATGGATCGTCACTCTGCCAAAGCACATGCAGAATATTTGGACACATAGTCTCTTTTTTATTACCTCCTGAATGTCATTTATTCTGTGAACTTCAGGGCAAAGCCAATTATTTAAGAAATGGGATAAGACAGAAAGTCCCCTGGACTGTCAAGGGCGTGGAGGAATCCTTCCCTGTAGGTTACACTTTTAGTGATAGTGGGATTAATTTTCAAGGTAAAATTTTTCTACTTATCCCCTGTAAATCTCAATTTAGTACTTATCAATTTTCTACTTATCTCCTGTAAATCTCAATTTTTCCATCTATAATTATAATAGTAACTTACATTTATTGAGTGCTGACTGTATGCCAGGTACTATTCAAAGTCTTTTATGTGTTGTAATCCATTCAATTCAGCTACATAGAGTGTAGCTCTATTATTGCATATAAATTACAAATAAGACCCATAACCACCTTGCAGGGATTTTTCAAGGATCACTTGATGTAGAGCTTATGAAAACCCTGGGCACAGAGCATAGTTTATAGTTCTTTTCCTTCCTGCTTTCTGATACACTTGTAATGCAGCTCAGGCTTAAAAGATAAATTTGGGGTGGTGAGCTATATAAGGGCAATATGGATAAATAAACTGCTCCTTGGAAAGAAGAGATTGATAATATAAATTTTGTCTAGAAATCAAATTTGCATTCTCTAACCAGAGCTGACAGCAACCCTAAAGAACTGGCATATTCTTAGGATGAAAGGAAGTTAAGCTTCACCTGCATCAATCCCTTCACTTAGCACCTAGACTGCATGATGTCAGTGATTATTTCTTATGCTCTTGCATCTATTCATTCAGTCAACACATATTTATTACATTTCTGCTACATGTATGCTACATGCCAGTCATTAGCATAAGTTCTGGGCATCGATGGTGAGCACTGCATATTCTCTGCTCTCAGAAAAGACTCAAGACCAGCCCAGAAGTTTTCAGACCACTGCATGAATGGATATGAAGTTAAACAGAAATTTAGTAACATGCCTCAGGGACCACATGGAAAAGTCTTCCTGAAGCAGTGGGACTTAACTGGAACATAGGAGAAAACCAGAAGGGTGCAGTAATATGGACCAGAGGAGAGGGTATCATAGTGTTTTGCTACAAGTAGGTTACTAATAACCCGAGAAAGAGTTTTGTTGGTGAGTCACAGGTAGAAATCAGATGAGAGTGTCCTCAGAGGCAAGTGAAGAAATGGATACATTATGGGGTTGGGGGATCCTTTGAAGACATTAGATGGTCATGAAGGGGAGAGGGAATTATGCCAGAAAAGGCAAGCCAGAAGACCAAAATATAAATATAGCAATTTAGCTTTTCTGTCTTAGCTGCTACCTCAATTTCTGTCTCTAATGGAAACAGCACATGAACAAGGTAATGCCCCAAAGTGAGTGGTGCTGGTTTCAGAAACAAAAACTACACTCACACAGGAAAATTCACTTGGCAAAAAATATGCAGACTAACAAATGTTCTTTTGTAAAAACTCATCCTTGGGCAAAGCAGTAGCTTTATGAAATAGCAATGCTTCTTTCCTTTGTAAGGGAATTTTAACTGTGTTTCAATTAAAAATATTTTAAAATAATATATTCTGGACACACTGGACTAACTAGGTTAAACATACTTTATTTCAAATATACTATCTCTTAAAATTCTGTTATGTGAACAAATTTGTGTGCTAAAGAGTTGTACTAGCATTCTACTTTAGTGGATTATATAGAGCACGGCAATTCACTGGCTGATTAAATTTAATATTTAAGAGAAGATTAACTATTTCAAGGTACTAGCACATTATTCTTGGAGAATTGGCAGCTGCTGCTGCTGCTACTACTAAAGCTACTACAGTAAATAAAACAGGCATCTGCAACATTGTTTTAAAAAAAGGAATAAAATTTAGGGAGGATTTTGTATTCCTCTTGAAACCATTTTTATCAGTACAATTTTGTATGCCTCCATTTTTACTGTGACCAAAAAGTAGCCCTTGTTCATATTAATTGCATGAGAAAACACATTACCTAATATTTTTTGTACAGGAAAAGAGTGTTCTGCACAGTGACCAGACTCTTCTAATACTTAAAAAATTAAGATGACTCTGTACCTAATAAGACACCCACAGAGGGTCTGAGAGTCCAATTACGGGTGTTAAATGGATTGATTCATAGAGATGAATGCAAGTGTCTGTGGTATTTTCTCTGCTACTGTTTCTCTTGATAGCTTCCCTTCTGGCTACTGTATATTTTTTTATACAAAGAAAGTAATTAGGAAACAACACGTCTAATAAACGGTCTCTGTTGATCAGAGTTAGAAACCACATGCTGAAAAATGGACAAAAAGTGACCTGTACACTGGATTGCTTTATGTGAGACCCACTGATTAGAAACAGATTACAAGCTATTCAAGTTTGCCAGCCTGAAGGTTGTTCCCTTTTCCCAAAAGCTGAGCAGGAAAAAAAAAAAAAAAAAAAATGGCAGGGTTGTTTTGGAAACAGGGAATTACAAAACCTGGAATAAGCTGCTTCATCAGACAGCTAGAAAATCCTATTTGCAAAATAGCTCCCGCCAGCTTTTTTGAGGTCCAAAGTGAAACTCAATTTTGGCAAGAAAATGCACTCCTGTCAGCGATAAGGAAGAGGAATGGTGTCTCTCCGCTCTTTCAGAAACACCATTCCCTGAATGATGGACCACGCCACAAGAGCGGTGTCTCCCACGCATAGGACTGACCCGGCTAGAGTCTCTCTCCCTTTCTCTCCCACCGCTGAGGGACAATCCCTTTGTGGCACTCACTGAAGAGAGTATCCGGACCAGCTGGTCCGACGCAGGCAGTCTGGGGCTGCACCCTGGCGGGTCACCCTTCTCAGCGCGAAGGTCTGTAAGGTAGCGGGCAAAGCCACCCGGAGCCCAGGACAGAGCGCCTGCACCCTCTCTAGGTCTCCGGCGCTGGGGAATATCTGGGCGGTCCCTGGCGCCAGCAGAGGAGAGACTTGGGACCCGGGCTGAGCAGGAGGTGACAGATCCCCTTCCCCCGCTACTACCTGCCGCAGCCAAAAGGCAGCCGCTGGCTCTTGCTGGATCCGCGCATCAGCACCTGACCTGACAGCAGCCACCGCCTCCGCCTCCTGCACCTGCGGCTGAGTGGAACCCCTCTTTGGAGAGGGCACCCTCCAGGCATCCAAAAGCCAGGGTCTCATCTCTGGTTATGGCTGGAGATTCTCGGACCCCCTCCGGGACGCCCCCACAGCTGGTCGTGGCGCTCTCCTGCCTGCTCCTGAGTTGTGGAGCGCTGCAGAGACAGGCATCCTCTCCCGACAACCAGACGCAACCGGTGTTCTACCTGCCTGCCTGGGGAGCACTTGATGGGAGCAACCAGGAGGGCCCCAGCGTCCTGATTGCCAACCCCGGGCTCCGGGTGCCCCTGGGCCGCTCGCTTTGGCTCGACCCACACCGAGACCTGGAGATCCAGGTGCAGCCGGGAGATGGGTGCGAGGTAACAGTGCTGGACGTCCTGCCGCCGTTCCAAGGCTCGCTCTCTCCTCGCCGCTTCCCCTGTGCTTTTGGGGCTCGCCAGGTCCAGTACACTCACTTCGGCTCCCGCAGCCCCAGACGCGCCCGGGTGCGGCTGCAGCTGCACTCCGACGCCGGTACTCAGGCGCTGGTGCTGCCCTTCACGCTGGCTGTGGACGTGGTCTTCTCCCAGCTGGAGCTGGTGACGCGCAACAGGCCTTTGACGGTGTTCAAACTGCGAGGCTGGAGTCAGACCATTGACAGGAGAGTGCTGGACTTTGCCTCCCCCAAGTCTGGAGTCCCGGCCACCCAGAGGTGCCGGCTCACCCCGCTTCCTCACGAGGGTGACCCATTGCCCAGGTCCGGGGGCTTGGTGGATGCCACGGGAGATCCGCTCCCCAGGGGCAAGCCGATAGACTGTGAGGCGTTCCTCCAGGCTGGAGTGCGCTACCAGCACACCCCCACCACCTCCAGGCCCAATCGGGACTATGTGCCCATGATGGTGGAGCTGCTAGGAAGAGAGGGCCCAGGTGCTGGCTCGGTGGATGTGCTGATCCGTGAGCACTTTCATCTTCTAGTGAGGATCCAGAAGGGAGCCGAGAACACGGCGCCCAGGCCCAGCTTAGCGGCCCTGATGATGGTGGAAGTTGATCAGTTGGTGCTAACAGCCCTGACACCGGATGCCCTGGCAGCAGAGGACACTGAGTCAGACCCTGATGACCTGGTCTTCCACATTCTCAATGCCCCCACAGCCCCACCAGGGCACCCCAACCAGCAGGGCTTTGTGGTCAGCACTGACGACCCCCTGGGCCCTCCAGTCTCCTTCTTCACTCAGCAGGAACTGCGGGAGCTGAAAATCGCCTACCAGCCCCCAACAGAGAGCTCTGACTGCGAGCGCATCTTCCAGCTGGAGCTGGAGGTGGTGGATGAAGATGGCGCTACCTCAGACCCTTTTGGCTTCATGGTGGTAGTGAAGCCCATCAATGCCCTGGCCCCAGTGACTAGCTATAACAGGGGGTTGCTGCTTTTTGAAGGTCAGTCAAAGTCCCTGTCCAGTAACCACAACCTTCAGATTAGTGATGGAGATAACCTGGAAGAGGTGAAATTGACTGCAGTCAGAGGCTTGAGACATGGACAGCTGGTGACACTTGGGGCACCTGCAGGATACACGTATTTCACACCGATGGACCTGGCAATGGGGCGAGTGGTGTACCAGCATGATGGCAGCAACACCTACAGTGACAACATAATCTTCCGCATGGAGGATGGGCACCACCAGGTGGAATTCCTCTTCCCTCTCACCATCATACCTGTGGATGATGAGCCCCCAGTGGTCAGTGCCAACACAGGACTCTCACTGACCAAACAGCAGGTGGTCCAAATCTCCCCCTTTGTCCTGAGTGCCAAGGATATTGATTCTGAAGATTCAACCATCCGCTTTGTGCTGGATGACCATCCTCCGGAGGGAGAAGAGGAAGAGAGAGAATGGGATCTAGCCTCTGGTTCCTCAAGTCAGTACCTTGGGGAGATGTTGCTGCAGCAGGCTGAACCACCTCTGTCCCCTCCAGATGACTGGTACTATGTGGAAGAAGAAGGACTTTATGAGAAGGTTGTGACTGAGTGGCTGCAGAAAGACATAACAGAAGGGAAGCTCTTCTTCCGCCATCTTGGACCACACAGCCCTCAATCTGCAATGGTACGGCTGCCTTTCCATGTGCAGGATGACCACCACCCACCCAATCTATCCAAGCAGCACTTCTTCACCATAAATGCCCTGCCAATGGATATGCTATGTCCAGAGCTATATCCAGGAACTACCTTGAAAATGACTGTACACGAATACCAACTCACACACTTTCAGAAGAAATTCCTCCAATACATTGACCAGAACTTAGATGATCAGAAACTTTGGTACACCTTACTTACACCCCCAACTGATACAGATAGCAACCACCAAGTCCAGGCTGGAGAAATTGTGCTTGCTGATTCACCAGACATTCCCATCATGCACTTCACCCAGGCCCAGGTAAATCACCACAAGATTGCTTACCGGCCCCCACAGGAGAAGCTGGGTATTGCACCTCGAGTTGTGCAGTTTACCTACCAGGTAGAAGATGCTGCAGGCAATAGTGTACCAGGCACATTCACATTGTTCCTGCAGCCTTTGGACAACCAGCCTCCAGAAGTCATCAACAGAGGCTTTGCTCTCTTAGAGGGAGAGAGCTTTATCCTCAGCAGTAATGAGCTGGATATTATAGATCCTGACACAGACATTGACCAAATTGTCTTCACACTAGTCTGGAGTCCCCAACATGGACATTTGCAGTATTGTAAAAAACATATGGTCCCAGGGGAATCTTTCATGAGAGCTGATATCATTAATGGGAGTGTCTCTTACCAGCATAGCAAAGGCTCGAGTACCAGTGATATCTTCCATCTGGAGGTAAGTGACGGGGTACACAGCGTACCCATCACTGTCCAGATTTCTGTACATCCTACTGTAGCTAATAAAAGTTCCAGGGTCTCAATCCCAGGTAGTCCATTTTTGGATATTTCTATAGATGTACTGGAGAATAGTGCCACAGAAATCACCACAGGTGTTATTCATGTCAGAAAAGACATGAACAACTCAATGCTGTCTTTCACTGTGGAGAATGGTCCCAAATTGGGCATTATTCTGGTGAATGGTTTGCCCACAGAACAATTCACCCTAGAGAACCTCATCAGTGGGGCAGTAGCCTATGTCCACACTGGAGGTGAAGTTGGTTTCCAAAAGCAGCTTGATGTCTTCAGCCTCCTCCTCTCCAAGGGTTCTTATCACTCATTAGTGGGGGACAGCATAGTTGAGAGGGTGCAGGTTCAAGTGACTGTGCTTCCAGTGGACAATGTGGCCCCCAAGGTCTTGGTGGGGGAGTCCTTCGTTGTCTATGAAGGTGGGAAGGTCCCCTTAACCTTGCAACATCTCAAGATTGCAGATGTGGACACACCCCATGATAAAATCCTGTGCATAATAACTGGTCAGCCAGCCTCAGGCTACCTGGAAAACATTGCACCAGCTCCTGGTTCAGATGTGTCACGGGTGGGTAGCCCCATCAGTGCCTTCTCCATCAGGGATGTCCAAGTGGGGCATATCAATTATGTACAGAGTATCCACAAGGGGGTCGAGCCGCAAGCCGACAAATTAACCTTGTATTGCTCTGATGGCATCAACTTCTCCCCCAAAGTCTTCCTCCCTGTGATCATCTTACCCACCAATGAGGAGCAACCTGAACTTTTTACCCAAGAGTTTGTGGTATTAGAGGGGATGAGCTTAGTCATAGACACCCTACTGCTCAATGGAGCAGATGCTGACCTACCACCAAACAAGCTCCACTTTCAACTCACAGCCCTCCCTCGGCATGGACGAATCATACAGCAGCTGGCCACAGGGAACCAGCCTGTCTACAGCTTCACATTACAGGAGATCCAGGAGGCCTCCACCATTGTGTATGAGCATGATGACTCAGAGACCACCGAGGACAGTTTTGAGGTCTGGCTGAGTGATGGCAAGCATACCGCCCATAAGAATGTCCCCATTGCGGTGATCCTGGTGAATGATGAAACCCCACAGCTGATCATCAACAGGGGTCTGGGGGTGGAGACTGGACACTCTAAGGTCATCACCAAGCAGGTCCTCAAGGCCACAGATCTTGACTCAGATGATAAGAGCCTCAGTTTTGTCCTCCATTCTGGACCACGACAAGGACTTCTACAGAGACTAAGAAGGCCCAAAGGAGAAGTGAGGAACAACCTCACTCTGGGGATGAACTTTACCCAGGATGAAATTAACAGAGGCCTCATCTGCTATACTCACACAGGCCAAGAAGGGGTTGTTGACCTTTTCAAGTTTGATGTGACTGATGGGGTTAACCTTCTGATGGACCGCTACTTCTATGTCACCATTGGCAGCTTAAACAGGGTCTTCCCTGAGGTGGTCAGCAAAGGGGTCACTTTACCAGAAGGTGGCAGAGTGACTCTTACCACTGAAGTGCTTAACACCAGTGACATCCACAGCCCTGATGAACAGCTTCACTTTAGCATTACTGTGGCTCCTAGCCTGGGTCACTTGGAAAGCTCTAACCAACCTGGGAAGCCCGTTGTCTCTTTTACTCAGTTACAATTGACTGACAACAAAATATCTTATGTCCACACTTCCACTGATGGGATAAAGACAGATAGTTTTGAGTTGAGAGTGACTGATGGACACAACCTTGTGTTCAGAACCTTCAGGATCTTCATCAAGGATAGGGACAGTAAGAAACCTATCTTGACCATCTATAAACTAACACTCCAGAGAGGAGACAGGAAGCTGATCACCCCTTCTGAGTTAACAGTGGAAGACGAAGATACCCCAGATGATCTTCTTCTCTTTACCATCATCCAGGTCCCCACCCATGGCAGGATTTTGTATAATGGTAGCCATCCTGTGACCACTTTTACCAAGAGGGACCTGAACGAGAATCTGATTAGCTACTGGCACGATGGCAGTGTGAACCCTGAAGACAGTTTCTCCTTGACTGTGACGGATGGCACTCATACTGACTTCTGTGTCTTCCCAGACACTGCCCAGGAGACACACAAACCCCAGGTAATGAGGATTCAGATAAGCTCCGGCAACGGCAGCCTCCCGCAGATTGCCATTAACAGGGGAGCCCCAGCCTTGAAACGCCTTCACACTGGGCACACGGGCTTCCTCCTAACCAGCAAGTCTCTAACGGCAGAAGATCAGGACACTCCCCACAGACTCCTGAAATATAAAGTGACCAGAGGACCAAAGAATGGCTTCCTCATCAATACTGGCCTTGGACACAAGAGCACTCGTGTGTTTACACAAGGTTAGTCACATTCTTCCCTGATTCTTCTGTCTGTCTCCTTCGGTGCATCAGATCTCTCAGCCCTGTGTAAAACTGTTCTGACCTCAGCTCATTTGCAGTAAGACTCTGGTTCTAATAAAACACAGTGGGATGCAAAATTATTCTGAAAACAAAAAAAAAAGGCAACAAAGCTTGTAATTATACCTTAAAATTATGATACACAGGAGAAGGCATTAGCTTCCGAAATATTGTAAGATAAAGCTGCATTCATTTCAATAATATCAGAATGGTTTTGAATGTTAAGAAGACATATTGAGAAATCCTTTGCATCATTTATTAGTAAGTTCAGATTTTTTTGTCTGCTATCTGGAGTTTGGATATAAATCATTATATTGCATTTTTAGTGTACTAAATGTTATTTCTGCCTCTTAAAAACAAAGAATAGAATCAAGTCCCTCTGCTTTTCTAGGTGATGTGACACCTGGTGTCTTTTGGATATTCTTTGTGTTGTCCTACATCTTCTTTAGGTACCCCTGTGCATAAAGATGCATAAAATTTCCCAAGTATAATGCATTTAAGCCTGGATTCAGTATCAGTAAATTTATGGAAGGTGTTTAAAACACAATTTGGTTACATTTGCAGAATTGCTTCTAAAGCAAATGAAATCATGTATGGTTCCCTAAGAATTGTTCTCATAAATAAATTCCCCCTAAAAGAAAATTGTCCTTAAAATATTAATAATTGGAGCTGGGGTTGTGGCTCAGGGGTAGAGCACTCATCTAGCATGTGTGAGGCACTGGGTTTGATCCTCAGAACCACATAAAAATAAAAATAAAGGTATAGTATCCAACTACAACTAAAAAAATTTTTCTAAATATGAATAATTACCAATATGAAAAAATACAACTACTGATCCAAGGAATATGTTTTTTAAAAATTCAATAAAATCAATAATAGGAAAAAAACATGATTTTATTCTCATTTTCTGTTTTCTTTGAATATAACTGTTACTCTTATTTCAATTCATTTTGACAAATAGTTAATGTGTATCCACCATGATGCCAAGCTCTATATTCATGCTGAAAACTTAAAACCCAACAGACCTGACTTTCCATTGAGCCAGGATGCTATAAAGCATGCCAACTATAATGTCCTCCTTTTTGACATTATGCCAAAGATCATACACATAGTAGGTCTTTAAAAATTCTAAAGCTTTGTTTTTGTCATTGTAACTTTAAGAAACAGATTCATGTTCATTTCATTGTTACTTCAAATTTTATTTATTGTAGTATATAATATTACAATATTATTTCTGCTGAAATACTGAAGTTGTTAAAATCCCCATTTTCTGTTGTGCGAGTGTGACTTAGTGTGATGTTTGCTCTGTCTTCAAGCTGACATTGATGAGATGCATGTCTACTACATCTTGAACGAGGGCAGCAATGCAGCAGAGGACATCTTCTACTTCTCTGTTGAAGACAATGGTAAGTCAACAGTACAACCTTAAAAGAGACCCATCATGAATTTGAAATCAAGACAAAGTTGAAAAAAAAAAACTATGTCTTTTATATAGGCAAAACAGCCAACGATGTCATATCTCATACCAACAAAGGAATTCTTTTGGTTTTATTTGTGGTCCTGTGCCCAATGCTTCTTGAAAAATCAATGTTTCAGAGGAGAAAGCAATGAGGAATTTGATGAAGGAAATGTGAAGAATGTTTCCTGGTAGCTGTCCTGGATTACGTGTGACATTCTAAAGGCAACTGAATCCTATCTTCAGGGGACTCTGAGAAACAGCTACTGGTTTCTATCATTTTGAAATAAATTAGAAAATCTACCTTTAGATTTCATTCAGATTTCAGCTGCAGAAATGAATCTTAGGGCTCCCTGACCTTAGAATTGTAATCTTGGGTGGGATAAAAAATGTGTTTATTGGCATAGAGGAGAATATGCAAAAAAGATGCCTGTTTCTGCTGTAGCATGTCTGTCCACTGTATCTTGAAAGTCATGTAATGGGTAGCAACTGGTTAACAAAAAATTCTTTCTTTCGACAGCTAAGGATAGGATAATTATGTGGTCAGAAGAAAAATCATTTTTCAGTATGACAGGATAACAGCAGAAATCATGTCCATGTGCTGCTCACCACTCAAAAACCTCTTTCAGTATAAATCATTACCCAGTCCCTGCAGCAAGGAACAAGTGTTTTCTGCCTAAATCATGTAATCAGTCAAGAACTGATTTATTGCAAATAACCCTATGTGAGAAGCCAGATGGTATGCTGCATTTGAATCTTAACTTGCTCTATGTGACCTTGAATGAGTTACTTTGACCTCTTTGTCATTCATTCCCCATCTATAAAATGATGGTCTTCATGCCTAATTCAAGGGGTTCACCAAGAGGATCAAGTGAGATAATTTTATTAATGGCCCAAAGCAGGAAACCCTGATCCCCCTCTCCATCTTCTCACTTAAACTTGAAAACAAATCTTTCTTCCCTTCCCCAATTTCTCAAGAATCAGAGTTTTAAAGTGATGAGTTTATGCATTTAAAATTGAATCAAAAGGAAATAAGAAAATTTTATAGTGAATATTTTCCTTTCTGTTTTTGAGGATGACACCTTCAAAAATTCTGATGCTGCTTTGTGGGCAGTGCCAGGAGCAAGAATGATCTGTGATGATATTGTAATGTGAATTGTGTGCATTTTTTAGAGTTTTCTAGAAGGCTGATTGTGTGTGTGTGTGTGTGTGTGTGTGTGTGTGTGTGTGTGTAAAGTGACTTTTAATCCCTATGATACTGTGATGTGAATTGGAATCCAATTTTCACATAAAGGCACTGAGGTTGAATGACTTGTCTGAAGTCATACAGGTAATAAGCAAATGAGCTGGAATCAAATCCAGGTCTTGCCAGTTCCAAAGCTGGGACTCTTCATTATTAATGCTACAATATCACTGCTTCAGGAATCTGAACTCTTGGAAAGTCAGTGAACATGTCAAAGGTGGCACTTTCTAACCCAACAAAGAAGCACTTTGTAAATAAAAATGATAAAAATGATCAAGAACAGACTCAAAAATATTTGAGGATCCATCTGTTAATAGTTGGTCTTAAAACAGATAGATCCTTAAGTATTGCACAACCATGAGTTAATTAAATATGTGTGCATTCATTTATTTGGGGGATTTTTAAATTTCCTCTTAAAGCCATGTACCGAGCTAAGATCCATGTCTGCTACTGATGAGCATTCTTAAAACAGCTTCCACCAACTGATGAAAAACTCCCTTTAAACATTTTTTATCTGATATTTTCAAGTGTGAATTCATCTCTTAACAGTAGCCTACTTAACCTTTTTATTCCTTTTAAGATATCCCCGCTTTTAGATGATGATTCCCTACATGGAATGTTTCATGAAAATTACAATTTGACCTATTAAAAGTTTTATTTTCTGAAAGTACATAGCACTAACAGAAGGTACATTTCAGTCATTTAAGCTATTTTAGCTGGACGGACTTCTAGGGATGAATTTTTCACAATTAGATGGAAGTAGAATGTGGTGGTATTATGGTTGTTGTTTTCAGTACCAATATTCAAACTCTGAA
This sequence comes from Urocitellus parryii, assembly GCF_045843805.1. Lineage (NCBI taxonomy): Eukaryota > Metazoa > Chordata > Mammalia > Rodentia > Sciuridae > Urocitellus > Urocitellus parryii. Next base: position 19,176,948 of record NC_135540.1, on the reverse strand, counting down.
GAGGTTATAATCTTTCTCCACGCCTGTGCATCAGGCTTATGTCTCGGGTGAGCTCAGGGATCCTACAGGTGAGGGTCCCGGCAAGATGACCCTAGAGCTGCAATTTTACCAAAAGCCCAAGCTTGATTCTCCAGAGGCTTCCAGTTCATAGGTCCTGAAGCCAGGCAGCCTGCATTCAAATCCCAGCTTCACCCCCACAGTAGTGGCTTAGCTTTGAGAAAATGTCTGTGCTTAGTGATCTGTAAACTGGAATCCTAAGCTCTCCATGGAATTATCAGAAGGGTTCTGTTAGTTTCCCATTGCTGAAGTATAACAAGGTATCACAAATGCAGAGGCTTAAAACAAAACCTGGCGTCTTTCTGATCTGGAGACTGGAAAAGCAAAATGGCTCTCGCTGTACTAAAACCAAGGTTTGGGTGAGGCTGCATTTCTTTGTGGAGGTTTCAAGGGGGAGCCTTTCCTTGCCCTTTCCAGCCTCTGGAGGCTGCACCCTCCCCTGTCCCCAGGGCCAGCTTGCTCATGCTGCATGACTCTGGCACCCACTCACTGTCTCTTTCACTTCTCTGTAGACCTGGGATTCCACTGGGCCCGCTCTGATAATCCAGAATAATTCCCCATCTTGAAATCTTTGAATCACATCTACAAAGTCCTTCTTGGTATGTAATGTGACATTCACAGATTCCAGGGATTATGATGTGGATGTTTTTAGGGGCACATTATTCTGCCTCCCACAGTGCTAACAGAGTCAACACACACAAGACACTTAGAAGTGTCCAGAACACAGCAATCACTCAATAAATACCATCTTTAGCATTTTCAGCTGGGTTATATGAGACTAGCATGAATCAATTGAATCAATCGCTCAGTGAACTTAGGCTCTCTCCTTTCCTCTCACATGCTGTGATCATAACTATCCTCATTTGGAGAGTTTAGCAATTTAAATGAAAGATTTTGCCAATGTGACTGATTTGTAGGTTCCATCAATTTGTGCAGTTTTAAGTAATCTAGACTCAGGCTATTCCAGCGTAAACTCTCAGTCTTCTTTTTAACTTTGGAGGCAGATTTCATTATATTCAAGGTTACCCTAAAAGCCACACGCAGAACGGGGAATACATCTTAGACTTCTAAAGTTCTGAACTGTGCCAATTAAATCTACTGTCAGGTTCGTTAATCTTCCTCTCCCTAGGTCATCATGCTCAAAGATTCATAGATTTGAATTGAAATTTTGCCTATCTCTACTATACCTACACCAAATGGGTCTTTTCCACTTACCATATAATATTATCTTAAACCTGTACAGCACTTAATATTTCTATAAAGTGTTTTACAGTTTTCCATTAGTTTTATCCCATTGATCTCTTACCACAATCTCCAAGATAGAGATAGGAGTTGTTATCTCAAATTTTAAGATTAAGAAATTAAAATGATAGACATGAAGGAATGACCTAAAGGGACCAAGTAAGTTCTTTTTAATAAGCCTCAGTGAATAGTTAAATACAAGTAACATAATATTAATTTTTGATGTACTACAGATATTTAACTTTCTTTGTAAGACGTGAAACAATTTTTTTTTAATTTTCTCTTATATTATTCAGTCTCTAAAGCCAATTCAATTAATGCTATGCATTTTGATATTTGAATCTCACCTGATACTTGCTTCATGGTCAATAAGAATATCAATTTTCTGTTCAGAAGAAAAGTATGAAAATACAATAATAAGACCCAAAGAAGTGTTAGGACTGACCATAAATCCAGTGAGTATGCCCATATAGTTAAGTGTCACACTTATTTAGAATTTTTAACTCTCTGGAACACATCTGAGAATTCAAAGGCAAGACAGAAATGTCTCTCAGTAATCAAATTATCGGATCCATGGCCTAACATTTTCACACTTGACCCAAAGAAGCCCTACCTTGGAGTCTGTCTACTATTATTTTCCTCATAGTTTTAATTTTAAATTAAAAACAATGGTAGAAAAGCATTTAAGGTATACCACACAGATTATCTGTATGTATGAATATGTAACAAATCCCATTGTTATGTGCAACTATAATGCACCAATTTTAAAATGTGGGAAAAGAAAAAGCATATAAGTTAAAAACAGAGAATTCTGGAGATGAATAGAAATGAGCAGATACAGCTTTAAAGAAGACTGAAACTGTGGCATTCACGGGTCAATGGACAGAGATGGAGAATATTGTGTAAGTAAGCCAATCCCCAAAAACCAAAGGCCAAATGTTTTCTCTGATAAATGGATGCTGATCCATAGTGGGGGGAAGGGGTGAGGGAAGAATGGAGGAACTCCGTATTGGGCAGAAGAAAAGGAGGGGAGGGGAGAGGGCGTGGGGAGAGAGTGGAATGAGATGGACATCATTGCCCCATGTACCGGTAGGACTGCACAAATGGTGTGACTCCACATCCATCATGTACAAGTGCAGTGAGAGAAATGAAAAGATGTGCTCCACCTGTGTAAAAAATAAAATAATTTTTTTAAAAAAAGAAATGAGCAGATAAAGAATTAAAATGCATTAGAATCCAAGAGACGGTGTAATTAGTGGTGGGACAAAGTGCTCAATGTATTTCCCTAGCTCCTTTTAACGTGGGGGAAGGTGTAACTTTATTAAGATTCTAAAACATTCTTTGAGCCTTTGAAGATGATATCATAGTAAATCTGTGTGTGCAAATGTGGAAAGAGGTTCTCAGAATGTTATTAAATGAAGAAAAACACTTAGAAAGCATTGTGTAAAGGTGTAAGGAGATTATATGAAAACATAAGTGCACATATACGTATATGCATAGAAAAAGGTCTACAGCATCTATATAGCAAGACAGTAAAATTGACTTATAATGTCAATGATGGCTTATAAGTTGTATGTAATTCTTTTACTTTTTAAAAAAATTCTTGTGTAAATGCTTTATAATAGCCACTCTTATTATTAGAAAAAAGCAATTTCCATTTAAGAAAAAAGGAGGGCTCAAATACTTCACATCCAACTTGGTTCAATAATATTGATTACTATGACTAACCACATTCTCCTGACTTGTATGAACCTCAGAAATGTCTCCCATTAATGATGTAATGGATTCCTTAACCTAAACACAGGCAAATCAGGATAGATTCTTTTCAGGCAGAAAGGAATCAACAATTATACTTGTTGCTGACACTTTCCTTCATAAAATAAAACATGGGGTTCTATTGTCACTATAATTTAGTTTCTTAATCATGTAATTCTATGTATGAAAATAATCAGCTTGAGCATGCAGTAACCTAAGAAAGTGCTGATACAAGAGAAAAAATATCTCATTTCCAAAAGTCATTAATGAAAAGAGAAAATAGTTTTGAAAGAAAAAGAAATATTGTGAATGATGTTCTTTTAATATTCTTTATTAGTAAATCAGTACATATTATGCCTAGATTGCCTGGTTGTGTCATCTTCTGCCTTTGTCTTCTACTTTCTAAATATCCTGACTACCATATGCATGAATTTAGGAACCATGGTGCTGCTTGAAAACAGAGCTTATTGCTTGAAAAACTCAAATTTATTCTTATTTTGAATTACATAGGCAGGATGTTAAATAATCACTTCAGGGATGAATTTAAAATTGAACTTTGCAGGCCAGGCACAGTGGTGCATGCCTGTAATCCCTCTGGAGGCTGAGACAGGAGGATCACAAGTTCAAAGCCAGCCTCAGCAATGGCAAGGTACTAAGCAACTCAGTAGGATCCCGTCTCTAAATAAAATACAAAATAGGGCTGGGGATGTAGCTCAGTGGTCAAGGGCCCCTGAGTTCAATCCCTGATACCAAAAAAAAAAATGAAAAAAAAATTAAATTTTGCAACTGCAAGATTAAGTCCTAAATTCCATGTACATATACATGTGCCAAGTAAATAATTATAAATAAGTAAATATGTGTGAGTGTGTACATGCATATATGTGTGTATATTAATATTTAGTAATGTGTATGCATACAGTTCTCTTAAAAATAGGGGAAAATGAACTCACTTGGAATGGCTAGTTAACATATATCAGTCTTCCTGATAATAAGGTAAAATACTGTCAAATTGAGGCTCAGTACTTCCTGAACACTTATCTCAGATGCTATACCTTGCTTCTTGGTTATACCTTACTTCCATGATACATTGTGACGTGGGTGTTAGCCCCCACCTTATAGAGAGAAACCAGTATTGATGAGGTTGAATAAAATGGTTATTATTCATGGGATCGGCACTTAATCCAGGAAGGAATGTGGAAGGATAAGAAAATTATAAAATCTTAATCCTTCTGAAATTAGGTCAATATTTAAAGTATCCTTCAATGTGTTGATCTACTACTAGCTCAAAAGTGGCATGCTTCTCTGGAGTTCAAAAAGATAATGTAAAGCAAAAACTACAGGCATGCGGACGTTTGTATGTAGTACCTGCACAAATCCAAGTCCTTGGGTAACTTTTTTTGGGGCAACAAACTAAACCAGGAAGGTAATTGGGTACATTCACTGGTGTTATATAAAACCTCCCATGAAATTAATTAAGAACTGAAAGAATAGAATCATAATCTGTATAAGAGAATTCACCATCATGCACCCCAGTCCCTAATGTAGTTTTTCTATTTCATTAACCTCTCAGCCTTAGACTAGTTTCTTTCCCTAAAAAAAAAAAAAAAAAAAAAAAAAAAAAAAAAGCCATTCCTGAGTTCTTGCCCCAATAGGCAAGTCACACAAATGCCACTGAAGGATGCCACTGCCCCTTCTAAAAACCGAAAACCACTGTTTCCAATTAGTGTGGATGACTCACCCTCAGCCTTGATTGTCTGGCTTCGCTGCAAATGGTGTTTTTAATGAGAAAACTATTTGCACATTGCATTCCGGCTGAGCTTCCCCTCAGTCCGCTGCTGGGCATTTTGCTTGTCATTCTTAATCAAGACAGACACTGTGTTGTCCCCATGCATGACAATGATTCAGGCTCTGTTAGAGTAATTTATAAAAAGTTGGAATGAATATACATGTATCCATCTACATATTTTCCCTCGGCCTATATTTATGAGAAGGTTTTAGAGAAATTGAAGATGTGTAAGATGCCCGGAGTGGATATCAAGCCCCGGTCTCATCCGCAGCAGATAATATAGTGAGATATGCACACCTAGCGCTTCAGGATGGTCAGATTTCCAGAGGCCCATGCACTAGCAATAGTGCAAAAAGGGGAAGCCAGTCAGCCACTGGAGAAGGCTCAAGACAGTGTTAAGGGAAGGCAGGGCCTCATCCAGTGCTCAAGGACACAGGGAAGGCTGGCCTGTTCAAGTGTCAAGGACACAGGGAAGGCGTGGCCTGATCAAGTGGTCAAGGACACAGCACTTGTTATTAAATACCACATGCAAGTAAGTAGTTGCTTTTGCTTCTGAAAGTTGTTTGGAAAGTGAATTCAAGCATGGACTGTCATGCAGTGTGGCATGAGCAGTGGGCAGTGGAAAACTCATGGCCTCCAGATTTTTTTTTTTCTTCTCCTTCTTTTTATTTGGTGCCATGGCTTTAACCCAGGGGTGCTTAAACCACTGAGCCATATTCCCAGCCCTTTTTTAATCTTTTTTTTTAAATTTAGAGACAGGGTCTTGCTGAATTGTTTAAGGGCCTCACTAAATTGCTGAGTCTGGCCTCGAACTCATGATCCTCCTGCCTCAACCTCCCAATCTGCTTCCTCTGCTTTTAATTCCTTTGGTCTGGCTTGTAGAAGTAGCCGTGCACGTTCATCACATTTATCCTGTCCCTTGGTTCTTCATTCTCTTTCCCACAACACACTCCACTGTGACTTTATTCACCTTCTGAATGCCTACTTAGGTCTTATTTCATTCTGCAGAATAGTTGTTAGAAAATATAAAATCCCTTGATGTATTTATTAAAAATATCTCTATAAAGGTAAGAGTTCTACTCTTAAAGCAGTCTCCATGTCATATACTAAACTACTTTTATTATATCTAGCCATAAATGTGCTGAGGAAGGTGTGCCATTATATTATTTCTAGAAATAAAAATTCTTTGAGTCAGAATGACTTGTCATGATGTTTGCTTTAGGAAAGCTAAGTCCATCAGAAAAACTCTAAAGAAAAGAAATCCTACTGAAGGGAAGAAAATGGAATTCCCTTTGAGACTGGTTATGTGAAATGTTCATTCTCACAGTGAGTTTGCAGGAGCCAGACACCCTCTGCCTTCCCTTCATCCGGGAAGGTGCTCAGCTACCCTGGCACAGGCACTGTGTAGCACTGGCTTTGTTACAGCTGGAAGGAGCCCGGCATGGGACAGCCAAATGAGTTACTCAACCAAAAAAGTTATGACATTGAAAATGGCCCATGGTCTCTGAATATGTGCCAGTTGGCCAGAAATCAGGAGGAAAGAAAATGAGTTTCTTAAGATGACTGGATAGAAGTACAGGAGTTAAACCATTATTTGGGGGAAGACTGGCAATGGGTTTCCCATTTCCTTGTTTAAAGGTAGTTTGATTTAATAGCAATATTAAATATGTAAGTGCCACCCACTACTAGAGTGTCAGTTGCCAAAATTATTTATGGAGATGAATTACAGAGAATAAAGGCAGATCAGTTTCCCACTAAATCTTTATTTTTAGTACAATGAATCTGAAAATCTTAATCCAAGAGATCTGTAGATAGAATTGAGGAAGGTGGTGAACCCAGATGAAATGAATATTTTTATTAACCTCCATTTAAAATGCATCATTTCCCCTAATTATATATAAACATAGGTAACAAATGACAGTACTGCCAAGAGCACCTTGACTTTGCAACCAGTAGAAATATCAAATTACAGGCACCATGGAGATGTCAAAATATCTATTCTCTTCATCATTACTTTGAAATTTCGGTAAGTACTCCATCATAAATTTATTTTTGTAAAGCTTGCGATATAATTCAAATACCATACCATTCATCTATTTAAATTATAAAATTTTATATTTTTAGTATATTAAGTCATTAAATTGTTTAATCGGTAGTAACCCTATATAACATAAATTTTCCCATTTCAATCATTTTTATACAATGTATATAACCATCTGGCTGTATCTCTTTTCAAAAGTTTTCATCACCCCAAGCAGAAATTCCGTAGTAGTATGAATAGTAGTAACTCCTGGGCTAGGGATATAGCTGGCCGTAGAGCTTTTGTCCAGTATGTGTGATGCCCCAGGTTCCATCCCACAAAATAAACATAAACACAAACAGTACCTCCCTGCTCCTTCTCTCCTGGTAACCTCTAATATACTTTACACCTCTATAAATTTTCCTCCCTAGATAGGTCTACAGATGGACTCATGGCAACACATGTCCTTTTCATCTGACTAATTCACTTTTCTCAGTGTCTTCAAGGTTTTTAAATTTGTAGCATGTGTCAGTACTTCATTTATTTCTGTGGTTAAACAATATTCCTTCCTATGTACACGCTATATTGTGTTGATCCATTTATCTCTTGGTAGACATGTGGGTCATTTCCACGTTTCTGGCTACTGCGAATGATGTTATCATGCACATTAGTGTACAAATATCTTCACATCCTTGCATCTAATTCCTTTGGAAATATACCTAAGAGTGGAATTGCTGGATCTCATTTGGTAATTCTGTCTAGCTTTTCTGAGGAACTGCCAAACTGATTTCCATGACAGTCACAGAAATTCTTTTTGAAAGATTCTGAAACCTGTGTTATCATTGTTTTTGTTTGTTTGGTTGGTTGATTGGTTGTTTGGTTGTTTTTTGTTGTTGTTGTTGTTGTTGTTTTTTGTGTGTGTATGTGTGTGTGTGTGTGTGTGTGTGTGTTTTACATAATCCTGTGCACTTTCTTTAGCATTTAGAAACATGCTTCCAACAAGGGGACCATAGGCTTTCCCAGGCTGCCAAACGGCTCCATCCCACACAAAAGATCCAGAACCTCTGCACATTATTTTCTCTTTCATCTAAGTCAAAATAATTTAGATCTGAAAAACTCTATCAGTATTTACAGTCTGAAATTAAAAGGGGCAATCACTATAAATATAGAAATTTGGCATAATCTTGAAAGTTCAGAATAAGTAAGCTATGCTAATCACAGAGCCAGCAGGCAGCAGAGCTGGGCCTGTCCCTTAGGGCTCCAGGTCCCCAGGCCTCTATACATACCCACTAGGCCTGTCTCTTGATAAATCATGTCAGTTGTGATGATCATGAAGGAGGTTTTCATTCATCACTGGAGTAGCAATCGCTACCGCAGCACTTTCCTGTGGTACAGTGGTTAGCAGTTCATAAAGGGTTTCCACGTCCACCATTTAATCAGTGCCTCCTCATTAGGCACTGAGCAGGAATTAGCATCTCTATTTTGTAAAGGTGTTCAAAAGGGTTGTATGATTTGCCCAAGGCCACAGAGCTAGAAATGACTAGATCTGGAATGAGAACTTCATGCTCAACTTGTCCAAGCTGAACCCATTATTCTCTGTCACTTTGTCATCCAGTGCCCTTGCCAGGAACCAGGGGGCCACTCTTTGCTGAGGGCCATTGCCAAGTAGGAATGACGCATCGAAATTTCCTTGCCAGCGTACCCCATGTTAAATGGAAATTTGCTATGACATTGCATGTGTCTTTGAGAAAGGTGACCCTGCTCAAGGACCAGGGTTGATCCAGGTTTAAGGTGTATCCTGCAGGTTTTAGGAAGTATCCCGGTTTAAGATAATTTGGGTTTAAGGCGTTCCCGGTTTAAGACAATCTGGGTTTAGGGAAGTTCCAGGTTTAAGGTTATTGCTGCTGGGTATGGGGCGTTCCTTCTGCCTGAGTTCCCGTTGTGTTCTCGTGGAATTCAGAAAGTATTTTGGGACGTGAATTGGCGGGCAGAACTGGGATTTCCCCAGAATATGTTTGTGTAGAGGCCGGTGTGAGTTCGGGAATAAAGAATTGCTGTTTGAATCTACAAGGTGTGTGGTGGCTCGTGATCTTGTGCCCAGCCAAGACTGCGGCAACTCTTGACTCCCTCTTTTTCTTTATTTAAACTCAATATCTTTTGATTCCAATTCCGGTAGTTAAAATAAAACCCATCCTCTTCTCTCACCTCTCATTTTATTCTACACTTCATCTCCCTTTTTCTAACTTTTCCTCTGTCAGCAATCCATTCTTCATACTGCAAAAAAAAAAAAAAAAATTATGTGAACAAAGTATGAGTGCTACAGTCTGAATGTTTGTACCTCTCCGAAATTCAGATGTTTAAATCCTGACCCCTAAGGTGATGGTGTTGGGAGGAGGCCTTCAAGAGGTGATTAGTTTATAAGGACAGAGCCTTCACTAATGGGATTAGTGCCCTTATAAAAGGAGCCAGACAGAGACCCCTCACACCTTGCACAATGTGAGGACATAGAGAGAAGTCACCACCCATGAACCAGGAAATTGGCCTTTACGGGACACCAAATATGCTAGTGCCTTGATCTTGGACTTTCCAGTCTACAGAACTGTGAGGGATAAATTCCTGTTGTTTCTAAGCCCATGTTTATGATCTTCTGTTATAGCAGCATGGACAGACTGAGAATGTCTAAACCTTTCTACTGGTCCTTCAGTGCCCTCAGGTGAAGTCTGCTGACAGCATTTGTAACATCACTGATGTTCTGAAGCCCGCTCACTCCCTCAGCTCCTGCCAGACCTCTGCTCTCTGATCTATACAGTCAGAGTGAATTCAAGCAGTTCCCCTAATTTCCTGTGCCCTTTCTCCCTTTATTCCTCTGCACCCATCTTTTTCTTTGGCTTCTGTTTGGCTAACTCCTACTCATTCGGGTTGTGTCCACTTTGGGGATATTAGAAATCATGCTGTTCAGAATAATCATGCTCAGATTTTTGTGTAGAGGTTAGTTTTGCATGGATTTATTTCTCTTGGGGATACACTTGGAGTGGAAGGCTTCCTCTCAATTTTAAGATTCCAGGACGTCTTGATATCTACTGTCATGGCTGCCCTGGCCAACCTTTCATTCCAGTGAGAAGAAGAATAAGAGTCAATTGATAGAAAATCAATTGGATTTCTTTTGAAAACACATTTCGACTTGAGCCCTTTTTTAAGTTTATAACTATAATGAGGTGAGAAATTGTTAGTGCTGTGCATTGGATGGGTTTCCTAGGAAACTTCATAGCTTCATTACCAAGTCTTCTAAGGAATATTGGTCATTTCATATAGGGGTTTTATCCATGAGATGGTGACTGTGGGAAGACTCAGTAAATCTGACACATATTCCCCAAGAAGAGTTTTACTTTCATGTTAATACAAATGCTTATATTATGAAACAGAATACAGAATTCACAGGGAATTTTTAAGGTATCTCTGAGACTTCAAAGCTCATAGCCTCCGGCTGGGCTTCAAGCCCCTAGGACTTGCCCCTCCCAGGGACAAGTTCACTCTCACTTGCTCTTAGCAGTATTTCAATTTAGGGTTGGAGAAGCTCTGATGGAATGAATCTTTTTTTTTCACATAGTTTTGATATGAATTCCAAATAATTTAAGTGCTATTTCCTAAATGGAGCGCTATGGAACGAACAGTTGCAGAGGTGTTATACTAAAAGAAAAAAGAATCTTGTGTTTATGCAACTTTGAGAAATATTGGTCTCTCAGAGTTTCTTTAATTTGAAATCTGTGGTTTTCTTAACTTAGAATTTCTCAGACACCAGAGTTCTCTCATCCACTGCTCAGAATGAAAGATCTAGAACTATCTTCTACAATCTTCCATCTGTGACCTCTGTCCATGGGTACTTAAGCATATATAGTGTTTTGGCAAAATTGCCTTTTAATCTCCAAAATTAAATTGTGAAGTGATCAAAACAATCAATTAGGAATCATCCTAATGTTAGTTTTAGAGACTGAGAAGAGATTCCTGAGAGGGCTCTCTCTGGGGGCAAAACACTCCTGTTTTGTTAACCACTGAATACAGTGGCTTAGGCCTGCAGCTGGAGTGGCAGTGAGGAGGGGTGGGGTGGTGGGAGCAAGGTTGGCTTAGGCCTGCAGTGATTTTCCTCTCACTTTCTCAAGTGTAGCTGAGTTGGCTGGGCAACCTTGTGTCCTGACTGTTGTTTTCTGATCAAATGGCTTCTTTCTGGCAGATATATTTTCTGTGATTAATTAAGCATGAATAGGTGATATTTTTCTACGTAATTTCACCTTTGATGTTTTTAATTGACTTTTCTCTGCAACCTCAGTCTTTTCCTCCTGTGAGCTCATTTGTTGGAAAAAGGACTCCTAGGCAGGACACTGTGCAGGTGGAGATATTTGGATCTGGCTGTCAGATTTCTACTGGGGCTTCAGGTCCTTTCCACAACCTTGCTCCCACCACCCCACCCCTCCTCGCTGCCTCTCCAGCTCTATGAGGCTCCTCCTGTCAGCCACTTGTCCTCTGTGCCCACGCTGATTTCTTCACTTGCTGTCAGCTCTTTAACTTGTTTTCTTTCTAGACTCAGTGTTCCCTCACTTCCCAGTTCCCTACAAAGTAGGATGACATAATAGGAAAAAAAAACACAAGTTTGGAAGCGCAGTTTAAGGGTCATTGTATGGCAAGGGGAGTCTTTTCTCTCTTTGGCAGGAGTTCTAATTGCCAAGGAAAATGGAGATATTGGAGCTCAGTGGGTGCCACTGCTTCATTCACAGAAGTTGAGTCTGCCGCGCGACCAGCACACTAGCTTCATACTAGAGGTTCCAAACATAGAAGTTAACTAGTGAGATCAAAATGAAGACACATAAAACTCAATTTACCTTCTTCTTGCCCAGCTAAGAGACTGCTTCTCCCGGCTCCTGCCTCCAGCCACCCGGCGGTAGCGAGGTTTACACAAGAGACCAGCAGGAGAAAGGAAGAAGCACGCCGGAGAGTGGGCTTTTATTGGGGAACAAAAAATTCAGGGGAAAATTCCATCCAGTGAAGGTCGACCGGGAACAGCATTCCAAGGTCAGGGTCAGTGATGGGTTTCCAGGTCAATGGTCAGTCCCACCCCCACAAGGACAGGCCCTCGCACCTGGAAAAGGTGGGGAAAGCTCTGACAGCTGGCCTGAGCGCCTCACACCAGTCAGGGAGGTACCCAATCACGTGTGAGAACAGCTTCCCACAGTTGAGGAAGGAACTTGGGATGTGTGTGTTTGTGTGTGTGTGTGTGTGTGTGTGTGTGTTAGAGCAAAAAGTGTACACTGTGTTTAATGGAAAGTTAGTGTAGCTAGGAGATGTATGAGTCAGCCTTTGGTAGAGAAGCCCTGAATGAGGAGACCATCAGCGTAAATCAGGGTCTCCCTGTCTCAGACTTAAAAAATAGAAGGAGTTTTCAAGAGTGAAGAAGCAACTGTAGAGACCACTAAGGTGGTCATGCACCCCTAGGGAAGCCTTCTGCTTTCACTGATTCCTCACCAAAGGCCCAGGGCCCTGGGGTCCTCTGCTCTGAAGGTGGGCTTCAGACCCGCAGTCACCTGATGGGCTCATGCACACAAACAGCGTCAGGCTTTCACTCCAGAGATGATTCTCCTCTTCTCCTCAGTGATCGATCCAGGTTCCTCTGAAGTCAGGCCACTTTTCTTCGTCCAGTGAAATATATGGGAGTGAAGCGTTACCTTACAATTTTAATTAGAAACTTCCAATTTTAATTAGAAACAGGGGAAGAATCTATCTAGAAACCTCTTTGCAGGTGCTACTTATTAAATAATCATTCTTTATGTTTTAAATTTTTAAAGGAGAGTCTATACAAATACTAAATACTAGTCTTCTAGAAACTGGCAAGAGCTCACGTATTCACAGAGACAAAGAAGGTAATGCAGCTATGTGGAAAGGGTAAAGATAAAACAGGAAGAAAGGCCCGGCCGGGTAGGTCTCCTGATCCATCCTGATCCACACTGTAGCAGCCTTCCATAGGCTGACTACAGTCATATCCTTTATACATAACAACAGGAGGGGTGTGAGAACCAGCTTTGCATCACTGTGGCCAAAATACCTGAGAACAACTTCAGAGGAGAAAAGGTTCATTTTGGCACACAGTTTCAGAAGTTCAGTGCATGGTGGCCCAACTCCATTGCTTTAGGCCCAAGATGTAGCAGAACATCATGGCGGAAGGGTGTGGTTGAAGAGCTCTGCTCATTTTACAGGAGCTGGGAAGCAGAAAGAGGAAAGGGGGACAAGGCCACAGGGAAGATGTACTCTTCCAGGACATTCCCCCGGTGACCCACCTCCTCCAGCCACATCCCACCTACCTACCCTTACCACCCAGTCAGTCCCTCCAAACCAGGATGGACTGGTTAGGTTACCCCCCTCATAATCCAATGATTTTTTCCTCAGAATATTCCTGCATTACCGGGAGTTTTGGGGGGACATCTCTTATCCAAACCATAACAAGGAGAATAAGCCTGAGGGAAAGACATGGACAAGGGCCTGGATGATTGTTTTGTGTGATTTTCCCAGTCACATTTCTTTCCCTATCTGAATGTTCCTCATAACTGTATAATTATATGCTGTGTCAAATAATGCAGCAGCATAATTCAGAAAATAGTGTATAGAATCTAGTCTTTAAAAACTCTTTTCAATTCTAGTAAAATATATTTTGGATCATTCTGAAGCTACTTGTTTACCGCGGCTGAAGGCAGTATCCAGGTTCAAGCTGCCACGGAACATGATTCAGCTGGGACCTACTCTGTCACCTCTTATTTTTGCCACTAAGAGCATCATTCAAAATTATGCCTGAGAGACCCAGTCTGTTTTCCCTAAGTATCTGTGAGATTCATGGATTTGATAGTGGATTGCTTTAGTGCATCCCACTGGGATCATTTATAGCTTGTGCTTTTTTAAAAGGCTCTTTTTTTTTTTTCTCCTAGAGAAAAGAATATTTTACCCAAGAGTTTGTAAGTTGAGTAGAAGCTTTTCATTTATCTAGCCATTGTTGATTTGTGGTCTGGCAGGAAGGAATTGTTGGCAAATGGAATGCTTCCCCTGGAAAGAAAAGCTCCGTTTAGAGTCTTAGCCTGATACGTGCTTGCCAATAACTCGGCTAATGACATCTGTTGAATCCCTGGCTTGACCACTTTTATAGTGTATGGACTAACAATGGATCATTGCTGCAGAATTTTGCTGTGGCTTATTTTAGTTCCCAACCTTTTCTCCCTAATTATTATTTTTATCAAACCTCAAACTAGAGGTCATCTCTCCTCTTGGGCAGTTCTAAGGTTTGGCCAAACCCACTTACAACAGTTAGTGAACCCCCCCTCGGTTCCCAAATCTGACCTGTGATCAACAGAATTTTATTTTATGCCTCCCAAGATTTCTCTTATCTCCTTTGTTTCATGTGGACCTTCATGTGGATCACCTTTTCCTAACCTGTGTCAATCAGATGGCTCTTGGAATCTTGTGCCTTTAAGTACACTATGCATGTAAGCAGAGATAGGGATGTGACATTTATCTCTATGCTCTTAAGAGAATAAATGATTCAGGCTTGTACACCCAGTCCTTCAGAGCCACTAGTCACTGACCTCAGCACACACACACAGGGAGCATATCCTGTGTAAGACACCCATAAGGAAGCGTCAAGACTTAGTTCATGGAGGGATCCCGCCTTCCTAAGATATACAGTCCAGTATGGCTTTCCAGAAAATAGGCATCTGTGAAATTCTCTCTTTTCTCATGTCAGTCAAATACACACCTGACCAGGGTGACATGAGCAATTTATAGAAGATTTTTTAAAAAGCAGACTGTACACAGCCACATCAATGTTTATAGCAGAATTCACAATAGCTAAATTGTGGAATCAACCTAGATGACTTTCAGCAGATGAGTGGATAAAGAAAACTGGTATACATACACAATGAAATATAATTCAGCATTAAAAGAGAATAAAATCATGGCATTTGCACATAAATGGATGGAGTTGGAGAATATAATGCTAAGTGAAGTTAGCCAATCCCCAAAAAACAAATGCTGAATGTTTTCTCTGATTTAAGGATGCTGCTTCATAATGTGGTTGGGAGGGTGGGCATGGGAGGATTAGATGAACTCTATACAGGGCAAAGGGGAGGGAAGGGAGGAGAGGGGGTATGGAGGTAGAAAAGACGGTAGAATGAGATGGACATTATTAGTCTAAGTACACGTATAAAGACACAAATGGTGTGACTCTACTTTGTGTACCACCAGAGATATGAAAAAATGTACTCTATATGTGTACTATGAATTGTAATGCATTCTGCTGTTATATATAACAAATTAAAAATTTTTTATTTTATTTTTTTTTTTTAAATTTTTTTATTAGTTGCTCAAAACATTACAATGATCTTGACATATCATACATTTGATTAAAATGGGGTACGTGATCTTATTTTTCCACGTGTACAGATTGCAGGATCACATTGGTTATACAGCCACGTTTATACATAGGGCCATACTAGTGTCTATTGTATTCTGCTAAAAAGTTTCTTTTTTTTTTTTTATTTTTTTTATTTTTTTTTTTTATTGGTCGTTCATAACATTACATAGTTCTTAATACATCATATTACACGGTTTGATTCAAGTGGATTATGAACTCCCGCTTTTACCCCGTATACAAATTGCTGTATCACATCAGTTACCCTTCCATTGATTGACATATTGCCTTTCTAGTGTCTGATGTATTCTGCTGTCTGTCCTATTGTCTACTATCCCTCCTCCCCTCCCCTCCCCTCCCCTCCCCTCCCCTTTTCTCTCTCTACCCCTTCTACTGTAAATCATGTCTTCCATTTGTATTCTCTTGACTTACCCCTCCTTACCTCTTATATGACATTTTGTATAACCCTGAGGATCGCCTTCCATTTCCATGCAATTTCCCTTACATTGCCCCCTTCTGAACCATCATCTCAGGTTACTGGCAAAGTGTGTGTTATGTGCTTATGCCCAACCCTAAAGAAGGCGGCAAGATGACACTCTCTGACCTCTTCCTAGAGGACATGGGATTCATCCACAACAAATTGTCCAAACATAGACAGGGAGCTCCAAGGCTGATGGGTAACAGAAAATACAATCATGCTAACCACATGGCTATATTGAACACTAAGGGTCTGAAAATGATACTCTTCCTTTCTAAATGCTGATTGACTGGCAAAGAATGAAAAAGGCATCAGAGGACATAGCTCCAGTAGATGCTGGTCATGACAGAATGCGGATTAGTTTTAAAATGTGGACATATTGATTTTGTAATTACTCTTCCCTCTGCCTAGAATATTCTTCCCATTTATTGATTGATTCATTTATTTTGATACTGAGGATTGAACCCACAGGTGCTTAACCATTGAGCCACATCCCTAGCCCCTTTTTATATTTTATTTAGCATTAGGGTCTCATTAAAGTCAACCTCAGCAACTTAGTGAGGCCCTAAGTAACTCAGTGAGACCCTGTCTCGAAATAAAAAACAGCTGGGGATGTGGCTCAGTGGGCAAGTGCCCCTGGGCTCAATCCCTGGTTAAAAAAAAAAAAATTGTTGTTGTTGCATTTGTAACACCTGGTTAAAAAAAAAATTGTTGTTTTTGCATTTGTAGTTCTGATTGTCCTTACGTGTTTCAAATTCTTTTGCCTCGGTTAGAAAGTTGGAAGAGTTATTTGGTGACAGAAAACAAGAGCATTCAATGTGAATCATCAGGCATGGATCATCACATAAGAGATCTTACAAGAAAAAATGTATGTTAGTTGCTGTTGGCTTTGAATAAAGAATTTTTCCATTTACTTCATTGATTCAAACTTCATGACAAAGTTTGAAACCTTTGCTCAGAAATTTTAAATAGCTTCCTAAAGCTATAAATAATTTTTAAAATTACTACCTTCAGATTTTACTCTAAGACTCATGACTACCCATTCTAAGTTGTACCACAAATTACAGTTCTTTCAGGTGACAACTATTCAATCAAATAATATTCTAAGCTTATTTTGGTTTTGCTCCTGTAACTTGCCAAGTGTTACAGAAAATCAGACAATCTCCAGCTTCCCAGTAACTGATCCAGCAATACACAAAATGAGGTCCATTTTTAAAACATATTTGGAAAGGAAACTATTTGTATTGGAAAACAGTCAGAGAAAGGTGTGAGGGATAGCTGTGAATCCCTTCTGAAAGATTTCTTATGCTTTATCTCATTTAACTACAGAATACTGCATTACAAGTAGCTGAGAAGGTACCAGGCATTATATGACCCCAGACTCTGCTACCCAGAGGGCTGCCCTCTTCTCCTTCCACATTAAGAAGGTCTCTACCTCTTGTCCACAGAGGAAATGCCACCCATTTCTCCAAGTCCACCCCAGCCCAGGGAGCCTTTCCTCATTTCCCTTCATCTATTTCTATCCATAATCGTATTGGCCTTGTGTTATCATTTAATGGCTTCATACGAGCATGTCTTATTTTCTGAATGGATTAGAGAAGAAAAGCGCAGTACTCATGATGAGGAAATAAACATATAGATATTATCATTAGTATATTGAATGACTTTTACTTAAAGACAGCATTACAATAACACAACCTTTCTGAATGTTGAGTTATTTCATGGGTAAACTGGCATTTGCAATGTTAGATCCTTTAGAATTTAAGTATTATGTAAGCCAGTCCCAGGATCAAATAATATTGTTTTTGACACAAGTTCACATTTAATTCAAATATAATAATGTCTTTTTAATGCAGGGCAAGGAGTGGTATTTAAGATCAAAAAGTCCATCCATGATGGTGCATGCCTATAATCCTAGCTAATTAGGAGGCTGGGGAAGGAAGATCACAAGTCTGAAGCCAACTTCAGCAACTTAGCAAGACCCTGTCTCAAAATAAAATTGTTAAAAAATGTCAGGGGATGCAGTTCAGTGGTAGAGTGCCCCATGGTTCAATCCTGGGCATTGGGAAGAAAAAAAAAATCAACCTGTAGGATATGACCCATACACCAGAGGGCCATTAATCTCTTTTTGAGTTGTTTTATAGAAAGAAGGAAAGAGAAACTACCTTTAAAAAACTTTCTATCACTGTTCAGTTCTTTTGACTTTTCAAAATCAGCTGTTTTGGTTGTTTTTGTTTTGTTTTGTTTTTTCTATAATCTCCCAATGCATGTACTTACTACATGTTAGCCACCAGTATTTTTAGGCCAAAACTGGACCAAGTTGCTTCCTAGATACTTGCAGCTGTATTTCTGGGGTTGATTTTATTTAGCAAAATTAATGACTATAGCCTTAAAACATACATGGACGAACTTTATCTCTGGGATTTATCTAGAACTAGAAACAACTTCTGTCCAGTCTCTTCCTCCTAACATGCTTGGTTTAAAGAATCTTCTTTTTAAATATTTTCATGCATAGACTCTTACTTATTTAGTCGGACTATGTTGATATTTTTCATCTCTTTCCAAGTAAATTGATAAGAGTGCCTAGTTGCAATCACAGGCTTGCCGAAGCATTGATGTGCCAAGATGTCAGGTTACAACACTGACACATTTTCTTATCTTACTCAAGAGCCAGGCATATTAAAATTAAAACAAAGCAAATGTTCGCTGTATTAGGTATGGGGCAGACAAAATGTAGGTGAACAGCAAACAAATATGAAATGTAATAAGAAACTGCTTTAAAATTGAAAATATTACAATAAAAGTAGAGGCTGTTCCTATGATACCTGTATTTAAAAAAAAAAAAAAAAAAAAACAGGAATAAGTTGGCCAAACAGCTACAGAATATAGAACTCTGTGGTACCAACTGGGTTCCTTTTGCTTTGTGAAGCTGCTACTCTACAAAAGAATTTTACAGTTTGGGTCTAGTCACATTTTGTGTTTATTTGTATTTGATAAACCTGAGTGTTACAAGCTGTTCTTCCCCAACTGACAATTACCATGTTCTGTTCTAAATTTATCCATTGATAGCTTTTGCTTTCAAGTTATCATCTATTTTCACTGACATTTGAGAATCTTGTTTACAAATGATGATTCCAGGGTAGAATCGAATGCTTTTATTTATTTATTTTTAATTTTAAAAAAATTACAGCAGTTAAAAACACCCCAATTGTTGTGGCTTAGTGAACTTGTTTTGCTCTATTGAGAAAAGAATGAAAATTGGCATTTTAAAATATGTTTCTCGAAACTTAAACACAATTTTCAAAAGTTTTTACTTGTATTCTGCTTCTCATACAGTCAAATATTCAGCTTTGTTTTTCATGGTTTCTGGTATTTTCTGAAACATCATAATAAATTTGGAAGAAGGAGGAGGAGGGGGGGGAGAAGAAAGCCTAGTCTAAATCAATTCTGTGTTGTTTCAAAGTTATCATGGAAACTAACCACAGATGTTGAACACCTAATGTGTGCAGGCACTTTGTAGAACAGCTTCTCTGATCCTCACAACAGCTCAATAGAGCACATCATGTTGTTTTCATACTTATGGATGAGGAAGCCGAGTTCCATAATGTGTCCATGATTGTGATCACATGGCTAGTAAGTGGCAGAGCCAGAATTTGAACATGGGTCCATTTGACTCAAGAATTTGTGCTTTTGACAAGATTTGCAAATAGCTGTGTCAAGAGTACAGAATGGTTCTGTCTCTCACTGTGCACACTCTCTTCATTGTTTTTTTTTAATTTTTTTATTTTTTAACTACACGACAACAGTGTGCCCTACACATGTAGGGCACAATTTTTCAGATCTCTGTATATAAAGTATGTTCATGCCAATTTATGCCTTTATACATGTACTTTGTTGCTTTTTTTGCATTGAAATTCTTTTTTCACATCTTCATGCATGTATTTTGTATAATGATGAGGGTCTCCTTCCGCCATCCATGCTATTCCCCTTCTCCCTCCCTTTCCCTCCCACCCCTCTTCCCTACCTAGAGGTAATCTTCTTCCCATGCTCTTCCTCCCTATCCCATTTTGAGTCACCCCCCTTATATCAGAGAAGACATTCAGCATTTGTTGGGGGGTTGGCTAACCTGACTTAGCATAATCCTCATTGTTTTTTATTCAGACAGTCCAATCTGTAACAGATTCTGCCCAGTTTCCTTGTGCAGTATTTGAAGAGCATAGATTGTAGGAGTAGAAGCTCAGAGTCAAAAACAGAGCCCTGCACTCTGAATCTGGGCTTGGCTGGCCTGGGCTACTAACCAGGGTGGACCTGGTCAAGTCACTTCATCATCCTGAAACTGTCTGATTATAAAATGAGACTAATATTTACCCTTTCTGTAATATGATTGTAAAAATAAAGATCAATAAATAAAAAAATAAAGAGCACATAAAACAATTTAGAAAAAGACCCAAAAGTAAACACAACCTATTATTTTGACTCAAGATTTCAAAATCACAGGATTAAATCCATGCAGAATCAAAATGGTCTCAGACTCTCAATATTTTTAAAATAACAGTAGAATTTCTGGTATTTTTTATTTGTCACATTTTTTCTGTATTTATCAGAATATCCAAACTAGTATCAATGATGTCATTTTTAAGAGATAGAAGACAAAGAGTAAACATATAAAAGTACACATTTCTCCTGGGGTTATGCATCAGTGTGTCCCTGGCATGCCCAATAAGCATCATCTGTAGTGAATCCAATTATAATTGTAGCTGTAGGTCTTTTTAGCATTAATTCAAAGGTGGTAGCAGGAGGAAGAGTCTTTCCTTTCTCTTCTTTCTACCTTTCTAGTCACCATATCATGAAAAAAAAATCCTATAGTCATCATATTAAATAAAAATAACAGTACCGATCTGATCATGAGAATTCACAGTCCCAGGCAGTAAATAGACCTGAGAACTGTTTTGTATGGGTCTTGCCCTGTCGCTGTGGGCCGGACCTGCGATATGGAAGGAAAGCTGAGGCCAGCTTCACCCTTCCTGTGGTCAGGTTCCCCTAGTTAACTAGCAAGGGGTGGCCGCAGAGAGAGCAAGAGAAAGAGCAAAGGAATGAGGGGAACAGCATAGCTGGTGTGAGGAGTGCTGTTGCCCCCAATATCAGGGCCTCCTGGGTGACTGCTGTTAAAGGGGGCTTTTACTTTTTTGATGCTTCATGGGTTCCTTGAAGATTCCTGCCTCCTTGCCTGTAGCTCCTTGTCCCTCACTGCTCTGTGGTTCATGGAATCTGGCAGTCAGGTCCCAGCATCCTTCCTGCTGGGCAGGCCATGGCCTCCCTGTCTGGCCCCACTGGATGGTGACCCACCTTGATCCACCTGCATGCTCCCTTGTCCCACCCCTATGCTGCTGAATTACACCAGTGCAGCCCCCTCACTCTCCCCACGGCCAAGGCCACTTCAGCTCTCTAGAGAATGAGTCCTTCACTTGGGTCTCCACCTACAGTTCTGGAACTGGTCAGTAAAGCTTTCCTCGACAACCTACAGAAGGTCATGGCGCGCTCTCTGAGAGGGTCATTGAAACCCAGGTGGACCCTGTGGCACCAGCCCATACCCTCTCCCTTCTGAGGGATCAGTGAGATCCCCACCCTGGAGCCTGCCTTTCCTGAAGTATTCCTTCACTCCTTTCTTGTCCACACACGGCCCCTTTGGCTATGTCTGATCTGACTAAGGGGTTCAGGAGTTCTGGAACTGGTTAGTAAAGCTTTCCTCGATAAACGTTTCATATGATGCTCTGTCCCCGGGTCATTTGGTTTTGGACACCTCTCATGGGCCCATCAGTGGACACTGAATTATAGAGAGACCCATTTCAACATCATTTTAGAAGTGAGGATTGGCAGCCGCTGCTCCCGGGCTGAGGAAGAACTGCCCTTTCTTCCAACCCACACATAGTGCACCCCAAATAAAGGGGCCAGGTTGACCTTCCACAAAGAGGTGTGGTGTGGACAAGAAGAAATCACAGCCTTAAATCCTTGTCCGCTGCCTCTAGGGTGGTTTTAAAATATTTAAGTATCAGAGTTCAAGGCCCCATGCTAGGTCCTGAAAGTGATAAGTCAACGTAATGTAAGCGCTGCCTTCAGGGAACTCTAGACAAATGTGTGAGCACGTGGAGGTCCCCCAATGCAAAGAAGCACTCACCAGAGAAGAGGAAGAAATGGGGAAGGAGAGGAGGAGACAGGAAGAGAACAGGGAGGCAGGAAGAAAGGATAAAGGTCATACATCCTGCATTTAAAGCTGTCAAGCTGTGGTTTCTTGGAGCCCTGATGCATAAGTTGCTTTAAGAAAAGAGACACTAGCTCCCTTCACATCCAGCAGGGATAATAGGACTTAGGATGATCCCCTTGATGTTCTCTAGAAACCCAAAGAATCTTAGTCTCTCTTTCAAAAATATAAAATGTTTTGAAACCCATGGCTTTGGTAGCAAAACACATACCCTGATCATTAATTTTACCAAACACTGCCACTGAATTCCCCATTACACCTGTCAACTACAGGAGGAAATAAACTGACAAACCAGCCTTTCCACCTACACTGGGCTTGGATTTCTTTGGAGAAAGAGTACTACATTGTGGATGAAGACTCCGTGTTTTTAAAAGTGACCCTCCGGCGCAGAGGCTACCTTGAAGGAACATCCTTTGTCAGTAAGTTACTTGGGATTGGCTGTTGGCAAATGGTCAGGGAACGATGAAATGCAGGCTTAAAAATAATTAGAAGAGAATAGATTGAAAGAGGATCAATAACCATCTTAGGGGAACCCCTAGCAAACTATATGTAAAAATTGTTCACTGTGAACTACAGGCTCAGATAATATCGTTTTTTTTTTTTATCCTTTTCAATTTTCCTCTTTCTGGCAGGGTATATTCCTCCCCCACCCCATCTCTCTTTTTGTTCCTTTTGGTTCCAGGGATTGAACCCAGGGGCACTTAATCACTGAGCCACATCCCCAGCCCTTTTTATCTTTTGAGACAGGGTCTCATTAAGTTGCTTAGGGCCTTGCTAAATTGCTGAGGCTGGCCTCGAACTTGCAATCCTCCTACCTTAGCCTCTCCAGCCACTGGGATTACAGGAATGTGCAACCACACCCAGCTACATTCTCTTTTATAACTCAGTAGGATTCCAGGAAAATTAAGACATTGCCTAGCCATCTCACAATCCCCAAGTCACTCAATTTCTTTTAACATATCTTTAAGCATATAAGGCATTATTATGTTTAGCTCTAGCTATTTCTTTTGAAGAATTGTTAATAGTAAGTGATGCATTACTGGTATTTGTTTTATTTCTTATGATTATGTATAATTATTTTAGCCCTGCTATAAGATTATAACTTCTGTGAGGATGTACAGTATCGAAACTTTTTGTTTTACAAGGACCTAGTACAGAAAAATATCTTTTTGGCCATACACACACATACACACACACACACACACACACACACACATAATGTCATGCCTGCATAATGAATTTAATTACCATCATTAATAATTAATAATAATCACTCTAATAATGCATTATATTTTGTAGCATCTTTACCTGCCAGAACTTTCAGAAATCATTTGCCTTCAGTTTCATATCTATTAAGGAGGCAAATAGGGGTGTGTTGCCTTCATTTTACAAATGAGCATTCTGGCCCTCCCAGACAAACAGGACTCAAACCAGCCAAGGTATCAAAACTGTTGGAGAGAAGCCAGGAGGAAGTAAGATAAAAGAAAATGGGCTCCCAAGGGTCATCCTCAGGCCCAAGGCTTCTGTACTAGGACTGTTCTCTTAGAAAGAGGTCCGCCCCAGCCTCAGGCCAATCCCCAGGTTTCTTCACCGACTCTTGGTGGAACTGCTACCCAGAACTTCAGCTCAGATCTGCCTCCTCCAAAGCTGTTTGTCTCAAGGTCTTCTTGTGAGTACGGGTTAATATCATCCTAGCTCAGTAAAGGAAAAAAAAATAAGTTGATAGAATCATTTGAACATTTGCAAACTAACTAAAGCCCTCAGAAGAACTTCCAGTCTGGCCAACCCAGCACCTCTGCCAGGCTCTGTCCCCTTGCCCTGCACATAGATCTTTGTTGCACTAACCATCCCCAGGCATGTTTAATGGGTCTGTCTTCCCAGTAAATTTCCAGCTCCACATGGTCAGGAACTCCATTTTAATTATGCCCCTTCCCCCACAACGTAGGGCATATGACTGTCACCCATCATTTGCTGTGGCACGAGCTATAGTCAGCCTTCTGTTCTTGACAATACTGCCTAGAACCACATCCACACCACACAAAGCCTCTCACTCAGATGCTCCTGGAAGTCCTCCCTAGAGTCCCATCCCACCCCAGGCCAGGGCTAGTGGCAAAGAACAGAATCTAAATGAAAAAAGGAAATAACCATGGAGTTTGGCTTCCTTTGTTGCCGCTAACTCTTTTTTGCAATGATCCAAAGAACTTTCAGTTTCTTTATGTGTCAATTATCCACAATAAGATATGTGATATAATATGTGCATAATACATGATAATAATTCTAAATACATCTAGCATGGTTCCTGACTTTAATTTGGTAGCTACAGTTTATTGAGCACAAAAATAATACTATTATTATTCTATGGCATTGTCAAACAGAATTGGAACCACCTGGTCATCTGCTTATCTCCTCATATCTAGATAACATCTAGAGTAGTGGCTGTGCCTAATTCTGGGTGACATCCTCAGCCCCGTGCACACAGCCAGTGCTCAACAACTACATGCCTGCTTCGTTCCTGTAGCAACGCCAATTGCTCTACGTAAGCTTCAGCTTGAGGACATCAATCATCTTCCTTATTTTCAACATGTGGCCAAAAGAGATTCTTCCCAAATTGGACATTTACTCTTGGACATTTACCAGACTATATGAATACACACTTCCTTTAGCAATTTTGCAAAGACAATACTAGCTGTCCTGCCTTAGAAATTACTTTCACACTTTACCCTTTGGATATCTTTTTCCAGGTTTTGGATTATTGGAGAATCAGACAAAGGGCTGTTAATCTCACTTTGTCATTTTTCACCATAGCTAGTATCAGCTCATGTTTGACTTCATACATTCAAATAAATGCAGACCCTAAACCTGAAAATGATACATAAAGTATTCCTGCTTCATTAAAATTTCACTAGGATGTTAAAATAAAACAATGCTAGAATGCTGTTCAAACCTTCTATACTTCATATCTAATATTGGACATTTTAACACAATTTTGTTGTTGTTTATTCTCTTTGGGTACTCAATAGTTCCTATTTTTTAATTCAGAATATATATATATATATATATATTTTTTTTTTAATTGAGTTCCAACTATGTGCCAGGTTCTGTCCCAGGAATTCATAAGTGAATAAAACCACCAAAGATCCCCACCTCCATAGTGCTCAATTTAAATATCTTCTATTTAGACCATGAGCTTTCTGGCAGATGGGGTGGTATCTTATTCATCTCCGAATCCCCAGCACCCAAAAGAGTTGGTCACATCAGAGGACCTACTATGCAGAAGCTAAAATAAATAAGCTCATCACTGTGTTCTCTTCTTTCTGTTATCCTTCCTCCTGCTTTCCCCTCAATTTGGTTCACTTCCACTTACTTAAATCCTTTTAGCCAAGAAGCATCATTTATAAGTGTCTTTTGGAGCATTAAAAGAAGCCATATCTGATGATCTGTGCCTGTAGTCCCTGCAATTTGGGAGGCTGAGGCAGAAGGTTTGCAAGTTCAAGGCCAGCCTAGGCAACTTAGTGAGACCGTGTCTCATAATAAAATTTGTAACGAGCTGGGGATGCAGCTCACTGGTGGAGCACTTGCCTGTTATGAAGGAGGCCCTGAGATCAATGCCAAGTACCACGAAAGGAAAAAAGAAGCAATGTCTGTGTTATCTACTTTCATTAACAATAGAAACCACTTTGAAAGGAGAATATTCCTTCAGTCCCTTGATTTTATATTTATGGTTTCCTGATTTTTATTCAGGCATTGGAACCAAAGACGAAACCGCAAAGAAAGATAAAGATTTTAAAGGAAAAACCCATCAACAGGTGCAGTTCAATCCAGGACAGACTATAGCCACATGGAAGGTGAGAATTATACCCGACAATGAGTACGAGGCCTCAGAAACTTTCCAGATCATTCTATCAGAGCCCAGCATGGCTGCACTGGAGTTTCCAGAAATGGCAACAGTTGAAATTGTGGACCCTGAAGACGGTATGTGACATTGATGGATGTGTTCTACTAGTCAGTCCGGGTTTGTGGGTCCATGTCCCGCCTTCATGTCTTCCTCTGTCTGCTATCCTGTGGATGCATTCATACTCATTTATGATTTAATGTGAGGTGAATCCCTTCAAGGCAGTAATCGCTTTCAGGAATTTTTTTCTTTTTTTGGACCAGAAATTGAACTCAGGGGCAATTAACCACTAAGTCACACCCCCAGCCCTTTTTTAGTATTTTATTTAGAGACAGGGTCTCACTGAGTTGCTTAGGGCCTCACTAAGTTGCTGAGGCTGGCTTTGAACTCACAATCCTCCTGCCTCAGCCTCCTGAGCCACCGGGATTAAGGCATGCACCACTGTTCCCAGCAGAATTTTTTAAAAAGAATGTAGAAGATGAAAATAGAATCTTTACCAGGACTCCTTTAACATTCATAGGGTCCTTGCTGCAAGCTTCCAGCATACCACTGGTTTGGAGCAGCCCTGGCCCGAGAGGGTGAGTCCACAGGGCTTATTCCAGGCCTCTTTTCCACAGGCTCATTTTTTCCCGGCAGCCTCTGCAGTCCACTCAGCAGCTCAAGTGGAGACTTAGATGTCCATTGTCCTCGATGTGGCCACTGGGTACCTGCCAACCCATTAATTTTTACATGTGTTTCACAAAGTTCTGTTAAAATTGTGCATCATATTTTTGTATTCATCAGCCAATTTTATATATTCATTCATTCAGCTAATATCCAGAGAAATTAAACAACCAACCAAACAAAAAACTCTAACTAGTAATCATACTATTTGCTGTCCCATTTTGGCCAAGTAGATGATTCCCTAAAGGGGGCTTTTAATATTCATCTTTGAAGTAATACTGAGACTTATTTATTATTAGAGTAGTCAAAAAAATCAAAGTGCACCTGGAAGTGCAGAACTTACAACCAGGAAGCTGGCCTTGTACTCCAACTCCACAGGGCTCTGGGAGAAATTCCCTGTATTAACATGCTCCTAACCACATCGGTGAATGTTAGCATAATAGAATGTCTACTTCAGAGGAGTGGAAAACTTCCCAGAGCAAATAAGTCTAGGACCCATTTCAATCCTCCTCAGTCTTGAAAATCCTAATTCACAGAGCATATTAAGGATTCTGAAATACTCTCTTGCAAACAAATCTGTTTAATTTTGTCTAACCTGGTTTCCCCAAACTGCACTATGGATGTTTTGTTGTTGTTTTGTTTTTGTCCTCTCCAAGGAATATTCTTTAAATTCTCTGAGTTCTACTTTAATGGAAACACAATTTGAAAAAACATCATTCTCTATGCTCTGCACGCACTTGGGCCAATACCAAAGAAAACACAGCCCCCACCACCCTGTGAACAAGTGTCGGGTCGGTGTTGTTTGTGACGATGCTTAGAAACATGAATCAATTATGAGCCAAATATAAGACAGATGGGGAAAGAAAGGATGTGGAGCATTCACCATGGCCCAAGTATTAAGGTTCATGGAGGAGACAGGGTTTGAGGCTTGAAAAGCAAGTGGGCTTGATTACCACAGTGGGTAGGAGCAGGTTTTCCAGATTGGAAAAGCAGAATATGACTGAAGAACTCGGTCCTCTGCCCATCGGTTTTGTCACATGATATCATAACTTTAACTTGGTTGAGCTCCTTCATGATGCCAACTTTTGATATTGAGAGATGTAGAGGAAGTGGGCCATGTCAGGAGGTATTAAACGGAGGAAAGAAAATCACAACTGTCTTATTTTCCCCTGTAACTGTGTTCTCCTAAAAGCTGATGGCAAGCAGTACGTTAAAACTAACTTAGGGAAAAAGTAAAGAGGAAAAAAATGTAATATGTGATAAGCAGATAATTTAACCCTGAATTCTAGATTAGTATTATTTCCAAAAGAAGGAAGGATGATCTCCTACAACATTTTCCCTTCTTTCTCACGTTGCCAAGAGAAAAAAAAAATCTAGCTACATATTTGATATGGGGAAAAGACCTGAGCAATTAAATGTGGTATGATCCAGATACACTGTGGATCCAACCTTCTTTAAGTTCTTGTTTTTTTAAACAAACAGGTTTTTTTAAAATATTTTTTAATTGTAGATGGACACAATAACTTTTTTTTATTTAAAAAAAAATTTAATGTGGTGCTGAGGATCAAACCCAGTGCCTCACACATGCAAGGCAAGCACTCTACCACTGAGCTATATAGCCCAGCCCACAGATACTTTTAATTGCACAGTGCATGCTTAAAGAATGCCTTTGAAACATTGAAAATCCCAGAGAAAGATAGTGTAATCTTCTATCAGGAAGACATGACCAGTACTCATATTGATATTTCATGACAGTTTTAATGGTATGTTGGGGTATGTGTATATACACAGCCCCACACACAATGCACAACTCAGTGAATTATTTTTTCTTTATTATTGGTTGTTCAAAACATTACAAAGCTCTTGACATATCATATTTCATACATTTGATTCAAATGGGTTATAAACTCCCATTTTTACCCCAAATACAGATTGCAGAATCACATCGGTTACACATCCACATTTTTACATACTGCCATATTAGTGACTGTTGTATTCTGCTACCTTTCCTATCCTCTACTATCCCCCCTCCCCTCCCCTCCCATCTTCTCTCTCTACCCCATCTACTGTAATTCATTTCTCTCCCTTGTTTTTTTTTCCCTTTCCCCTCATCTCCTCTTATATGTAATTTTGTATAACAATGAGGGTCTCCTTCCATTTCCATGCAATTTCCCTTCTCTCTCCCTTTCCCTCCCACCTCTCGTCCCTGTTTAATGTTAATCTTTTCCTCCTGCTCTTCCTCCCTGTTCTGTTCTTAGTTGCTCTCCTTTTATCAAAGAAGACATTTGGCATTTGTTTTTTAGGGATTGGCTAGCTTCACTTAGCATAATCAGTGAATTATTTTAAAAATTGAGGACAAGACCTGTAACTTATT
The DNA here is from genome assembly GCF_045843805.1 of Urocitellus parryii. Classification (NCBI taxonomy): domain Eukaryota; kingdom Metazoa; phylum Chordata; class Mammalia; order Rodentia; family Sciuridae; genus Urocitellus; species Urocitellus parryii. Next base: position 19,147,982 of record NC_135540.1, on the reverse strand, counting down.
TTTCTCTGCATACTAAGTGGCCCATATAGTGTCTTATCCACAGTGTCTTTTCAATAAATATTAAATAAGTTATTTACAGAATACTGCAGAAAGGTATTTCTCTTCGTTAATGAATTAGATTACCTGATTGTTTAAACATATTTTTAAATGAGCCATAAAAGTAAAGCAAAGGCAACAATATTAGATCTCTATTTCGGAGATCTAAAATCTTACATAAAAAAAATAAGAATTGCAGCAGGATTTTCCTTTCATTTTAAAAGGCCTCTGAAAGACATTTTTAGCCTTTTAGAAGGAGTCCTGTAAATCCAATTTCACTGCTGTTCTAGGGGAATAATACTTCCCACTCTCACAATATTTAATACCTTTGATCATGTTGGAAAATGCAGGGGTCAAAGATTACGTGTATTTCTGCTCAGATGTGTTAAAATATCACCAACCCGATTTAAACCCTGTTGAAACATCTTCTGTCATCTTTTCTAGAATCAACAGTCTATATTCCTGAGGCAGAATATAAAATACAGGAGAGCACTGGGGAGCTCCTGATTCCCGTGAGAAGGTCTGGAGATGCAAGCCAGGAACTAAGGGTCATTTGCTCAACTCATCAAGGTAGGAGGCTCCATGGGGATCTTGGAGGCAGGAAGTAGGTCATTAGAATGAGACTGTGGTGGCCCTGGAGTTGTGCAGGTGGCGATGAAGCAGAGGGCAAGGTGCCGACCCCTGGGCTACTAGTCGTCCAGGGCTGCAGCTAACCTCCCTTGCTGACCAGCACAGGAGTCCTGGCTGCTCAGAACTGCTCTCAGTCAGATGAATTGTCCCTCAAAATTGGGATGAAAACAACTCTTTCTACTATCTCACAAAATTTTGTGAGAATCAAATGAGACACTGTATATGAAAACTGTTGGTGAAAATATAAATAAGAAAAATTTGTATTTATAATAGTCTGAATTGCCTGTGGACAACACTGTAAAAAGAGCTTCTAAATGAGCCATAAAAGTAAAGAGACTGAATACAGTCTCAAAAAAGTAAAGAGACTGAATACAGTCTCTTCCCTTCCCATTTTACATCTACAAATGCATGCTTACAACCTTGGGACCAGGTGTCCTCCCATCCTAAAATAAGCTTCCATTCTTTCTGACTTCTATACAGTCAGAATTTAGCCACCAATACCCTACCCTCTTAAGCTCTTAGTCTCTAACTTATTAGTAACTACAATAAATAAAAAATGTGGAAATAAATGAAGACCATCCAAATGAGAACAAGAAAGGTGTTTTAGTCTGCCTTTTCCCTGCTGTGACTAAAAGATTTGACCAGAACAATTTTAGGGAAGGAAAAGTTTATTTAGGGGCTCATAGTTTCAGAGGTTTCAATTCATGGACAGCTGGCTCCATTCCTCTGGGCTCAAGGTGAGGCTGAACATCATGGAGGAAGAGTGTGGCAGAGGCAAATGATGATCAGGAAGCAGAAAGAGAGATGCCACTCACCAGATACAAATACAGACCCCAAAGCCACACCCTAATGACCCAGCTCCTCCAGCCACACCCCACCTGCCTCCAGTTACCACTCAGGTGATTAATCCCATGAGGTGATTAATTCACTGATTAGGTTAAGGCTTTCTCATAACCCAATTATTTCTCCTCTGAATCTTCTTGCACTGTCTCACATGTGAGCTTTGGGGGGATACCTCACATCTAAACCATAAAAAAGGGCTATTTATTCAGAGCTTGCTAGAACAAGATGAGTCAGCCACTGTCACTTGCATTTGGCAGAGACTCAAAGGCACAAGAATGAGAAGTTTTTATAGCAGAAAAAATAGAGGGTATCAGGCAAGCCCTGACTGGCAGCTGTTGACACAGGGGAAGGCAGGCTCAGAAGAAGCAGGGCTTGCTACATGATTTGTAAGAACATATATGGCTTTCTTCCCTTAGGCCTGTTAGGAGAGGAACGAAAATCATGGAGGCTGACAGTTATTAGGGCCTGACTCTTTGGGGCTGATTGCTAACCACTGTGTCTTGGCTTCTGGGATCATTGCTGCAGACTGTGTGTGGGTGTCTGCCTTTATCAACAGTATAGCTCTTGTCTGCTCATATATTCAGTCTCGAGATTGATGCTCTTACTTACTGAAAAAGCAATATTGGAGAAATAATTCTTGTAGCTCTTCTTTCTCCCCCACATTCTTTTTTTAATACTAACCCCCCGTGTCATGGTCTGAAAGTACTAATGAGGGATATTTCCATCAAGTAGCAAGTACAGGTTATGTCTGGGCACACAGAAACTTTAGTGGTAGGGTCTTGAGAGCCTATCAAAGCTGAGCAAAAAAAAAAAAAACAAGAAACAAGAAACAAAAATCTTTGTTTCCTTTTTCAATTACCTATAGCCATGTGTGATAGCTGTGCATTATTAATAACATGCAAAGCATGAGCTTGCTCTCCATTCAATCATTAATACCTCAAGCATATTTTATTCATGACATAATTGTTAAACATTTATTTAACAAGATTTCCAAAGAGGCTTAAATCACCAAATTGTACTTCCATCCTCTGAGAGGGTGAAGTACCTACCCACAGGCTGGAGGTAAAGACAATGTCACAATGATAGGCAATATGAGAAGATTCACAATTATCAGTCTCTCATAATTCCACAAAATGTGCCAGGGTACTACCATACACACAGTGGTTAGTTCTCCAGCAAGGGCCCCTGACCCTGTTAAATTCATGTGGTTTTTCACTGCAAGTTTGACCTGGGGAATCCCAGGTCAAAGCTCAGGTGTCAGACAGTGTGAGTTGGATGCCTGCTGTGCTCAGAGTTTTCTGGGAATGCCACCTTTGCCCCTGGAGACCTGTTCGCAAGTTGGGTCCTACAGAGGAATCCCATGAGAAGCTAAATGTGGATGTGGCCCTGCCATGTGGTCAGGGGGTGGGAGGAGGAAGCCACTGCCCAAGTGGACACCAGCAGTTCAGCAATCTCCCGTGATCCACCAAATAGGCTGTTTACCACCTCATTTCTCCCATTCACATCTGGGAAACCCTCTGGTTGTAGATAGAGTGTGTGTCATGGTATCAAGCTGCCCAGCTTGAAGCCCAGAGAGAAGAAAGTGTTTTCTACAAGAGCTGGGTGCATTCTCCCTGGGATCCCTGGGCAGCCAGCTGGGGAAGGAAGGAGCCCACAAGGAGTACTTCACCCCACCTCACTTCCCTCTTCTTCACTTTTCAATTCCCAAATGGAGTAAAATCAGGTTAAAACTGAGAATTGCTAAAATGTACATGATGCTGGCAGTACATGGACTTTTTCTCTGAGTCGTGCTAAGAAGGAGATGGGAAGCAGGTTATTCAGAGAGGGTTCCAAGCATATCCAGGCAAAAAACATGCCCTCTTCTGCCTTTTAAAACAAACATGTGATATGTTGATTTATTTGGTTATGAGTGTGCTTTTAGATAATAGAGGTCATGCCTTGCATCTCATAGGGTCCTGGGGAACCATTTTCTTTTTTCTGAAGTACAAACAATGTCATTTAAAAGTTCCTTTTCTGTAGGTCTGCTGGAGATAAACTCAGTTTTCTATTTATCACAATACAACTTTATCTCAACCCCACCTTTGAAGCTTCTAGGATGGTAGTAATCTTCTCCCAGTGTTTTGAACTCATTACTCCACTCTGTTCTGGCTTCCAATGTTGCTATTAAGAAGTTGTCCAGGGGCTGGGGATATAGCTTAGTTGGTAGAGTGCTTGCCTAGCATGCACAAGGCCCTGGGTTCAATCCCTAGCGTACACACACACACACATACACACAAAAAAAAAAAAAAAAAAAAAAAAAAAACAAAGAAGTTGTCCTTAGTCTAAAAGTCATCTTTGTAGCAAGGACATTTTTACATGTTTAAGATCTTCTCACCTGTATGTGATCAAAAGCTATGGAAGTTCTGTGGGGCTTCTCTTGAAGACGTTTTTTTCTGAGAAGGATGTGATTGCTTCTTCCAGAATCCACAGGGCAACACTCAGAAACCCTCCTGCAGCCCCAGGTCCCCAGGAATCGTCAACACTCCACAACAGCTCCTTGAGATACCCAGATGAGGCCAGGCACCCCCTGCTAGGCTGGTGTCCTACCTGCTCAAGGGAGGAGACCAGTTTATCATTGAGAGACCCTGCTCTAGATTATCAGGCTCAGGTTTGGGGACTTTGGGGTTTTTTTGTTTTTGCTGTTGGCCCTAGGTGATTTTCCTTGCTTCCTGGGAGCACAGAAAAGCCAGTATAATTATTTCTAGTTGTTTGGTTGTGTGAGAGTATTGCAGGGTACTCACTGGCCAAAGGCTGGGAACAGAAGTCACAGAGCATCTTCTGGATGGAAGCCCCCATGCTGTGCAGCCCGCCTCCCCCAGCTGCCCTCCTCACCCCTTATTCCTCCACTTCCCTCCAATCACGGAAGAATTTTATCTCCACTCTGGGGATTTTTTAACTTGCTACCAATAAAATAGAAAAATTTTTAAACTTAAATAAATGTCAGTACTCTGTGTTCTTGACCACAGAATGTAACTGATCAAATGGTTTCCCCAAATAAATTTTCTGGAATCCTAGGAGGAAGGGGTCATATATTGACAAAGAGATTTAATCATTTTATTTAATTTTATAAAGGCATTATTGACTACTATGTGAGCCTAATGTATGTCTGCTTTGGGTATTTATCTTGAAGAGCTAAGCACGCTGCTTCTGACAGGCATCTTTTTTTAATGTCACCTGCTTGATGAGTAGGCACAGTAAGAACGTATATTCTCCAACATAAAGTCCTCCTGTGTAAACATCTAACTGTTTTAAAAAATATTCCAAATGATTACTATTAATCATAGGTTGTAAGACTTAAGACCTTTTTTCCTGTGTGTGTGTGTGTGTGTGTGTGTGTGTGTGTGTCTGTGTGACTGTGTGTGTCCTGGAGTGACTCACCCCACCTGCCTTCCTATGTTGCTGGCACTTGTCCCCATTCCCTTCTAGTGGGAAAGTGCCTACCTCTGTCACTTAGCCATAATGCTCACCTTTGCATCCCAAGAACCAGCCTCTCCTGGGTGAGGAGCTCAGAGAACTCTTGGAGGCACAGGTTTTTGGGGGAGATAGAAAGAATAAGGTTTCAAGGCCCCAGAACCACATTGAAAATTAGCCAACCTACCACCCAGTGAGAGTCCCCTGAGCCAGACATTAATCACAGTTTCTGCCGCGGCCCTAGTAAACAGGTTTTATTTTCTTCAGTTCTCCAGATTAAAACTTTTTATATGTTCCCACACTAATAAAACAATCAATAGTGACTTTCTGGTTCTTCTAAAATCTGGTTTGGTATTTTAAAAATCATTCTGAAACATTTTGTAAGTCGGTGCCCTTTTGAACAAAGCTTCTGATGTCATTTTGGAGACTATTTTTTAGCAAGCTGTCCTCCTCCCATGCAGCATACAGCCATAGATACCAGCTCGTATTCATGTTTAGAAGACATCAGGCACTGACAGTGTCTTGCATTTGCCCACGTACCATACCACAAACAAGAAAGGCCCTTACAAGACCAGAGTATCCTTTCCAGAATCTTCCTGCCACATTCCCATTGCTTTTTATTAAGGAAAGTTATGGTGGGAAATTTTTATTTAGGCTTTTCAAATATCACTTATCTAAAATATTGCACTAAATCACTTCAATTACTGTGGCTGATTTTCACTCTTTTAGCTCTAAAACTGGGTTGCTGTTAATAATACAGAGATGCGCTAAATCCTAGAAATCCCACTCCTGAGTCCTTACTACAGAGAAATGAAATCGTATACCCACTCCAAGACCAATACTAGAATATTCATAGCGGCGCTGCTCCAAACAGCTAAGAATGAGAAAGAACCCATTATCAGCTCCTAGATGAGTCAACAAACCGTAGGAAGAGGAGTCCACAGTAAAAGAGAAGGAAGTTATGATACATGAGTGAATCTCAAAGTGAGGTGCTAAATGAAAGAATCTGGCCACCAAAGACTAACACACAGAAGTACTGTGTGTTCCACTTGTGTGACATTCTCATAAAGGGAAATAAATTTTGGGGCTAGGGTTGTGGCTTAGCAGTAGAGCGTTCTCCTAGCACATGCGAAGCACTGGGTTTGATCCTCAGCACCACATCACAATAAATAAAATAAAGGCATTGTGTCCAACTACAACTAAAAAAGTATTTTTTAAAAAAATAATAAATAAATAAATAACAAAGCAGATCTGTGGGTTTTGAGGGCTGGGAGGCAGGGAGGGAGATGGACTATAGAGGCTACAAGTCAACTTTTATGGGTAGATAAAAATGTCCCACATTATTATTTTGGTGGTGATCTTATGTACTTTTCAAAACTCATCAAGGGGGCTGGGGTTGTAGGTCAGTGGGAGAGCACTTGCCTAGCACATGTGCGGCACTGGGTTCAATCCTCAGCACTTCATAAAAATAAAGAAAGAAAGACACTGTGTCCATTTACAACTTGTAAATGGTGTATTGACATTGATGAATCTTAATATAAGTAAGTTGTTATAATAAAACTTAAAGTATTGTGGACCTAAACTGAAATCCCCCAGTCAGTCCTGCATGCCTAGTAAACTAACAAGTAGCTTTGTGGCTCTGTTATGGTGTCATACAAGGAACTCTAGTCAGAGTGAAAAATTAGATTATGTTCCTAGTCCTCAGAGCCATGTCTTGGACAGTGTAGAGGCAGAAGAAATTCTGTACCATTATCATGCTATGGATTTTCTAGTTTTATTTCTCTGCCCTTTAGTTTTTCCATCTATAACATGAGAGATTGGAGCTGAGCCAGCTCTGACAGCCTACAGTTCATTTAGCCCTTAATCTTAAACCAACCCTACTCAATACACCCCATTGAAAGAGCAGTAAATCTGGATCATGCCAAAATACCAGAGTCTATTCTGGAAGTTTTCTAATCACAACATTAATATTGATGACTGGAAGAGATGCATGTCTTGTAATTCAGAGAGCTATCATCTAGAAATAGTTTGAGAAACAATAAGGAATCCCCATTTGGAATTCTCCTCACCTTCCCCGCTCCTTCTGACATTCCTGTAGGTTCTGCCACAGGCACGATTCAGCCCATGGCCTTATCTTTCTCTGACTACGTCTCACTACCAGAAGACCACACCAGCATCCTCCTCTTTGACAAAGATGAGACAGAGAAGAGCTGCCGGGTTCTCATCATCGACGACTCCCTCTATGAAGAGGAAGAGTCCTTCGGTGTTTCACTGAGCCTCCCTGTGGGAGGGCAGCTGGGATCCAAATTCCCCACCACCACGGTGGTCATCCTGGCTGATGCCGAGGATGGTAAGTCCATTTCTCGCTTCCTTACTCTTGGCCGTAGCTGCCTCCTGCTCATGTATTCTTTCAACAGTTAAAAAGGAAATCTAACTTTATTTATCTTTTAAAGGAATGTTTGATGTTCTTCTTTCTCCAAAAGTGGTATCTTTTCAAATCGGTAGACATCACCAATATCTACAGCAAAATAGCAACACGGGAAGATTAAATATTTGTGTATTACTTTATTTTTAAGAGGAATAAAAAAAGTGAATACAGGCCAAGAAGGTGACCCAAGACTTGGAAAGAAGTCAAGAAGTGGACCTGAGTCAAGAATCTATGTTCCCAACCAAGACAGCCCCACAAAGGCCCTCACCTGAGCAGCACGGGGATCCTCTCTGACAACAGTCAGTGCATGAGTCTTCATAGGGCACAGGGGTTATTTGTGCTATGAAGGAGCTCCATGTGTAGGCATCTGGACCCTCTCTTCCCAGGGCTCTCTGGCAGGAAGTTTGGCTCCTGTCCCCGGGGAGCCCAGCTGAAATTCAGCCAGAGAAGAGAGGAGCTCCTCATTCCTCAACACCAGCCCTTCCCTCCCTGATGTGATAAGAAGTATCAAGCCCAGTCACCAATATCACCCTGGGTTTCCATTGCCACTTCTATAGGGAGCATTTTTGAAAGGAAATGGTACTCAAGATGGCCAAGATGAGACTATTTTATGACTTATCTCAGATTAGTGGCTTCATCTCTTAACCAACCAAGCCTCTGCCTGGATTTGAAAGGCTGTGGGGTGCTGTGCTCACATCTAGTCAGGATTAAACCAGCCTGCTACCAGAGATCCAAAACTAACGTGAGTGCTTTTTCTATAATCCCACACCTCCCATAAAACTGAGAGCTATGCCCAGAGAAACAGCCTGGGTAGAGTTTGAACAGCGTATATACTCTCAAAATGGGTATGACAAATTTATCATGTACTATAGGACAATTCCTGCTTGAATTTTTTTTTAAACAACCATAGAACAGAGGTAAATATGAGTGAGTTTAAAAATAATTTTTTGTTTGTTATTTGGTCTGCCAGTCCGTGACCTGTCAAGGTCAGAGGTCCAAAATTCCATTTTGACAGCCAGCCTAGAGGCAAGATACAGACCCCTAGGAGATGGATGTGTGAGGACAAATGCCAAATTATAAATTACAGTGAACAACCAAAGTCAAAGAGAACTAAAAACCAGAGTCCTTCATTCTCTCTTGAAAGAAGGCTCTACCTGGATAGCCACTGTGTAAACAGATGATTGAGTCACAGGTGTGAGGTATTAACAGTGCTGGCCGACCAAGACAGCCATCTCTACTGGGGCAAATAACTGCCCAGTGTCCAAGATTTGTTGGTAAAGATAAACATATAGCAATACAGAATAATGTACTATTATAATTTTGTAATGGTAGTGGGTAAATCATTTCTAAGTCTAGAATAAATATTAAGAGACTGAAATATTAAAAATAATTACAATTAAAATACCATAATGAATATAATTTTCATAGACATAAATTGTGACATCCATTCCATAAAGTATGGGGAAAAGTCAAAGTGTAGAGTTTTTGCATGCAATTGAAATTAAATTGTTACCAGCTTAAGACAAACTGTGATAACCATAAAATATCTTATGCGAATCTCATGGTAACCATAAAAATACTACCTATAGAAGTTAAGAGAGAGAAAGAGAAAGGAATCAAAGCATACCCATGCAAAAAAAAAAGGAATACATTAAAAAGACAAAACAAAGGAAAAAAGAACAAGAAGACAAATAGAAAACAATTAATGACAGGCAGGGGACAGGGGTACAGCTCAGCGGTAGTGCACTTACCTAGGATTCTGAAGCCCTAAATTCAATTCCCAGCACAATAGCAGCAACAAAATCTGTTAGGACAATATTACATTTTTTCCTATCAATAATTACTTTAAATGCAAATGGATTAAATTCCTTAATTAGAAGACAGTGGCTGGCTGGTGTGGTGGCGTACACCTATAATCCCAGAAGCTGGGGAGGCTGAGGCAGGAGGATGGCAAGTTCAAAGCCAGCCTCAGGGTGAGGCCCTAAGCAACACAGTGAGACCTTGTCTGTAAATAAAATACAAAACTGGGCTGGGCATGTGGCTCAGTGGTCGAGTGCCCCTGAGTTCAATCCCCAGTACACCCCTCCTGCCCCCCCCAAAAAAAGAAAACAGTGACTGAAGGACTCACATAGCCTGAAAGTAATGGAAGGCAACAGATATTCCATACAAATGGTAATGAAAAAAATGGCAGTGGAGGCTGTACTTAAATAAGGCAAAATTAAAACCTCTTAGTTAGAAACTGACCCAACAGACAAGAAGGGCATTATAGGATGATAAAAGGATCATTTCACCAGGTAGTTATAATAATTATATGTGCACTCACCATCAGAGAACAGAAATATATTAAGAGAACATTGAAAGAACTGAAAGGGAAAATAGCCACACAATAGTAGTGGGAGACATCAACACTCTGCTGTCAATAAAGAGGAAACAACCAGAGAGAAACCAACAGGGAACCCAAGCAACACTACAGACCAAATGGACCAAGCATTCCACCCAACAGCAGTAACAGTGAAATCCATGCAGAATATTCTCCTGGAAAGAGTAGATTCAGTTAAAGAGTAGACATCACAAGTTTTAGCAAATTTTAGGAGGTTGAAAACATGCCAAATATCTTTTCCCACCACAGAGGAAAGAAACTAGAAATCAAAACCAGAAAGAAAATTGGAACCTGGTGCAGGGGTGCACACCTTTAATTCCAGCAACTCTGGAGGCTGAGGCAGGAGGATCATGGGTTCAAAGCCCATGATTAGCAACTTAGCAAGGAGCTGAGTAACTTAGCAAGACCCTGTCTCTGAATAAAAAATAAAAAGGACTAAGAATGGGGCTCATTCATTAAGCTTACCTAGGTGCAATCCTTTATACCAAAAATAAAATAATAAAATTGGAAAATTCATAAACAAGTGGAAATTTAGAAGTTCACTTTTGAAAACCCCAATGGAGCAAAGAGAAAAATCAAATAGAAATTGAAAAATACTTTGAGACAAATGGGAGCAAAATACAATATACTGAAACTTATAGGATATAGCAAAAGCAATGCCAAGAGGGAAGTTTACAGGCAAAAATACTTGCCACTAAAAAAAGAAAGATCCCAAACTACTTTGCATCTCAAAGAATGAGAAAAAAAAAGAGAAAAAAAACTAAGCTGAAAGTTTACAAAATGATAGAAATAAAGATGAAGCAGAAACAAATGTAACTGAAAGGAGAAAAACAATAGAAAAAATTGATTCTTTGAAAAGATAAAAAAGTGACAACCCCTTATCTAGACTAAGATAAAAAGAGAAAACTCAAACACATAAATCAGAAATGAAAGAGTAGCTGTTATAGCTGATGCCATGGAAATAAATATCTTAAGATACTATGACACCAACAAATTAATTATAGTTCAATAAACTGGGTAACCTAGAAGAAATGGATAAATTCCTAGAAACATAATAACACACCAAGACCAAATCATGAAAAAATAGAGTGTCTAGGCAGACCTGTTACTAGTAAGAGACTGAATCATTAATTAAGCTTCCTAACAAAGAAAAGCCCAGAACCAGATAGCTTCACTGATAAATTCTACCAAACATTTAAAGAATTACTGTCAATGCTTCTCAAACTCTTCCAAAAAACTCAAAAGGATGGAACATTTCCAAATTCATTTATGAAGCCAGCAAAACCCTGATTACAAAGCCAAAGACACTGCAAGAGAAAACAACTAGGACAAATATCCCTGATGAACATTGATGCTAACACTATCAACAAAATGCTAACAAGCTGAATTCACCAGCCAAGAAGGACCAGACACTATGTCCAAGTGGAATTGATCCCTGGAATGCAAGGATGGTTCAACACTGAAAATCAATTAAAAGAACACACTTCATTAACAGAATGAAGAAGAAAAGTCCTGACTGTCTCAATAGATGCAAAAACAAAAGTTCATTGTATAAAATTTATCACTAATTCATGATTAAAAAAATCCTTAGCAAATAATAGAGGGAAATTACCTCAATGTGAAAAAGAGCATATATGAAATGCCCACAGCTAATATCATATTCAACAGTGAAAAACTGAAAGATTTTCCTGTAAGATCAGGAAGAAGACAAGGGTGCAACCCCTCTACTTCTACTCAAGATCATCCTGGAAGTCCTAAGCGGAGAAATTAGGCAATAAAAAATAAATAAATAGAAGTCATCCAAATTAGAAATAACAAAGAAAAATCGCCCCTGGATCTTCTATAAAGAAAACTCTAAACAAAGAAAACAAAAGAAGAAAGAGGAGATAAAAAGAGAATAGGAAAAGTCGTTAGGACTAATAAATGTACAATGGCAGTCTACCTATTAATATACAAAAACCAATAGTATTGCTTTATGCCAACAATGAATCATCTAAAAAGGGAATTAGAAAAACAACTTTAACATGAATAAATACTTGGGAATAAACTTAGGAATTGAAAGACTAGCATATAGAAAATTACAGTCATGAAAGAAATTTAAAAAGATAAAAACACATGGAAAGATATTACAGACTAATTAAAATGCCCATACTGCCGGATATGGAGGCACATGCTTGTAATCCCAGTGATTTAGGAGGCTGAGGCAGGAGGATTGCATGTTCAAGGCCAGCCTTAACAACTTAGTGATACCCTGTCTCAAAATTTAAAAATTAAAAATTAAAAAATGCCCATACTAGGCAATCTACAGATCCCATGCAATCCCTATCAAAATCTCAATGGTGTTTTTAACAGAAATAGAAAAAACAATTTAATATTTATGGATCCACAAAAGACCACAAATGGCCAAAACAATTGAGAAAAAAGAGCAAAGCTATCATGCTTTCTGATTTCAAAATGCTTCACAAAGCCACAGTGGTCAAATAGTACAGTACTAGCATAAAAACAGACAGTGTTGATCAAACAGGCCTTTGTGCAGAGTTTTCACTGGGCTCTACAGTTCACACCATGCGCTGACCGTGTCCTAAGGTGCATCTTGATTCTTTTGCTGCTGATTGCCACTGTCCACTCGCACACTGCTATCTTCCTGGATGTGCGTGCTGTATTGACACCAGGGCTGCTCATTCTTTCCAAAATTCTCTGCTCTCTACTCTCTTTGTTTCTCTGCTTCCCCACACTGCTCCCCCACCCACCCAGCCATGTCTCCAATTATTTTTTGTTTGCTTATTTGTCTATTTCTTTTCTGGAGGGCTCCTGTCTATCAACCTGTCTCCATAAGGGTTGATGCCCCCCACCATGATTCTCTTTTTATTCCTTCCCATTGGACGATCATACTTTCCTATATGAAATTTCGCCCTCAACCTTTGAGCTTAGCCCTCCCAGATCTCATCTCCAGTCCTAGCTAGATTCTTGAATTCTAGATTGACACATGATAGTGTTTCTGCTATCCATTTAGAGATTCCATAGGCAACTGAGACTCCACATCTGTAACTGAACTCATCATCCTTCCTTCTCTACTCCCACTCAACATCATTTCTCCTCCTTTATTCTCAACTGAGTTCCTATGGTGCCTCCCTTGCCCACTTTCCACACTTTAAGCTTGCAGGGCATCCTATACCCAATCACTGGGTGTTGCTCAAGTCATTTCTGCCACTCTTCTCTCCCACTTCATCTTAATACTGCTTAGTTCAAACTTGGGGGATGCTCAATAGATGTTTGTTGAACTGAACTAAAAGAAAGATTGAGGGTGCTGTGCCACATGCCTGTAATCCCTGTGGCTCGGGAGACTGAGGCAGGAGGATTGCCAAGTTCAAAGTTGGCCTCAGCAACGGCGAGGTGCTAAGCAACTCGGTGAGACCCTGTCTTTAAGTAAAATACAAAATAGGGCTGGGAATGTGGCTCAGTGGTCAAGTGCCCCTGAGTT